>NC_058405.1:52497670-52853923 GCF_002201575.2 Neomonachus schauinslandi | reverse complement strand
ATATATATATATATATATATATATATATATATATATATATATATATAATGGAATATTAGTCACAATGGAATATTAGTCATCCATAAAAAAGAATGAAATCTTGCCATTTGCAGCAACATGGGTGGATCTAGAAGGTATAATGCTAAATGAAAGGAGTCAGTCAGAAAGCAAATGATCAAAGAAAAAAGAGATAAAAAAACTGACTCTCAAATATAGAGAACAAACTGATGGTAATCAAAGTGGAGGTGGGGAGGGGATGAGTGCATTAAGTGAAGGGAATTAAGAGTACACGTATCATGATGAGCACTGAGTAATGTATAGAATGGTTGAATTACTATGTAGTACATCTGAAACTAGCATAACAGTGTACATTAATTATACTGGAATTACAAAAACAAGCAGGCAAATTTTAAAAAAAGAATAGAGAGCTCAGAAATAAACCCATATATATGATCAAATGATCTTTGACCAGTGCCAAGATCATTCAAAGGGGGAAAGAACAATCCCCTCAACAAATGGTGTTAAGAAAACTAGGTATCCACATGCAAAGAATGAATTTGGACTCTATCTTCCACCATATACAAATATTAACTCAAAATGGATTAAGACCTAAATGGAAAACCCAAAACTATAGAACTCCCGGAAGAAAACATGACATTGACTTTGGCAATGATTTCCTGAACGTGACATCAAAAGTATAGGCAACAAAAACAAAAATAGACAAATGGGAAAACATCAAACTTAAAATTTTTTGTTCGTCAAAAAGAAGATGTAGGATATATATATAATGGAATATTACTCAGCCATAAAAAAGAATGCAATCTTGCCATTTGCAACAACATGGATGGAGCTAGAGAGTATTGTGCTAAAGCAAAATAAGTCAGTCAGAGAAGACAAATTCCATATGATTTCACTCGTATGTGGAATTCAAGAAACAAAACAAAGAGCAAGGAGGATAAAAGAGAGAGAGACAAACCAAGAAACAGACTTTTAACTATAGAGAACAGACTGATGGTTACCAGAGGGGAGGTGGGTGGGGGGATGGGTGAAAGAGGTAATGGGGATTAAGGAGGGCACTTGTGATGAGCACCGGGTGTTGCGTAGAAGTGTTGCATCACCATATTGTACACCTGAAACTAATATTACACTGTATGGTAACTAACTGGAATTTAAATAAGAAGTTAAAAAACAAAACAAAACTTTTTTAGTTCATCAAAGGACATCATCAACAGAGTGAAGAGACAACCTATAGAAGGGAGAGAATATTTGCAAATCATATATCCAAGTTAATATCCAAAAGATGTACAGGACTCCTACAACTCAACAACAAAATACAAATAATCCAATTTAAAAATAGGCAAAGAACTTGAATAAACATTTCTCCAAATAAGATAAACAAATGGCCAACAAACATAAGAGGCTCAACATCTCAGTAATCATCAGAGAAAGAAAATGTGGAAACAGGTAAGGGGGTCAGTAGCGTCAGTGGGGGAGGAGTTTGCAATTTTAGAGAGGGTAGTCAGGGCAGGCCTCATTGAGATGGTGACATTGGGGAAATACCGAAGAAGGTAAGAATGTGGGCCAAAAGAGCTTCAGGCAGAGGGAACATCCAGTGCAAAGACCCTGAAGCAGAAACACATCTATGTTTAAGGTTCAACAAGGAGGCCAGTGTGGCTGGAATGAAGAAAATCAAAGCAAAAATGACCAGATTATAATGGAAACCAGATTCCAAATAGCATCGTAGACCATGGTAAGAACCTTGACTTCATCTCCGAGATGAGGAGCTGCTACAATTTTGAGCAGAATACCACAGTTTAGGTGTACATACTCCTGTCAATGAATATTTAAATTGTTCCCAATATTTTTCTATTACATAAGTGCCCTAATGAACATTCTAGTACACATCCTCTTGAGTCCATGTGTAAGTTTCTCTGGAGAATATATCCAAAAGGAAAATAGCTGGATCATAGGTATGCATACTTTCAGCTTTATTAGAGGTTACCAAATTGCTCTGAAAGGGGGTTGTATCAGTTTGTTATCCCACTGAGCACTGTAAGACAGTCAGAGTTTCTCTGATTCTCCACAGTATTTGCTCTTTTCAGATATCTTGTTAATGGTATGATATGATACTGTTTTGTTGTTTTAATTTTACTTCAGTATTAATGGTAAGGTCGAGCATCTTTTTGTGTGTTTATTGACCATATGTATTTTATTTTTTGTTAGTGTCCAGTTTATATCCTTTTCTAATTGTGTACTGAGTTTTTAAAATAGCTTCTTACTGATTTGAGGGAGTTCATATATTATGAGTATCAATCTTCTATCAGTTATATGCATGTATTAGTTTTCTTTTGCAGCTATAATAAATAAATTGCCACAAATTTAGTGACTCAAAACAACACAAATTCATTACGTTACATTTCCGTGGGTTATACGTCTGACACAGATCTCAGGGAGCTAACACGAAAGTGTTGGCTGGACTGCTTCCCTTTATGGAGCCTGAAAGAGAGAACCCATTTTCTTGCTTCTGGAAGCCATCCACATTCCTTGGTTTACATTATCTCTCCCTTTTCTCTTTCTTTCTTACTTCTTAAATACTGATATATATATATATATATATATAATAAATGATATAAATATATATTTTTTTTCTGCAGAGGTATAATTTACATGCAATAAAATAACAGACTTTAAGAGCAAGATATAGAACATTCTATATTAGCCACCTCAGGTTGCCATAATACCATAGACTGGGTGGAGCTTAAACAACAGAAATTTATTTTCTCACAATTCTGGAGGCTGCAAGTCTGGGAGCAGACTGCCAGCATGGTCAGGTTCTGGTGAGAGCCCTCTTTTTGACTACAGATGGCCACCACCTCACTCTGTCTTCATGTGGCGGAAGGAGTAAGATCTTTCTCTTTTTATTCAGACACCAGTCCTATTAGATTAGGGCTCCACTCTTAGGACCTCACTTAACCCTAATTACCTCCTAAAAGCCTGACTCCAAATACAGTCCCACTGGGAGGGTTAGGGCTTCAACATATGAATGTGATGGGGCGTGGGGGCACAATTCAGTTGTGAGCAATTTCAAGCCCCAGGACATTTCTTCATGCCCCTTTGCCGTCAATCCTGCTCCCCACCTCCACCCCCACACCCCCAGGAAACCAGTCTCTTATATCTGTCTTAATTGTAATCATAGTCTTATTGCCTCTTGCTTTTTTCACTGAACATAATAGAGATTTGTTCATGTTGCTGCCTGTTCAGTAATTCATTCCTTTTGATTGCTGAGTAGTACTTTTTTTTTTAAGATTTTATTTATTTATTTTAGAGAGAGAGAGAGAATGAGAGAGAGAGAGCCCAAGAGGGCGTAGGGTCTGAGGGAGAAGCAGACTCCCTGCTGAGCAGGGAGCCTGACGTGGGGCTCGATCCCTGGAATCTGGGATCATGACCTGAGCTGAAAGCAGTCGCCTAACCAACTGTACTAGTAGTATTCTAATATATAAATATGCCATGATTTACTTTTCCCTTCCACCTATTGAAGGACATTTGGGTTGCTTTGTGTCTGGGTTTTTATAAATAAAAAATATGAATATTCTCATAAAAGTTTTTCAGGGACATATGTGTTTATTTCTCTTGGGTAAATACTGAGAAATCATAGGATAGGTCGACGTTTAACTTTATATGAAAATTAGTAAGAAACCGTCAAACAGTTTTGCAAAGTACCTACAGACACGCTACTATTTTCCCAGCAGCAACATGTGAGAATTACTCTTCCACATCTTTGCTTACGTTTGGTATTGTGAGTCTTTTTCATTTTAGCTATTACTCTTTGTATGAAGAGGTATTTCCTTGTGAAGTGTCCTCCTTTGTTGTATTTCCCTAATGTCTAATGATGTTGGGTAGCTTTGCATATGGGTTTACAGGTTTTTCATAAAATATTTTTTATGGTATTGCTGGCAATTTTCTTTTCGAGTTGTGAGAGTTCTTTCTATATTGCAGATACAAGTCCTTTGTCAGATATAGACAAATATTTTTAGGAAATAGGAAATATTTGCAATATTCCCTCCTCCCCTACTTCCTGTTTCCCCAGTACCTGGCAACCACTTTTCTACTCTCTAAGAGTTTGATTTTTTTAAAGAGTCTACATATAAGTGATAGCATGCAATATTTGTCTTTCTCTGTTTCATTTATCTCACTTAGCATAATGCCCTCAAGGTCCATCCATGTTTCGGCAAACAGCAGGATTTCCTTCTTTTTCATGTGTGTATATATACATATATGTGTGTATATATCTCCCATCTTCCTTATCTATTCATCTGTTCATGGACACAAGTTGTTTCCTTATCTTGGCTATTATGAATAATGTTGCAATAAACATGAGAATACAAATAATCTTTTCAATATCTTGTTTCCATTTCCTTTGAATATATACCCCAGAAGTGGTCTGGCTGGATCATATGGTATTTCAATTTTTAATTTTTGGCCGAACCTCCATACTATTTTCCACAATGGCCGCACCAATTTCTATTCCCACCAAGAGTGTACAAACATTCCCCTTTCTCTACATCCTAACATTTATCTTTTGTCTTTTTTTTAAACAATCCAAAAAAGTGTAATGTGATATCTCATTGTGGTTTTGATTTTCATTTCCTTCATGATAACTGATGTTGAGCATCTTTTCATGTATTTGTTGGACGTTTGTATGTCTTCTTTGGAAAAATGTCTATTCAGTTCCTCTGACCTTTTTTTTTAAACATCTTATTTATTTATTTGAGAGAGAGAGCAGAGATACAGAGAGAGAGCACGAGCAGGGAGGAGAGGGAGAAGCAGGCTCCCCGCTGAGCAAGGAGCCCGATGTGGGACTCAATCCCAGGACCCTGGGATCATGACCTGAAGCTGAAGGCAGACACTGAACTGACTGAGCCAAGCAGGCACCCTTCTCTGACCATTTTTTAATCAGGTTTTTTTGTTTTGTGTGTGTGTTTAGTTTTGGGGTGTTTTTTGTTTTTGTTTTTGTTTTGCTATTAAACTGTGTCTTTCTTGAATTCTGGAAAATTCTCAGATATTATCTCTTAAAATATTGCGCCTCTAACATTTTATCACCTTTTCCTCTGGAAATCCTCTTAGCACAATACTGAAAACTGTTAGTCTGGCAGTTGTGTCTTTTAAAACATTTTCATATTTTTAAATCTCTCTATTTTTTTGTTCTGTTTTCTGGGTGAATTCTTCCATACTATCTTCCGTGTTCTAGTACTCTCTTTAATTGTGTTCAGTCCGCAATTTACCATATCTATTGAAGTATTTGTTTTGGTCTTGTTTCAGTAACTGTTTTTGAACCTGGCTACGTCTTCAGAATTTTCTTCTTTTATATGTTCTCTACCATTACTATGTGCTCGAAGCAGATAAATGTGTGTCAAAATAACACTTTATGTAGTCATCTTAATCAAGATGACTTCTTCTATTCATTCTTCAGGTCCTCCCAATAGGGGTCTAACTCCCAGAATTCTGCTTTGTTTACCAAACCTTCTATTTTGAAACTGTCTTCTCCCTCGGCTTCAGTAGCAATGCTCCTACTCCTCGCCCTCCTCCTCCTCCGCTTCCTCTTCTCTTCATTCTCAGTGGCAATGCGCCCTCCTCCTCTCCCTCCCACAGATTCTTTTAACATCAAGGAAATGAATAACGGCTTGTCAGAGATTCCAATGGAAGGAAGAATTTTTTAGATATTACCATGAGGTCATATGGTAATAGGCACATTTCCACAATAGCAAGTGGTGATCTATCTTGTCCATCTCTTTGGGTTGCTGCAGAATTGAAGGTAATAGACAAAGCTGTGACATTTTATGCAAAGACGGGCTCTAGATATTTGAGGAGCATAATACAGAGATTTTAAGAAGTGATTTTGTAAGATCTACACTATGGTCTCTGTCTCTCCAAAGTAAGTGCTTGTGATTTGTTCCTCATTCTGCAGTGAGTAAAAAAGAAAAAAGAATACAACAGCATAAATATTAAAACATGTTTCAATGTGGGGTTAGTTTTTAGATGCCAGTAAAACTTATTTGTTTGAACAAAACCCTCCTCCTCCTCCTCTTTCCCTTCCTTCTCAGCTTCCTTTGGGCTCCTCTTGCCCTGGTTCTCCCTTCAAATGGTGGTTGATGCCATACAATTCTATCATTCTATAGGCAAGAAGTTATCAGAGATTTTTGAAAAGAATAGACTATTTCAGACACCCATGTAAAATGGAGTTTTTAAAACCTGTATAGAAGAAGCTCTTTGCTGCATTTGTGTCTCTGTGTATTTCATGCCTATATATGGGGGGAAAATGATAAACACAGGAAAATTGCTCTTTCAGAGCACTAATCATTCTTCTCCACCGTAGAATTAGCACAACGAATTATCTTGTACTGATAATTTGTTGTAGATTCTTTCTCCATAGCAACTGTGATTCACCTTGGGATCAGACATGCAGGAATGCAAATGCAGTCACAATAGCTCCTGGCAGAAATCAGGTGTGGAGCTATTCTGGAAGGCAGATGCTTCTCTTGGCAATGCAGGTATCTGAGGCAAGATGGGCACGCCAGTTTGGAAAACTGTCTTCTACCCAAAACTGCTGCCAAATAATAGTCACATGCATAACTCCCTTGGGAAAAGGGGTACCCAGTTTCCTCTTTTTCTACCCTTCCAAATCATGGAAGTAAAGTTAAAGTCTGAAGGATTTAAAAAAGAAGAAAAAAAAAACCCAAACCCAGATGCACCCGGTTGCCTTGGACTAATACCAATGGTCCTAATAATAATAATTAATAATAATAATTAACATGAACTGTGTTTTTAGGTGCCAGATATTGTCCTGAGTACTTTACATATATTAATTAGTTGATCTTCATGCCCTCCTATGAAGTAGGTACTATCATTATTATCTTTATTTTATATAAGATAAAATGCAGGAAGAGAGAGACTAAATAAGTTTATCATGGATATATCTTAGAGATCCCAACCTATTCTGCCTCTTTCCTCTCTCAAGAACTATCTTTTGCTCTTCCAATCACCCAGAGGAAAGGTTGACAGGTAAAATATAGGACACCCAGTTAAATTTGAAGTTCAGATAAATAGCAAATAACCTTTCAGTACCAGTATGTCTCATACAATATTTGGGACATACTTACACTTAAATTTTTTCTGTATTTTTATTTGCTAAATCTGGCAACTCTACCCAGAGGCTTTGTGTTCTCTCTACCTCATCAAAATTTTTTTGTCAAGAAAATTATAAAATATATATATATAAATTTTAAAAAGAAAATTATAACTACCTCACTTACTCTTTGAAAATTGAAGTCAATTTGTTGTCCTCTCCAAGTGTATTCACAACTTAAATTTCATTTCAAATTGTGGAAAAGGACCTGATGAGATCATCTGGGGCTCCAATGAACGAGTGAGGGAGACTTTAGGGGAGGGGCTGAATAGTGTATGTTCATAGCTCCCAGAGCCCACTAGATACCTCCATGCTCTGAGTCCTACCTAGAAATATTCTAGATAGATATTCAGGATGAACATCAGGAGGATCTTTGCCCAGACTATCCCTGTCAAGCCAAGAACATCTGTTCTAGGGTTTCTCAACCCTGGGCCCCTTGACATTTCACCAGATAATTCTCTGTAGTGAGGGGCTGTCCTGTGCAGTGTAAGAGGTTTATCAACATCCTGGGCCCCTACCCACTAATGCCAGTACCACCCACCTCTCCAGTTCTGGAAACTAAAAATGTCTCCAGATGTGGCCAAATGTCCCCTGGATGTAAAATCTTCCTTGATTGAGAACCACTGATTTAGAACAATACCAAAGACAAGAACCTCCTGGAAGGTAAGGCCAAGAAATCTTGGAATGAAATAGATACAACTACATCCTATCTGAAACTAAGTGGATGAGCCTGTAACCGATGTTGGTATCATCGAAGGAATGGGGTACAGAGGTGCCCTTTGCTGCATATGCTTCCTTTGCCTTCAGTGGGCCAGTATGGAACCCACAGTTTTCAAGGCATGGTCCCATCCATATAAATAGATAAGGGAGGGTTGTAGGAACTGCCGTATCTAAATAATTTATATACAAAACCTGGTAGAGTAAGTCGGGCTTGATAGACTCTATTCTTAGTTCTGTTTTGTTTTCCAGAAATCTCAGCTTAAGACCATTAGAAAAATGGACACCCCTTGGGAATCCAAAGCAGTTTACTTAGGCCTCAGACAGTTTGGGCATAGAAAGCCTTACAAAGACGTTTATAGAGCTGTCCTTTGAAACATAACTATTTTCCTTATACTTAATTTATATATTGAAGTTTTTTAAAAAGTCATGACATCTTTGCTTACAGCTGCAGAGTTCAAATAATGAAAGTTTTGATGAAATAAGATAACACCTATGAATGTGTAAAATATTAGTATCTATGTAGCTCAGAAACACTGTCAATTTTTACTGGCTTGTTGCCCCTGGGTTGTGCTGGGCTTTCTTCCAGAGCTAGAGTGATTTGGATTGCTCTAGAACCCATTCAATTCATCTTTCACTCTTGGTTTTAGTTCTGGAAGAAACCTCTACTTCCTCATATCTCTAGCTGAAATGATACATCAGATCTCTTCTTCGCCTCTTCCTTTCCTTCTCACACACACTTCCCAACTGGGTCTGCAGCTGGCTGCTGGTATCAGAGTTCACTGCGTAGCAGTCATAGTAGTTAACATTGCTGCAAGCTTATCATATGTCAGACTCTGTCCAAAGTGCTCCACACGTATCATCATACTTAATCTTCACGGCAATTTTATGTGGTACCATCATTATCCCTGTTTTACAGATGAGATCACCGAGGCCCACAAAGATAAAGCAACTTACTCAAGGTAACACAGCAACGATGATGGAGCCATCTTTTGAACCCAAGTGCTTGATTCCAAGGTCCTCCTTGTGACCTGCTATCAATGTAGGTCCTTCTGAAGAGCATGGAGTATATCCTGAGGATAACAAGGGGTCATTGATTATCAGATGTGTCCTTCCAAAAGATGACTTCATCTGCAATGTATGGGGGAAGACTGGAGGGAGATGAGTCAAACCAGAAACATGACAGTGATCAGGCAACAGACGAGGTGGCCTAGACTAAGACAATGCTTGCGCGGAAGGAGAGAAGAGAAATTCGAGGAGAATTGTGGAGGGTGATGCAACAGAATTTGGAGATTAGGTAGGTATAGGGAAAGAAGGGAATCAAGGATGCTGCCCAGATATCAACTTATTGGTTCAGTCATTGATCAAGTCAGAGAGTGAGGGGGAATGATGGATTTATTCAGTATATGTTGGAATCACCAAAATGATTTCTTCTGCACAAGCTTCTACTGCAAAAGATACTTTTAGATGCCTTATTAAATGGTGCAGGGCCGATCGAAGGGTGAACTAATGGGCACGAAGCATCTGTTGGCAGTGGTGGTAAAGGCGTATGGAGCTCCATGACAGAAAGCTGCCTATTTAAAACACTAAACAAAAACTGAGCCCAGTGGGGTGCTAAGAGCTGAATCCCAGATAAGCATGAGCTGGGGCAGGATCAGTGGCTCCACTACGGACTTATCCTTCACTTTCAAAAGCCGGTGGAGGGTCCAGACACCCAACTTGGCAAAGACAAAAGCCTCCTGAGTGAACTTGAGAAAAAGAGATAATGAAGTTCTTGTCCCATAAGGGGGTCAGAAGGATAAGAGGAGAGGCAGGAAGGAATGCAAATGGAAAGAACTTTTGATAGATGGAGGTTTCGCAGGCATAAAGGGGATTTCCACAGAAAGAGTACGTGGATTCTGAGCTAATTGAACAATTAGCTCAGCCTTCGTCATCCTTTCTAGCTAAAGTTCAATTCCAGAGAGACTCAAGTTATCAGAGAACATCCATTAGAAGGGAACTCCTTTGCACTACAACGGCCTCCTAAAGGAATGAAAGTTCAGACATTAAGGCAGGGAGGAAGGAAGAAGTTTTGGGGTTGTAGCATAAGAGAAGACTAATCATCCAGAAAACCTCTCAGATTTGCGTAAATAATACCTAGAATATATTACAGCAATATTAATTGAATATCAGGTATTGTGATAAAGCTCCATGCTAAGTGCATTTCATTCATTAACTCATTTAATTTTCACAATGGTACAGGTACTCCTAATACAACCCCAAATAAGAAAACTAAAGCTTAGAAGAGTGAAGCAACTTATTCCATAACATACAGCTAAGAAGAGCCAGAGTCGGGACTTGAACCCAGGTCTATCTGACTCCAAAGCCTGAGCTCATAACCACAGTGTTAATGCCCTGACTTTGCAGCTCATGCTAAGGCTCTTGGACTGTTCTTACCAGCATTCGGAGGAAATCAGTGGAGAGCTGCCTTGTGCAGCACTGTGATGAAAGGGGGCTATTTCTTGCTGCAAGAAAATAGCCTCCTTCTTCCTTCTGGCTGCACAAAGAGCCGCTAGAGAAAATTGAGCTCATTACATTGATCACACCCCTACTGCTTTACAGTTGGAGAATGTGGTTAGGAATGGAGATATTTCACAATGAAAATAGCCAAGAAGTAAGACCCTATTATTAAGCCCCTTTTAAAAGGATTTACACGAGGGGGAAATGTAGGTCTTTAAAGAAAGAATTTGAAAAGACTCTGAAAATAGTGGGTTCCTGCTAACCTAGTCTAGACCTTTACTTCTTATCCATGGACTGCAAAAGGTATTGGAATAAAATCTACATATGCTCAATAGATTTCACTTAGACTTAAATTAAACGTGTAGGACTTACCTAGGTCAATTTCACTTTGACAAAGCAACTTAGATTCTCCAGTTAGTGAACTGAGCAGGTTTCTGGAAGCCAATGAAAAGAAAAAAGAAAAAGAAAATGTATTTTGTCAGATGGTTACACATTTGAAGAAAAAAAAAACCCAGATCTCATTTAAACTACCACCAAAACAGGGGAAAAGACCTTACTATAAATGTTAGTGCACTATCATTGCTTTCATTTCATCAAGAGCCAAGAGATTAAAACTTGTCATCTTTATGCAGAGCATAGGGTATGTGTGTGTGTGTGTGTGTGTGTGTGATTCAAGAACATTTGGTAGGGTTCACTAATATGAGATCAGAGAAACATGGGAGAAGAGATGGCCCCACAGGTCAGATTGGTCTTGAGGCACAAAGTGATCATGAGTCTATAGGGAGGGTATGTAAAACACAGCTATGTTTGCCTCAGTGGAAAGAATGGGGATGTGGCAGGGAAGGGGGCTAGCAGGGACCACTGCCCTGAGAAACTCTATCTGCCAGGTTGAGGCCACAGGAACTGGCCCTGAATGCTACATGGCCTTTGTGTTCTGATAACAGTGTTCAAAAAGGAAATACCTGAAGTGCAAGTATGGACGTGGCCATCGCCCAGGCCTGGTGTTAAAGGATCTGAAAGGATCAGACATTCAGCTTCCTGAGAACAACCGTGGCCCTGACAGAAGAAAAGAGGTGGGAGAGCCTCTGTTCCTTCTAGGTATTTCCTTCAATCTCCTTTTCTTCAGGAGCACACTCTAGCTCCTCCCAAGCTTAGCTTCCGACGCCAGGCATGCAGGCAGCCAGCTCGTGACAGAGAGCAGCCCTGCTTTGCAGCGTGCAGGTGAATCTGCCGAGCTGCTCGGGGCCCCAGCAGCCACCCTCAAACATTCCCCCTTCGTTCTGTTCAGAGGGACACAGAGAATCACTAGGTGGCCATACGAAAGAGTTTTAAACCTTTCACACCATTTAATAGAACACTGTCTTCTGCAGATTTCATCAGTGCCTGCCAGAAACAGAGAACAGTGCCAGCTACATTGCATAGCATAGGAATGATGAAACATAAGCCCCGTGCATAAGATGTTTGCAACCTATTGGGGGCTGAACCATTTACATTGTAACCCAAACCAAGCTATGAGTAAACTCCAAAGGATATATTTGGGAACCATCAACATATAGTTGGCAATTGAAATCACAGTGGGTATTGCTCATAGTGGTCAGAAGGGCATTCAGCTTCCGGCCCTGCTGACCTTCCCCCAGATCCTCACACCGCCAGCCTCCCTCAAACCTCCGGACTTTCACAGATACTCTTCCCCCAAACCTGGCTACCCGCTAGACCGTATTTCTTCCAGAAAGTGTTTTCTTTCCCCTCTAATGTGTTCCTAACCTCTCCTGCATTTCCCCTCCCAGACCATGCATCACACAGAACTATATATAATTGCTAATTAAGCCGCCTCCCTGATTAGACTAGAGCATTGCAGACTAGAAACTACACACACAGCTTAGGGTTAAGCTGATTTTAATTCTGGCTCTACACTTGATGCAATATTGGATGAGGTTCTTAACCTAGAATTTCTCTTTTTCCTTTTTTTTTTTTTTTTTTAGGCGGGTGGAGAGGGAGAGGAAGAGAGAGAATCTTAAGCAGGCTCCATGCCCAGCACTGAATCTGAGGTGGGGCTCGATCTCATGACCCTGAGATCATGACCTGAGCCAAAATCAAGAGTTGGACGCTTAACCGACTGAGCCACCAGGCTCCCCTTAACCTAGCATTTCTAAGCTTCCATTTCACCGGGAATAATAATTGTACTTACCTTTAAGAAGTTGTGTCAACTGACAAAATGCATGAAAACACTGGTATGGGCCTGGAAAGGGTTCTGGAAATGCTGAAAAGATACACTGTTATAGGAATTGTATTCCAAATTGTTACAGTTTTATTCTAAGTTCTATAAAGGCTTTCATTCATTAGTTCCTTATTGTGTCAACGCATTCCTTGTTGCATTTCAAGGGTCAGGATAAGGTTTGCATACACTATACACTCCCATGTTCACTGAATAAGTAGATGAAAAAATGAAAGTTTTATCCATGAGACCGGAGCAGGGAACACTAGGTCACAACTCCACTAATTCTGCATTTTTGAGTTATTCCGTATTAGGAATCGGTGTGTGTGTGTGTGTGTGTGTGTGTGTGTGAACATGTGTGGATAACATATAAAACTGGTCACGTTCTTACACAAGAAATAGTCCATGACTTAAATAGTTCGACAAAGTGACAGCTGTCCCTTCAATATACAGCCTAAGTCCTTACTTGGCTTCAAACTTAGATCCATTTATCCGCGTCCACAAGTCTAGAAAAGCCATCATGTCATGTAGACTATCATCCATAGTTTTCCTGCCTCACAGCACATCTTACAATCACCTTCCTGTGTTCTCCCTCTGCCTATACTCCCACTTCCCAGAGTTTTTATCTTGTTATATTATTTATGAGCCCAAACTATAAATACACTGAAACGGGGAACATTCGTTGGTTTGGTACAATTTAAATTGCTTTTCAGTATCATATATATTTACAATATCTTATAAATATTTAAAATTATCATGACAATGGCCCTGCTGACTCAAAATAAATTCTGTATTTTGTGTAGGGATGATTGCCAAGTTGATAATCTAGAAAATTGGAAAACCCCGTCAAACTCGGTGACCTGTCGGTCCCAAAAGAATATCTTTCTAATTACTGGAAGAGCCTGAGTATTGAATTTAACTGTCTTAGAAGCTAATCTTAATAGGTAAACATCCTGAAATTTACCTTTTTGGAGAAGATAAGTAAAAGAAATAGTTTCTGCTGAAGAATTTATTCACTGGACTGTATCTTAAAAACCAGATAACTTTCAGTTCTCAGGCAGCATATAAAGAGAAAAATCACAGAATCAAGAAGTGCCTGCCGTGCTTGAGAATGTAGATTTCCAGGCGTGACGGGGAAGGGAATAGACGTGTGAGGGCACGCAGCATATAATGGGAGCCTTTGGGAAAGAGCCTTGAATGCCAGATGAGGAACTGAGAATTTATGCCACAAGGCAATGTTTCTCCCAGTGTGACCCCTGAAAACCGGCAGCAGCCATATCACTTGGGAGTTTATTAGAAATGCAAATTCTCAGCCCCTGCCAGACCTACTGAATCAGAAACTCCAGGGGTGAGGCACAGTAATCCATTTTCACAAGCCCTCCAAGTGATGCTGATGCACCCTGAGTTTGAGAATCTCCGCCATATGGAAGCTTCTAAGTACCTGAATGATAGGATCCGATCTGGGCATGTTGGTGGCTATTTGAACAATGGGCTAGAGGGGAAGAAACTGAAATCCGGGGGGGGCGGTGCTGAAAAGAGTAGGGAAAGTATTGGTTCATTAGGGAGCTTTGCATTCGATCCTTTTCTATATTTTTGTGAGTCTAAGATATAATCAATTTTAGTCACAGCATTATTTTATTTGCCTCTGAAAAGAAGAATTCTACCAATTAAACAAGAACACAATGTTCCTCGTCACTTAGAATTTTTATTTTATGCTTACAGAAAGGGCTCTTTTAGACTCCTACTGACCAATTTTTATCATCTATCATCCCTGCACATACATAAAGAGGAAAATATAAACACAACCGTTTGGTTAAGGTATTCCTAGCACTTTTTCCCATGCAGAGTCTGACTCTTCTGAAACACGGTTCTACTCAAGAGCCATGTGGAGTGTTAATGATGCATCATTTCTTTTAAGAATGTTCCACTCTTGTCTCCGGGGTCTCCAAGTGACTGAAGCCCATTCTCCAAGTTTGGATGCAGGTGCACAGGCTGTGCTGTTGACGTCATGACCCCCTGTCTGGCCACAGAAACTCGGAAATGCATCCTGATCGGGGCAATGTTAAATGTGGGAGATGGTGTGTATCTTAAAATTGATGGATTCCCGAGGAGAGCTAATCCAGGCCTCAATGAGGGCAGGAGCAGGAAAAATGGAAAGGAGGAGGCAGAGACAAACAACACTTCAGAGATGAATTCTAAAGGAACACAACGAATTATGTTGGTGTTCGGGAGAGGCGGATGACTCTGAAGTTTCTAATCTGAATAACTAAATGGATGGCATGCCCTTAACCAAGATAAGAAATTCAATAGAAGGAGTGGGTTTTAAGAGCAGAAGGGAAGAAGTGGACGAGAGCAAAATAAATTTAGTTTCGACTTTTTGAGTTGGAGGATCCTGGGGGACATCCAGGTAGAAATGACCGGGAGATACATGTGAAAAACCATCTATAACTCAAGATAGTGGGGGCTGGGGGGAAACGGGTCATGGTTAGAGATATATCATTTTTAATCGATAGCATGTCAATGGTAGTTGAAACCATGGGAATGAGTACTATTTTCCAAGGAGAATACAGTAGTGTCCCCTTATCCACAGGGAATACATTCCAAGACCCCCAGTGGATGCCTGAAACCACAGTAGTCCTGAACCCTATACATATATGCTATGTTCTTTCCTATACATACATACTTATGATAAAGTTTAATTTACAACTTAGGCATGACAGATTAACAACAATAACTAATAATAAAATGGGACAATTATAACTATACTATAAGGAAAGTTATGTGAATGTGGTGTCTCTCCCCCCTAAATATCTAATTGTATGTACTCATCCTTCTTGTGATGGTGTGAGGTGAGAAAATGCCTACGCGATGAGATGAAGTGGGTGGATGATGCAGGCACAGTGACGTAGTGCTTAGTGACCACTGAGCTGGCAACACGTCAGGAGGATGATCATCTGCTTCCAACTGAGTTCACCACAGGGAGCCGAAACCACGGAAAGCAAAACCACAGAGAAGGGGGGCTACTGTATACAAAAAATTTGAAGAGAGTTGGTGATAGAACAAAAACAAAACTGAAGAAGGGACTAGAAGAAGGAGAACTCATGGAGAGAAGAAATTGTTAGATTACGTTTACATATCTTATGAGCTCATCAAAGACAAAAGCCGTCTTGTTCCTACTCTGAGTCCCCAGGGCAATGCTTAGCCTAGTAATTTTAGTTGAGCTAACACAGATATGGTGGCTCAGAAGCCAAAAAAGGTGAACATTTTAAGAAGGAAGAAGTAGTCAGAAATACCAAATCTTACAGTTGATCATTTTAGATCAAAGGGCCACTGGATTTAGTAAATCTCCTTTAACTTGCAGCCTCTCAGGAGGCCCGGAGACTTGAAGAGACAAGGGCAAGGCCAACAGCTGGCTGATGGGTGAGCCAGAGGCAGGACTCTGGTCTTCTGACTTTTGCCATGCAGCAGTTTCTTCTACACTGAGCTTTCCCTTTCAGAGACGGGTTCTGCCCACTGCTAATAAACCTCTGGATTCAAGCAACCTCAGACAGGCTCAAATCCACCCATAAAAAATGAACTCCACTAACATGGCTACATCACTCCACAGAGCAGGAAAAAAGAACTAGAGAGAGCAGAGTGAAGGGTCTGGGGTCAGACAGGCAGTCCAGGGCTTGCTCTAATATCTGGACATTGTCTACGGAGCTTCCCCATGAAAAAAAAAAAAAAAGGATTCATATGATTTGAATCTCTGGGTCATATCTTGAGCCAGAATTTTCTCTAACTCTCGTTCCTTATGAGAAGACAGAACAGATGCTGCAAGCACGTGGGCGAAAAACAAAGCCAACTTCTCTGCTGTGATACAGGGTTGTTAACCAGGAAGCTGATACCGAATTCTATACATAGATGAGCAAACTCTGAATTCGGTGAAGTCAAAACAAAGATACTGACGTCATTCTCTTTCATGATAATTACATTCTATTACCGTTCACACAGCTGATGACATCCTGAGAAAATGAGAGTGATTTCTCAAGGGCAATGTTTCTAAAATATCAGAGCACTCCAGAATTACCTGGGGAGGTCCCCTCTTCAGAGAGCCAGGCGTAGCCTAAATGGGCTTGGCCGCTAAGGTTTAAAATTCTCTTGAAATGTATTCCAAGAGAATTGGCAAACATGACATTTTCCACGTTAAAACACAAAGGTTTCAAAAGGTCAGAATCCACAACTCATTTCCTTCTTTGTGATCCTTGTAAGGCCAGAGGGTCTGTAGGATGAGACATTTGTGGTCACAAACCCTGTGGCTTCAGTGTTTCATCAATAGAGACATGTACAGCAGCACAGAGATTTCCAGAAGCCCCCATCTGGCAGAGATGACTAATGGGGCTTTCCCACTGACATCCTAACCAAGGTGCCAGAAGTATATTGGTTCCAGATCACAGCCCTCAGAGGGCAGTTCCTCCCAGGACATTACCTGTCTTCCCTTTACAGCCTACATTCCATCCACCTGCACTACCGACCTGTCCACAAGAGGTGGGCCCGGAAATGCATGTCTGACTTGCATCTCTGAACTGACCCCTTCATAGCAAATGTCAGCCTTTCTATAAACAGGGAATAGTGCAGTTTTTTTCTACTATGCAGGTTACAATTGTCACTCACTTTTTTATCCCATGGCCACAAAAATTAAAGGCAGATAGGGTCTAGCCAGAATTCTAATCAATCAAAGGAGTTCCAAGGGGGTGCAAAAGCAAGTGCAAACTCATGCAGTTATTATTGGCCGGTTGCTGACGATCATCAAGGACTTATTTATGAAAGAGAGGGAAGAAATTGAGTGGTGGGTGATTTTTTTCACTGATAGGCCCTATCCCATCAGCGCTTGTAAAAACGTTATGCTACAAAATACAGAATAAATTTACTCAAAGCCCACTTTCACAAAGATAAGCAAAATCTCAAACTAGAGATAAAGCCCATGTTACCATTGAAATTATCCTAGTCCATTAATAATTGCTTTTTTTCCCCTTGTGAAAAGAAGATGAACCAACAGCCTTAATGAGAAGTAGGTATGGTACTATTGACTGAGTGACCTTGGGAAAGTCACCTAACCTTTCTGGGTTTCCCTTTCCTCATAAGAAAAACAAGGAGATGGACTTACATAACCCCCAGGGCCCCTTCCACCTCTGAAGTTAGTATGTGTCTGTAACAGGGAACACTGGCTATCGATGAGTTTCACAAAGCCATGGAGCATGGTGAGGTGTGCCTTCAAATATCAAAATAATTAATCTTTCAACAAGGACAAGAACACAAATATACATGTAGAGGCAGGAACAGGATTTGAAGAACTCCAAGCACCCAGGAGAAGGTCCTCCCACCATATCCAGATGTGGGATAGGATGCCAGGATGCCAAACTCTATTTTCTGAACAGCATCTGGCCGAACGGAAGCTCTGCTGGATATTAAAAGGTTTGCAACAAAGTAAAGTAAGTTCTTTTACTGCAGGATGCCTCCGAATGCTTCCTGCCCCATTTAATAGAACTTTCTACAATGATGGAAATGTTCTACATACACACTTCCCGATATGGGAGCAACTAGCCTCTTGTGGCTGTGAAGCCCTCGAGATGTAGCTAGGGTAACTGTGGAACTGAATTTGTTATTTTATTAAAAATTAATTTCTAGTTGAATAGCCACATGGGGCTACTACGTGTGTATGAGACAGTATAGCTTAAACACCCACATTAGCAATGTTAACCCTAAGGGGGAGGTAATGCATACAGCATTTCCCAAGTTTGTTGAGCCATGGAACACTGTTTTCAGAGAGCTGAAATTCCTTGCAAAACTATTTGGGAAATACTAGTCTATGAGCCATCTTGCTGAGTGGTTGAAACCCCAGAAGGGCACTCTAGCTTTGACATTCTAAATAGCCATCAAGGGCATCAATCACCACCCAGTGACAGACCAGGATGTGCTCCTCTGTTCTATATGTGTTGTAATGTCACCCCACAATTCAATCATATCACAATTTCCCAAGTCCTGACAGACACCTGTTGCCTCCCAGTACAAGTCCAGTCCAGGGAATTCTACCAATTCTTCCTTTCCACCAAACATAAAAACAATGATCATTTCTTGCTACTGGGCTTTGCCATTGGCCATGAACTCTTCCATACATTGGGATATGTCATTATTTGAACAACCCAGTGAGATAAGTGGCATTCCTTTTATCGGCGAGGAAAGTGGAATTCAGACAGAGAGAGCGACCTAGTTGCTCAAGGTCACATACTTAGTTAATGGGGAATAGACTTTCATATTTGAATTATGACTCATCAAACATTCTAACAATACCATTTTGAGTTGACTTTTTCCTCAAAATGTCTAGGGCCCATAAAAAAAGGTGTTAAGATAACACATTCTCAAAATACCAAAAAATCACACACACCTGAAAAGAGCAGTTTGTTTTATAGGGTTTGCTCATATACACTTTGAGAATTATGATAAATGCAAGAAATGTTTAATAATCATGGAATAAAGGCCAATATGATTATTTACTAACATGTATAATTCTGATCCTCCAAGAAAGCCTCCACTGGATCTGGAATAATCATGTACTTCTCAACTGAAAATCCACATTGCTGTGTAGATAAGCAGCTACAAAATTTCATTTGTCCAATTATTTCTCCTATCCCGAGTATGTGATCAATTTGGTGCTTCTAAGTGCCATTTTTTCAGACCGCAATCACACACACAACTGCTCATTTTTGCATCTAATTTAGGCTTGGCTCCTCGAGTGGTAGCATGTGGGCCAAAGTCCTTGAATCAACTTGTCGTCACATCAGATATGAATGCATTTGACTTTGACCTACACAATTGCAGAAATCGAGGGGTTTTTTTCAGTGAAATATTGCTTCTTGAACCATCATTTGGCCTTGTAGGAAACTGGGATCTAAAGTTACACCATGACCCAGAGTTCCAAATCCAGGCATTGCCCAAAGAAGACAATGCAGGCCCTGAAGCAGAATGTCAATGAGGTGACCCTTTACAAATTACACAGGCATGGCCAGCTATTAACAGGGCTCATTGCACTCACTTTGGCTCTCCTGATTAAAATACAATTACTTTCAGTCAGATACATGGCAGTCATTATTTTATCTATAATAAATCTGTGTATATTTAATATAATATTGGACTTTATTATGACATACTCTGAAAGCAATTCATACTACAATTCAGTTTTCATTACAATATGGCATGCAGATATGCCATCTGGGCTCTTCTCAATGGTCCTGAGGAACCTAAAGGAAAGGAAAAACGGGGTTAGAAAGGAATGAACGAAGAACAGGGATATAAAGGAGTCCCAAGGTGAAGTCTAGGTCATCGGGAAGAAACCTTGCATGAAGTGACGAGAGCCTGGAAAATCTCAGAGACAGGGTGATTTAAGTAACCAGCACTCTCAAAGTCCCAGTGGAGGAGATAGGCAGTGTTTTGGGGAGGGAAAAGCCTGGTGAAAGGGGAGCCTGAGAGAGAAGAGGAGAGCAAAACAGCTCCATGCACAAATCCGTTCATCCAGCTGCAAAAGCTCAAAAGGTCCATGGGAGGTGGGGGTGCTTTGGTACACCATTTCCAAGTCTTACCACATGGGACAATTGTTAATGTTATAGATTCCTGGTCTCCACGTCAAAGGCCGGGAATCTGTGTTTTTAACAAGCATCCCCAGGTGATTCTTATGATAGGTAATTTTGGGAAGCACTGTTAGTGGAGAAGGGTATGAACTGAAGGCTCACAGGCTAAAGTTTAGATCCCGACCCATCCACTCACCAGCTCTGTGAACTTGGGAGAGATATGTAACTCTCTGAGCCTTGGTTTTCTTGTCTATACAAATAAAAATACAGCTATGCCCAATAGCAATCCACAAGTTAGGTACTATTATCATCATGCCCATTTTACAGATTAGGAAGCTAGGGCACAGAGTAGTTGGTTGAGTCCTTTGCCCAAAGTCACAATGCTGGTAAATGCAGATTTGGTTTCAAACCAGAAGCCACCTGGCTCCAGGCACGATGCTCTCAGCCCCAACGATTCAGCCCCTCCTCCCAGGAAAAGAACACTGTACTGAGAGAGACAGAGGGAAAAGCTTTCCAGAGAGGCAATTTATGTTAATTTCTCATTCATATCAGATGATAACTTGACGTTCCATTTACATGTTATTCCATAAACTAGCAACGTTCACTCAAATTAATTTTTGAATCAAGCTTTTCTTCCCCAAGATTAATAATTTATGGGACTCAAGCCATGGCGCCACCTGGGAAATGGCTCAGGCATATTAATGCTTCAACAAACATCATAGCTAATAATAACGCCACAAGGGGTAGAGATAAATATTAAATTAGGTACCAAGTGCTTCCCCCACACCCATGGTCTACAACATGGGTATAGATTCGGGTCTAGGCTAGCAGAATTCACCAATGTGAGAGCCCCTGCCCAAGTGGATTCACTTCTACACTGCTTTACACAGGCATATAGTCTCTTCGGCATATTCCTTGGCTGGAAATTTGCATTCTCTTTCAAATCAGGCCTTACTGGTTCATTTCTGAAGACGCCGCAGTATATATCAAAATGAAGATCTAATCACCTGCTGTTCTGACAGAGAAGATTTATTTTACTAGGATGTGTGAAATGATTGTTTCTCATTTGTCATCATGCTCTGTACTTTGAGTTGAAAGGAAGATGCAGCCTCAAAGATAGGATATGACACCAGAAACTAATTCTGAATTTTTCTGTTTAAAAAATTCACGTATATATATTGCAGAAGACAGAGTCTATTGGGGGTAGTTTTTTTTAAAGTCCTGCTACTCAAAGTTCTGAGGACAAATAAATATAAAGAAAAGAAAGACAACTGCCAAATTTCATGGACAAAAGAAATACAAATTTGTTCAAGCAAAGCAAAATCAGATGAGAAAAGTGGAGGGTTCTATATGACAACAAGAAAGAGAATAATTCTAGAGCAAAACTAAGGACAGCAGATAGGAATCTATGAGGTAAGATTTAAAGGGCTCTTGCCTTTCTGTAGACCTAATATCTCATGCTAGGTATCATTGCTTTCTTTGGCTTCAAGCTATTTGCCTCTAGAAGGTATTCGAATCTCTGCCATGCCTCACATACTTCTTAAAGGATCCATCTCCACCTACTCATGTGACCCTGTGCCCCAAGCTGTAGCTGATTGGAGCAGGGCTACACACGTGATCCAAGGAGAGTCAATTCAAAGGCTGAGTTGAGCCAACCTGAATCTTTTCCTCTAGACTTATAGGACTAAGAGGCATGGAGAAGCTAATTAATTATTCAGGAGGGAGTTGAGAGATAAATTCAGGTAGAGCCAGGATTCTCTGATGGTAAGAGATTTTCAGGTGGTGAGAGATGGTGACATAACCAGCCCAAAACTATGGGGGAGAAGTTATAAGTAGGGTAAGGGGGAGCCGATCTGAGAAAAATTAAAGCAATAAAGACAAGTAGGGGAAAAGACCATGTGCCCTAATAATCCTAGTTCTGGAATTTACAGGTTCAGCTTCAGTGATTAGCCAATACTTTGTTTCTGGTTGATGGGATGGACCATTATATTCTTACCCTACATCTTTTTTTTTTTTTTTTTTTAAGTAGGCTCCATGCCCAGCATGGAGCCCAGAGTGGGGCTTGAACTCATGACCCTGAGATCAAGACTTGAGCTGAGCTGAGATCAAGAGTGGGACACTTAACCAACTGAGCCACCCCAGTGCCTTACCCTACATCTTCTTTTTACTTAAGTTTGTCTCCTGGGGTTTTACATTCCTTGTCACCAAAGAAACTTCATTAAGTACAAACAAATGTAGCAGATCTTGACATTGGTGGGGAACTTACACTTAGCACCAATGCCTACTCCTAAATCCTCACAACGTTTCCCACGTGGATTATCCAGCCATATTGAACCAAAAGAATTCCTTCCTCCCATTTCTTCACACTGGCAAATATCCTGCCTTCCAAAGGTTTTGTACCATTCTGCTTAAAATACTTAAAGGAGGCTGCCATGTTCTGGAGTTCTAGGTAGTGAGTTTTGAGTCATAAGAGATATTCAGGCCAAGGGTAGTTGATAATCTGGCAGAGATATGTCGAAGATGAATTCAAACACCAGAGAGGTGTCTAAACTAGATCAGCCTCTAGGATCATTCTGGCCTCCTCAGTCAGGTTGCAAATACCCAAATCTTCCCTCATTCCTCCCACAACATTGTCTTCATATTTCCTCACCCTTTTCCAGATGTACCCCCATTTACCAACATCCCTCTTCAAGGACCCTGAGAACAGAATACTTGTGATCTGACCAGTGCAGAACACCCTAGGACCACTACCTCTTTAATCTGCACTCACTTCTGTAATTGCGCCCGAGAGAGCACGTCCCACTGTTGACGCTAGGCTTCACCAGTGGCTCCAGTTAAACTTGGAGTCGCCTCAAGTGTTCAAAGTAGTATCATCTGGGCCACAGAATTTGATAGGAGGCTGGGGAAGGAGACCATCTGTGCAACGGGCTTGGACACCATTGCAAACCCATTACCTTTCGGAAATGCACCATTACCTTGGGAAAGAGCAGCCAGTAGAGGGGAAGGGAGGTGAGGAACTTCTAGAGGTAAAATTCATTTGGCAGTTTTGCCTGTTTGGCCCTGGGAATTCAGGACCATGGAGACAGCCATCCAAAACCTCCCAAGAACGTTCTCACCTGCCTTCAACCTAAATAATACCCAGAAACATCCTCCCCACACTTTTCCATATCCACACGTTAGGGTTTACTGTCTGAGCATACTTGGACTCTGGATGTCTCAAGGTTCCATTGTGGAAGCATTTTATGATTCAATCCAGACTCAGAGAAAAGGTGCCCGAACACACAAGAAATGATCCCAGAGTATAGCCCGGCAGAATGATGGAGTGATGGAAGTTGCCTTTAAGTCAGCTGTGTGCGGCTTCACTGCAGAATAGTGACAGGATCCAATTTACCATCCCCCCCCCCACACACACACACAAACACAAAAAATACTCATACGCATTTCATATTGTCTCTTTAAGCATTAGGGCGGACATGGAATTTCTGCAGATTCATGATTCTTACGTTAAATTCGGCCTATCATCCAGGAAAGGCTGGCCAAGTAATTTTCTTGAAAATTATCCTCAAGGATTCTACAGGGGCTCCTTCCTCAACTTCAGCTTTGGGACTTCCTCAAGCCCAGTCACACTTCCATGTCATGTATGTGCACAGGGCCAAATCACTCCAAAAATGCCAAAGAGTGCAAAATTCACCTCTTTGTTCGTTCATTCAAAAGTACTCTACATCTGCTAAGAACTCACCCTACAGGCAGGGTCACAAGATGTCTCTGTACTAAATTGTTCAGTACAACATAATACTTGGCAAATGAGTTGTAAAAACCTAACCTACTGCAGGAGTTTAAGGGAGAGGAAAGCTAAGGGTTCACCAGCTACAACCTCCTGAAAACTAGAGGATCTGAGATGGGTTATGAAGTTTCAATCTGAGAAACCAGATGACAGGAGAGTGGAAAAGTCTGGCTGCCATTTCCACTGCCAGCCTAGAAGCTTGCAGAGAATCGTGATCATCATTGCAAGCCTGAAGAATTATGTCTTGAGTGTTCCCGGCAACTCAATTACGGCATGCAAATTTTCCGCGGAGTTGACTTCTCGGCTTCGGGAGCCATGCACACGCTCCTTTGGGCTTTTTTGCACGAGGAAAACATTGTTGGGAAAGGAGCCTGAGGACCAACCACTGGAAAGTGCACTCAATAGCACTTTGGTTGAGATAATTGCTGCGTTTTTTTTTTTTTTAAATTGTAGGCTTCTGAGGTGACCACAAGCAAAATTTGTGACAGACATTTGACACTGAGAAACTGCCGTGTATGGGTGAAATTTTTCACAGCCCTCCCCCCCAACCAAGACTGGTTTATTGACTAACAAAGGAAAATTATATAAAACCACTGAAGTACGTTGGCCAAGTCTTTTCTTTTGTCGTAATGCTCTTTTGCTAGGCACCAGGACTGCTCCTCATTACAGTCATGCAGACTCTCATCCAGGGAAGCTGGTTCAAGTTCACTGCGTGGGGGACGCTCGGCAGCCCAGTGCACAGTGCGGCCATTTTGCTCTGTAAGCGCAGATGTGCAGATTGCAGCGAGCCCCCTCACCTACCATGGGTTCAAGAGACTTTAGAGCCCCGCTCAGTTCCTAAAGAACTGCCTCCTTATCCTCTGGGCCAGATGCTCTCCTTTATGCCTTCTGTCTGGAGCAAGCTCTTTCTGGACAAAACTTGCAAAGGGAAGCGGTCTGGAAGACAGCGCAAAGGACACAAGTCCACCAAAAAAAAAAAAAAAAAAGCACAATCCAGGGAAAATAAAAGACAGGGGTTGCAGAGGCGGTCTCCCTGCCCACGGTCATCAGGATCCTGTGATGTCAGTTAGCATAACAAGGATATAATCAGAAGAACTAAGGGAGGACTTTAGAGAGACACTTGAGTGGCATGTCTCCAGCCCCAGCTGGGGCCGTGGGTCCAGGCCAGCGGGTGGGAGCGGGCCAGCAGCTTGCATAGTTATACCCTGAAGCACATCCAGCAGGTTCCAGGGCTCCTCAAGCCAACTTCCTAAGCAGGCTTCCCTCTCTGGACAAGGAAGCATCCCTGCCACTTAGCCTTGATAATCTTATTCTCACAGTACAGATGGCATGCCATTTCCTGGCTCAGGAGACCCCAGGGAAGCTCTTTGTGTTTTAGTTCCACCATCTAAAAAATTATGATGATATTTATCTTCTTGGGTCCTTGGGAAGATTCAACAAGACAGTGGAGGTGAAAATGCCTCATAGAACATCTATCACACGGTTTGCCCTAACTGAGAGTTAATGCACATTTATAAACTACCTTTACAAATGAGTTAGCATTTCTGGGGTGCCTTCTGTGCACTAAACAATGAGGATGACAGAAACTAACAAAGTATTTTTTTTCCCCTCAAGGAACTTACAGACCAGTTGAGGAGATGGTACAAACAGAGGCAAAGATGAATTAAACACAGCAACCAAGCATCCAAAATGGATGTACACTGTGTTTGCCATAGAATCTTGAAGGAGAGACCAGGACAATCAGGAAAGCTAAAGAGAGAAGGATTTTAGCAGCACCATGAAGGCTGAGGAAGACTTCGATGAGTCAAGAAGAGGTCCCAGATGGAGAAAGGCTTTCAGGAAAACACTGGTCTCCCATGAATTGACACGATAAAAGTTGGTCTTCCAAGAGCCCAATTGCACTGGAATAACTATTAAAACTCTAAACCAAGCCCCGTATATAAAGAAAAAAAGGTATCTACTTACTGTCTCCTCCATGAGGCTGATTCAGTACAGGAGAAAACATATCTAGGGTTTTACAATCCCAGGAAGAGAACAGAGACAAGAAAAATACAAGAGAAAATAAAGCACGTGGAGAGATAACCATCTGTGTTTGCTGGTTTAGGCTTCCTTCAAATGTGTAATTATGATTCCCAGGGCTGAATTGGCCATTTGGAGAGACAATAGTCCAGGTCAAGCAAATAACCCAAAAGGAGGCAATCAACCTACAGACAACAGACTCTATGTGCATGGTTTTTCTCTTAAAGGAGATTTGTGTTTGCCAATGAAAAACAAGATGCTTCTTCAAAACATTTTAATTTAGTAGGAAACATCAAATTCACAAGTCTTCAGTAAAGTCTAAAGCAGTATCAACCACCTCATCCCTAGAATAAGACATAAGACTGTATTATTTTCATTTTGTATGAAACATTCGAAGTTCAGGGCTGGAAAATTGTGTGTGGGCCGATGCCTGATAGTGCAGCCCGTTATTATGGAGTGAGTCACAATAAATTTCCAGAGCCACCACACCTTAAAGTCAAACTCACTCAAGCCAGACAGTAAACTATTAGCAGAGATATTTTTGTAACCATAATTTCTAGTCTTTTAACTAATTTTTTTTTTTTAACTAGCAACAAGGCCAGTTGTATAAAAGTCATAGAGCTCTCTTTTCTGGCATCAGGGTCTTGGAATATTTATCCTTTTGAAAACAATACAAAATAAAAACATGCCCTGGGGTATTTTAAGGAATTTTTCAACTGACCAACTTGGTCAACCAGCATAATCCTAGAGCCCTGGCTCCGTCATGTCAGCCAGCCCCGGCTCCTCACCACAAGGAAGACTCAGCGCAGGACTGCTGCGGTTGTGGCCACGTCTGCCCCAGGTACCCAAAAGGAAGTCTCTCCATGGCGAGGCCAAGCAGGGGATAGTACCACATGGGGAGAGCTGCTGACGAGACGGGGGAGCTCTGAGAGAGGTTTCCAGGCACACTGGAAGTTGACAGGCTTTGCTCTGATACAAAATAAAGCAACTAGTAAAACACTCATACCTCAGATAAAGCCTTCATCCCTTGGCCCGCGTCCAGTTTTGGCCACCTGCCTTCACACACTTCACGCTTCCACCAGGAACCCCATGAGAAAGTTTCAGCCTGTCGGTGCCCAAGGGCCCAGAGCTGGGAGCTCTTTAATGTCAGTATGTGTTCTAGAACCTTGGAAGAGGCCCAGGAAAGATTCAGGCTCAAGGTTTCTAGATAGCAACTGAATTGAGCAGCTTTTCTTGGTGTATTTTTAATTCTCTTCATGATATGCTGTCAGGTCAGTGATGGAGAGAGTTCTCGTGGGCGACTGGGGCTGGTCCTTTGACTCTTTATTTCTGAGCTTGGTTTCACATGAGGTACCCACTGTTAAATGGGAATGAATGGAACAGAAAGAATGTACAATGTGTGCTGTCCCTTAGCCCCATCCTTGACACTCCTGCAAGGATCTTGCATGTGTGAGGAAATGCTTTCCTAGTGCGATATCTCCCACTCCGCTTACACATTAAATCAGTGGAGTGAATGATTGGGTTTTGGCCTCCACAAAGTCTCCCTGTTTGGGGACAGGGCTGGAGGAGCAGAGGGAAGACCTGGATGGTGTGGAGGCCAGATGAGGCTTCCTGCCCACAGTCAGCCTGAGGGACCGCAACTGGCAGGACAGAAGCTGGGAACAGGAGACAGGGGGAGGATGCTGATGCACCGCAGACAGCTCGGAGTTCTTTTCTTGGTTAGGAACACAGACTGTGCACACACCTCCGTCATCAGCCCTTGAAAAGAGCACTCGGATGGAGGGGCTTGACGGACATGGAGAAGTCAGAAAGGTGAAGACAGAAACCATATGTGTCCCTTCACTGGGCTGGCATGTGGCACGTAAGTGCCGAATGAATGATACACAGCTGAGTTTGTGGAGGAAAGGCCTTAGGTGCTTGAGGGAATGGATTGTACACCATGGGGAGAAAGACAGAAGGGACCAGCCTCTCAGCCAAAGGTGTCTAGACGGAGGGGGTAGGGTGCTTTCCCAGGTTCTGTGTCTGCTCTTTTCCTGTTTAAATGTCAATCGTGTCTAGGACTGGTCAGCGCAGGAGACCTCCCTGTGGCAGCAAATCCCACATTTTCTCAGCAGGTTTCTTCTGATCCCAGCCCTCTGTGTTCTACATGGGTCAGGACCTGAGGTCCGGGGTCTCCTTAAAAGTCCAGAATTCCTTGCCTTCCTTGCATACCTCGAGGGCAGCTTCTGGCCAAGAAACGGTCTTCACCCACCTCTTTTTCATCCTCCTACAAAACCACTTCCTCTCCTGTTCCATCCTCCAGAACCACCCTCGTGCTTTGCCCCCAAAGACAGTTTCAGTGTTTCTGCTCCAATCCATATTAAGATTTAGGGGTCCCTTCATAACATGACACACAGAAGGAAAGAAGAAGATTCTAATCTCGAATCAGCCCTCCTCCTCACATCTGTTTTGCCTTATACACTCATTTCTGTGCTTTGTCCCCTGCCACCCCTCCTACCCCCACAGACTCACTACAGTTGTGTGGGCCTGAGTCAGAAGCTCCACAGCTTTTTTCAGGAGGTTCCCTCTCCGTTCCTCCTGCTCTTGAATTTCTAGAAAGTCTACCTGTTTTGCAGGGGCTTCCGGTTACACAGATCACGCACATTGTGTCATTCATCTATGGGACATTTTCCCTTGCTGTTTGTACAATCTTGTGTCCACTGACGCTTTCTAACTGCTACTGATCTTTTCCCCAAGGCAGGGAGGAAGTGTGGTCTCTTGACTGGAGAAATTGCCTAGAAATTGGGAGAATATGTGGACTGGGGACAATTACTTTGACTCTCTGGGTAAACTGGTGTTTCAGCAGCCTTGGGTGAGCAGACGGAAAGCAGCTCAAGTGTCTAGAGAGGGGCATCCTCAGTTGCTGGCCCTTCCTGCAGGTAGGCACATAATACCTCCTGTTTCTACCTGGTTCCCAGGACAAGCAGGTGTCCTATTTCATGGTCCTATTCCTCTTCTCCTTCTCCCCAATTTTGACTTTCGCTTCTCCTGCTTCCGTTGATCAAATAAGTTGACTTACTGGGCAAATCAGTGCTTGCCCAGTAAGCTTCATGAACTGATACCCTGGGTGTGCCCGATATGAGGCATGCATCATAAATAGGTTGGGCCTGGAATGGGTGAATATGTACATAGAACTTCCTGTCAAAATTTTTGGTGAATGATTCCCACTCCCAACTTCTATGCATAAGGATGAGGATACTTTCAATCTCAAGGGACAAAAATTCAACTCAAATTAGCTAAAGCCAAGACAGAAATCCATGGGTTTACAGACTTGGGTGCATTTGACTTCAGGCAAGGCTGAATATAAGGTCTCAAACAATGTCATCAGAGGTTATTATCAGAAAAGATAAACAATGACAGTTATTGGTGAGGATGTGGTAGGGATGCAGGAATGTGGTTGGATAAGGTGTTAGTAGGAAGGTAAATTGGTGTAGCCACTGTGGAAAACAATATGGAAGTTACGTCCGAAATTAAAAACAGAGCTACCAGAGGATCCAGCAATCCTTATTCTGGTATATACCCAAAAGAAATGAAATCAATACCTCCGAAATATATCTGCACCCTCATGTTCATTGCAGCATTATTCACAATAGCCAGGATTTAGAAACAACCTAAGTGTCCATCAACAGATGAATGGATAAAGAAATTTGTGTCATACACACACACACACACACACACACAAACATACAATGGAATATTATTTAGCCTGAAAAAAAAAGAGATCCTGTTATTCACAACCACACGGATGAACCTAGAGGACATTATGTAAGTGAAATAAGCAAGCCACAAAAAGAAAAATACTGCATAATCTTATTTACATGTGGAATCTAAAAATGACAAATACATAGAAGCAGAGAGTAGAACAGTGGTTGAGGGGGGATTTGGAGAGATTTTGGTCGAAGGGTACGAAGTTGCACTTACGTAGGATGAATAATTCTAGAAGTCTAATACACAGTATGATGATTATAGGTTTACAATATTGTATCAAATATTGGAAATTTGCTAAGAAAGTAGTTTCAGGTACTCTCACCACAAAAAAAGAAGAAGAAGAAGAAAGGTGACTATATAAGGAGATGACAGGTTAATTAGCTTGACTGTAGTAATCACTTCACTATATATATATCATCATGTTGTATGTTGTACATCTTAAATACATACAACTTTTATTATAAATAAATTTGAAATGAAAATGTAAATGTCTTTTTTTTTAAGTTGTTTTTGTTTTTGTTTTTGTTTTTAGAGAGAGAGAGAGCATGCAGGGGGAGGACAGAGGGAGAGAGAGAGAATCCTCAAGCAGACTCCCTGTGGAGCCTGACATGGGGCCCGATCTCACAGCCCTGAGATCATGACCTGAACCGAAACCAGCAGTCCGATGCTTAACCGACTGAGCCCCCCAGGCGCCCCAAAATGTAAATGTCTTCAGAGCTCTGCCTGTCTCCACCTGCTGGACAAGCGTTCTCCAAAAGGTTGAAGATGGTTGCCAGCTCAGAACCCCAGTGGAACAAAAGTATTTTCCAATTATTCCAGCAGAAATGTCCTGTTTGGGTCATGTACCCATTCCTAAATTATTCTTGGATCATGTGGCTTCTTCTGTGGCAGGGGAGACCTGTCTCAGGTTGTAGAATATGTTCTCCATAGGAGAGAAGCGTTCAGTTCCTTGAAGGATAGAAATGGATGTTGGACAAGCAAAAACGTGCTATGTCTCCTACACCACCTTGAACCGGCTAGGAGCCAAAACTGCAGAAACTTGCAGCAAACCGGGATGCCCAATGCACCCAGGACTCAGTATTCTAAATTTCATATATTTCCAATAAAGGCAAAGAGCTGAGGCCATGTGCTAGATATATAGAGCCGTAACCATGTGGCACTCTTTTTTTCTATAGTTGGATAAGACTCTTTCCAGCTTGGTGAAGTTAAATACAAATAGCCATCGGCTTTGCTGCAATCATCAAAATATTTCTATGACTCACAAGATAAATGAGAAAAATACACAGAGGAGTCAAAGTTACACTGAAGTTAGATTGTAATCACACCCTTGAGTTTTGACAACCCACTGACAGAATTTCCTGCTGAGAGCATATTACTGACTTATTTTTCTCCACAGAAGCTGCTTGATTAACCTAAAGCAGATTATCTTCTCTATGAATTATCTGAGATCAGCTTTTCACACAAGTCGCTATTCCATCAGCAATCAGCAGCTCCCACCTCCACCACTGAGTTGCCCGCTGAAGATAAACACTGACCCATGGATCCAAGAACCCCAATTTGAGGCTACGAATCATCTGATGAAGGACAAATCAGCTTACAGGACATCACTCTTTCTTTTAACACTGACACTGAAGTCTCCTAAGTGGATGAGGACTCTTTTCTACAGTAAGAGGATCAGGACTCTCTCTAGTATTGAGGACACTTTAACACCCTGACGGTCCACCAGGAAGGGATTTCTGAGGTAGGCTTTCTAGTCAGAAAAGGAAGGCCTTGAATGCCCAGTGGAGTACGTCAAGCCCAGTTCAATATGCAGAACTTTCCCTGACTTGAGTTTTCTCACCCTCTGGCCTCTGCGTCTCCAAGAGGCCCGCACCTCAGTAGTGGCAAACCATCAAAATTTGTGGAGCGCTTGCTATGTGACAAGCATGGGAGCACGAAGATAAACTGAAAGGGGCACTTCTGAGCAAGATGCTGTTGTGAGCTCAGGCTCTGAACTTTCCAACTCTACCCTAAGCACAGCAGTGATATTTGAAACATTCGGTGATATGTGTCCTGTTTAGGAGGAGAACAGACCTGCTAGATCATTTTAGACACTGTTAGAATATACATGTATACTAAAAACATACGGATGACTTACCAAAAGAATTAAATGTACAGTGTCCAAAGCGATGGAGAGAAAGGGGAGTTCGGGAGAAATAAAAATACATATTTTTAAGATGTTAGCAATAAGTCCAATTATGACAATATCACAATCGGTAGCAACATATTAAATTTATTTATTAAAAGGCAAACTACCAGGTTGAATTTTTTTTCACAGTTCATGTGTTTTAGAAAATTCACTTTCCTGGCAAAAGGGGTGGAGAGAGCAAAACCAGATGTCAGGGCATCAGGTAGAAAGTCACAGCTCTTCCAGACAAGAGGAGGCAGGGGCATCACCCAAGGCAGCCCTGGGATGGGGCTGGAGGGAAGAGAAGGTACAGGGACATGCAAGAGGGAGAACTGACGGGCATGCCAGCTAGTTAGAGCAAGCTGAATTAGAAGGACTTCCTGAGGAAGATCAGCAGTTTTATGCTGGGCATTATCTACATGTAGGTGGTGGTTGAAAGTGAAGAAATGAAACTGCCTAAAAGGATGGGAGAAAGATAAGCATCAAATCCCTGGCAACACCAGTTCTTGAAGGACACACAGAAGAGGAGAACCCAACATGGGAACCCAAGACAGATAAGATTAATTTTGTCACCACTATAGCCACTGGAAAAAAAAAAAAAAAAACGACTTTGGAGAGGGATGTCCCCAATATCAGATACTTTCCAGAGGTCAAATAAAGCAAGAACCAAAAAGCACATATTGGATTTGACAGTATGGAGGTCACTGGGGAGCTTTGCCCTCATTAACCTCATGGGTCTTGATGGAAGTGTCAGCTTGAATGCAAACAGTGATCCCTGCAGGTTCATCTACCCGGTCTCTCTAGGTGACCTTGGGTGTTAACCAGTTTCATGCCCATAATAAAATGCCACCATCCAGGAGCCAGGATTATGTTGGCTTCTCTCTGGGCTTCTTCAAATTCCACGAGTTTCCCAATACCTATCTTCCATCACCTTCAAAGCATCTGGCTCAGAGCACAGATCTTTGAGCTCCATTCCCTGCCTTCTCTCTTCCCTTTTCAGAATTTTGTCACTTTTTTTCTTTCAAGGGACGAATCCTTCTTTCTTTTGGAAGGTGGAATGGGTCAGCCATCCTGCTCTTATATTCAGGGCAACCAGTATTTACCAAGCAGCTTCTACACGACAGGCACTGAGCTAGGAGGTTTCACATTTTTAATTTACTTCTGACATTTTAATTTACTTCTGACTTTTGCGTGGTGAGGCACGCAGTGTCATCCTATTTTGCAGAAGAAGAAATTCTCTAGCAAAAAGGTACAAATGCTCCCTCTTCTCAGCTAAGGGTAAACAGGAATGCTCATTCCTGGGTCAAAGAAGTTCCTGTACTGTCACACTGAACACAGATCACATCCTATTAGTCCAATACCATGAGCCAAATGTGGGAATTATGAATAATTTTTAAACGTCTTTGGTACTAGCGATGGTAGTGAAACTGCTCAAGGAAGTAGGCTTGGGAAGGGAAGTTTCTAATCTGCTCAGGCTGCTGTAACAAAATACTATAGCCTGGGTGGCTTAACCACCAAATATTTATCTGTCACAGTCCTGGAGAATGAAGGTCCAAGATCAGGGGGTCAGCCTCATCCGATTCTAGTGAGGCTCCAGTTCCTGGCTTGTAGAGAGGTATCTTCTCCCTGCGTCCTCACATGGCCAAAAGAGAACTCTGGTCTTTTCATCCCCTTCTCTAGGCACCCATGTCATCATGGGGGTTCTGCCCCCATAAACACATCCAAATCCAATTACCTCCCTAAGACCCCATCTCCAAACACCACCCCATGGGTGTCAGGGCCTCAACACATGAATTTTGGCAGAATACAAACACGCAGTCTATAGCAGGAAGGAAAGAAAGAAAAAAAGAAAGAAAGAAAGAAAGAAAGAAAGAAAGAAAGAAAGAAAGAAAAAAAGAAAGGTGGGAAGGACGGAAGGAAGGATAAAAGGGGAGAAGGGGACAAAAAGAAAAAAGAGATCGTGGGAGCAGCAGAGAAGATTCTGGTGCACCAGGGCCTTGGGCCAGAAATGCACAACCACCACAGGAAATTCTCCTCGGGGCCCAGGCAGCGACCCAGCCAGGAAGAGGCGACAGCTCACACCTGGCTTCAATAAAGAGCCCCTCCTGCCAACCCTGTCTCGGTCTTCACAATGGTCATGAAATGCTGGGTTTTTTAAAACCCAAAATGCAACTTGCCTGGCACTCTGCCACTTGAACTACAATCTCTGTATTTTTTGGAAGCGATGGATTTATTTTCTGCTCCACTCATTAACATGCTGTTGGAGAGAAAAACAAAAAAGAAAAAAAACCAAAACCTGTCTGCTAATTGAGATGCCCAAATTGAAATGCCCTTTTCCAAGGAAGAGAATGCAGGTAGAGAAGTTCATTGATCATTTCTTTCTCCTTGTTACCCAACACGTTAATTTTTCGGTGGGCTTGCAAGTTAGATGAATTTCCCACTCTCTTACATCCTGCTGACACAGGGACTCAGGGAGGACGCTTCAATGGCACTTCTCTGCCCTCCCTCCCGGCAGCTCCATCATCAACACCATGTGAATATTCTCTATTTATTGTCCATTTTATTTTATTTTATTTATTTTATTTTTTTAAGATTTTATTTATTTGACAGAGAGAGAGCACAAGTAGGCAGAGAGGCAGGCAGAGGGAGAGGGAGAAGTAGGCTCTCCGCTGAGTGGGGAGCCCGACGTGGGGCTCGATCCCGGGACTCCAGGATCATGACCTGAGCCGAAGGCAGCCGCTTAACCGACTGAGCCACCCAGGCGCCCCTGTCCATTTTATTTTTATGGGCTTGAGCAAAAGCCACTTTCATACTGGTCACTTATGGTTTCCTTAACTTTCCGATTAAGCCAGAAAAATTTGGTTTGAAGCTGCATATAATTTAAGGCTTCAAGATCCAACCATGTATTTCCACTTGCCTGTGGTCCAAAATGATTTCACTATTTCTTCTCATCCTCGAGGCTCCCCAAATCAATACATATGACCTCCCACTGTCCCACAGCAGCAGCTGAAGAAAACTGGGGAAAGACTTTTTCCACCTAAGACCACAAGTTCTGAAACCACTTCCTCTCCTCACTCTCCTTGACCTTTCTTCGGCACGAGGCCCCATTAACCGCACCCTCCTTGAAACACTCTCTTTGTGTGTATGTGTAAGAGCAAAGATTTTGCATCAACAAATTAGGTTGATTATGAGTTGTAGTCTGGCACTTTCTAAATGCCAGACATTGAGGAAGTTACTTAAAAATTGTGAGCCTCCATTCCTACATCGCTAAAGGAGGGATGAAAATCACTCCTTCATAAGAGTTGTGATGAAGACTACATCAGCTGCTTGTAAAATGTTCACAAAGGTACACGGTCTCCATGAGATGGCAAACGGCTGATGTTCCCCACCTCACCCTTGGAGAAATGGTTTCATCCCTGGGTCCCAGTTTCCATGTCTACAAAATGAGAAGCTGAGTGGGTGAAGGATAAGGCAAGATTCCCTCTTTTCCACTCCTAAATAAGTAATTCCCCTGCCTCTTCCCCAGTTCTCCGCTTGCCCCCTCTTTCTTCCTCCCTCCCACTGCTCCCTCTTTTCTGAGGCCTGGAATAGAATTTGGATAGTTTACCAGATTACAACAGTTTAGGTTGTAAAATGCTAGTATAAGGTTCTGTCTCTAAGCCCCCATCTCCTAGCCAGCTATGGCATTGGAAATACAGATTGACTTGGATACTTCTGATAGGAGTGGTTTTGAGAACTTCCTTAAGAAATTTAGCTTAGGGGCACCTGGGTGGCTCAGTTGGTTCAGTGTCTGACCTCAGCTCAGGTCATGGTCTCAGGGTCCTGGGATCGAGCCCCGCGTCAGGCTCCACACTCAGTGGGAAGTCTGCTTCTCCCTCTGCCCCTCCCCCGGCTTGTACTCTCTCTCTCTTTCTCTCAAATAAATAAATAAAATCTTTAAAAAAAACCCAGAAATGTAGCTTAGTGAAGGGCATAAAATTAATGAGGATACTGAGGTGTTCCTCATTAAGCTGAGCTACATATGTTGATAAATAATTTCCATGACAGAGTAAGTTTGTGCAGCCATTCTGAAAAGCAATGGGCAGTATAATTGGCAAATGACTAGTTATACTCTATCATCCAGCAGTTCCACTGCAAGTACAAGGGTGTGAAGCTGTATGAGAATGGTCACCATGGCAGAGATTTGAAAGCAGTTTTGGTGTCCACTGGGTGAACAGATAGATAAAATAGATGATACACATCCTGAGATGGTATTCAACAAGTAGAAGATAAGGATTAGATGTGCATACAGCAGTATGAATAGATTTGAAAAACAGTCCTGAAAAAGAAATAAACAGAATGCAATACTTAGGACAATAGCATTAACAATACCTGCCCACATAATTGGTTTACCATTGGATAATTCAAGGGAATCAACTCATTGGTTTTGAAAACTAGTAAACGAGGGGCGCCTGGGTGGCTCAGTCAGTTAAGCGGCTGCCTTTGGCTCAGGTCATGATCCCAGGGTCCTGAGATCGAGCCCCGCATCGGGGTCCCTGCTCAGCGGAGAGCCTGCTTCTCCCTTTCCCTCTGCCTGCCACTCTGCCTACTCGTGCTATCTCTCTGCCAAATAAATAAATTAAAAAAAAAATCTTGAAAACTAGTAAACGAGAGGAAAGAATCAAGCATGTAGTCTGGCTTTCCTCTGTGAATTATACCATGGATAACCAGCTAATATATCAAGGGATGTTTCTTGTTCTAGAAGTGTTCCAGCTAACAAACAAAGAAGGAATGCTAGAGTTAGAACATCACCATTTTGCACCATCTAATTGTGATCGACTTTAAGGCAACCCCCATTTATCCCTGCTATTCATGCCCTTGTGTAATCCCCTCCCCTGGATGATGAGTGGGACCTGTGACTTGCTTCTAACGAATGAAATGCCGTAAAGGTGATGGGCTGTCTCCTCCATGATTACATTACATAAAACTGTACTTCCATCATGCTAGCAGACCCTCTATTGACTGTCTCTCTTGCTGTCTTCCATGAAGTAAGCTGCCATATGGACAGACCCATGTGGCAAGGAACTAAGGGTGGCCTCCAACCAACAGTCCACAATGAACTGAGACCCTGTCAGACAAGCTCAAGGACCTGATCCGGTCAGTAGTCACATACGCTTGGAAGTAGATCTTTTCCAGTCAAGCTTCAAATGATTTCAGCCCTGACCAGCCCCTTGTTTTTAGACTTCTGAGAGACCCTGAATTCAAGGCCACAGGTAACTCATGCCTGGATTTCTAACTGTAAAAGAATGTGTCAATATTGTTACACACCAAGAGACAACTAATGTACTAATAAGCCTACAGGATCCTAGGCTTTGGTCATCAATGGCTGTTAATATCACACACAAAAAAAGAGACAACCACATATTATGGGCATCCTGATGGAAGGACACAAGAGAAACCGTGAAATAGTCTGGTCCAAAAAATTGAACATCTGATCAAGTCCTTCGATTCAGGTACCAAATCAAAAAGACTACAGATACAGAAGAACTGGTCAAACCACCACAGCATTGCAATCAGCAAAATCACACTATGGTAAATCCTATGGACAAACAACCTGGGATTGTCACCAAATAAATTACAAGGAAAAAAAAAAAAAACCACGCTTCAGCGGGAAACCTATTGATTAAAAGAAACTTAAAGGAATATCAATCAATCACTATGTAAGTATTACATATTCACTTATTTGAATCCTGATTCATATAAATAAACTGAAAAGAAATAACATTTACGAGAGATGAAAAATTTGAGCACTAGCTGTTCAATGAGATTAAGGAAATGTTGTTCTTTTTTAAGCTATTGATAAGGATATTGTGGTTCTATTACCTTGTAGAGATATACACAAAAATATCTATGGATGAAATGAACCAATGTCTGGAAGGAGGGAGGTGGATGGGGTATGGATAGAGACAGACTGGCCATGGGCTGATGGTGGTTAAAGCTCAATGATGGGCACAGACTGTTTGTTTTATTCTTTCACCTCAAATTCCTCATAACAAAAAGTTTTAAAAATTACATGCAGGGGCACCTGGGTGGCTCAGTCAGTTAAGCGTCTGCCTTCTGCTCAGGTCGTGATCCCAGGTTCCTGGGATCAAGTCCTGCATCAGGCTCCCTGCTCAGTGGGGAGTCTGCTTCTCTCTCTGCCTCTGCTCCCCACTCATGTGCCCCCTCTCTCTCTCTCAAATAAATAAAATATTTATTAAAAAAATTACATGCAGACAAGAAAACAAACATTTTGTAAGAATACTTGCAAACAAAAGGATATAACATTAGAGTGGTTTCATACAGAGAAGGAAACAAGATTGGCGAATGGGGATAAAAAGAAAAGAGTAAAGCAACCCCGCTCCTCAGTAAATATCAGAAGGAAATGAAATCGAGATTTCAAAGAGGTACCTGCACCCCCATGTTCATGGCAACATTATTGACAAAAGCTAAGACATGGAAACAAGTGTCCATTGATGGATGAATGGATAAAGAAGTGTGGTAGTATATACAATGCAATATTATTCAGCCATAAAAAAGAAAGAACTCCCACCACTTGTGACAACATGGCTGAACCTTGAAGCATTATGCTAAGTGAAATAAGTCAGACAATGAAGAAAACATACTGTACATTCCACTTGTATGTGGAATCTAAAAAAGACAAACTCATAGAAACAGGGAATAGATTGGTGGTTACCAGGGCTTGGGGGTGTGGGGGGGAAAGTTGGTCAAAGAATACAAATTTCCAGTTATAAAATGAAAAAGTTCTGAGGATCTAATGTATAGCATGGTGACTATAGTTAACAATACCTTATTATATACTTGAAAGTTGCTAAGAGAGTAAATCTTAAATCTTCCTATCGCACACACACACGCACACATGCACACACAACAAAAAAACAATGAAAAATTATGTGAGGAGATGGATGTGTTAACTAACCTTATTGTAACACTGCACAATACATACATGTATCAAATCACTTGTATACCTTAAACTTACACAATGTTTTATGTCAACTAAATCTCAATAAAGCTGGGGGGGGCAGAGTGGGTGGTGAGTAAATAAGTAAACGAACAAATAAAGTGAATGAGGGCACCACCAGAACCAATGATGACAGTGGGTTATAAACAGAAGAGTAGGATTAACTCTTTACTCATTGAGTCCAAAAGGAAAAAAGTTTTCCCAGGGCTTTTCCTGTCCTATCCTGCCCTTCTCTGGAGACTGACTCTAGGACTATATTTCTCTCAGTCCCATCCAGTTTCCCCCAGCGTCTCCGGAATCCATCCCCAGCCACCTTTCCACTGTCCGCTCCTACATCCTAGTCCAGCTGTGCATCACCATGGTCCTTCAGTGGTCTCTTGTCCTTGTTCCGCAACATTCTCTCCCTACAATCCTCCGCGGCCCCCAACACCCATCGACTATACGATCGTCATCTAATACAACCACATCACTGCTCTGATCAAACTCCAACCACGGTTTTCTGGTAACTTACAAAACACTGTTAAAATTCTCTCCCCAATATGCAAGGCCTTCAACTATGGGCTGCAACCTCTTTTCTACCATTAGCTTCCACCACTTCTCAATATGAACTCAAGCGCCCCCTCCCTTCCCGGCACCCCCATTTCCCAGCTCAGCCAAACCAAACCAACCCACCCACCAGCCCTGAAGCAAGAGCAAAGGGTTTTTCCCCCTTGACTTCTATAACCCTATCTTCAGCTGGGGCACAAACCCCACTTAGCTCCGCCCCAAGAAGTGGGGCTGCTGATCTGATTGGCTTTCACGTGCAATGCCTGCTCTAGGGGCATGGCCTATGGTCCTGCACCTAGTCTCTTGATGCTGTGGCCTCCCACTGGCTGAAGCCATCGGCAGTATCTGGAGCTGCTACTCCAGGGCAGCTGAGTCCCAAACTTTGCTCATCTCTCACCTGTGAGACAGCAAGGGTAAACTGAGCTAGGACTGTCTTGCTCTGGGCCAACCCAACCATCTCTCTCTCTGTCCTCTCTCCTGGGAAATTTCATTTAGGCTGTGAGCCAAAGTAGGTCACTGCTCAGGGGACCAGAGAATACCCGCAGGTAATCAAACAGCCTGATTTCATATGATAGGGAGTGATGGTAAAGCATAGGTCAGCACTATAGCGAAAATTATGAATAGTCAAAATTACCCTTGAAGCTTTCTTAAGCTATCCCTAGAATAATGCCTGGAATAAAAGGCTGTGTATACAATCCTGTGTCCATCCTCCCAATTCTTTGTTGGTCCCTGCTTCTCTATGACCTTCAATTAATTCTTCAATTTTTTCATTGAGGGTGCCAAGACCTTTGTCATCACCCTCAGCCAATCCTCCTGAGCAGAGTGCTTCCCTTCTTGGTTGGTGGCTGGAAAATCATTAAAAATCATTTATAAGAAGGAGAAGGGGAAACTGGAGTGGGAGGGGGAGATCAGGGCACAACGGGAGCCTCTAAGGATCTCAGGTGTGTTCACTCTATCAAAATTAATCAACCTGAATGCTTGTGATTGGTGCACTTTTCTATGTGCGTATTATACTTCAATTGTGTGTGTGTGTGTTCATTTATTTATTTTTTTTAATTTTTTAAGACTATTTATCTGTCAGAGAGAGAGAAGAGAGAGAGAGCAAGCACAAGCAGGGGGAGCTGCAGGCAGAGGAAGAGGGAGAAGCAGGCTTCCCACTGAGCAGGGAGCCCGATGAGGGACTTGATCCCAGGACCCTGGGACCATGACCTGAGCCGAAGGCAGACGCCCAACCGACTGAGCCACCCAGGCGTCCCATTCATTTATTTTTTAAATACACATTCTTTCCTTGGATTTTCCAGCAAGTCTTGATTATTTTAGGCTTGATGCTCAGGACCTATCATATTCAGCAGAACAGGCAAAGCTCTTTCTCTCTCTCTGTTTCTCTCTCCACCCCTCTTCCCCTGCCTCCCTTTCTCTGTTTTCTTTTACCCAATAGTTGAATTCTAGTCAATTAATTTAGGGTAGGACGAAAGTCAACTAGAAAGAAGTTCTATCACTGACTTGCCATATGCATTCTGGCAAAATTGCTTAACCTCTCACACCACAACAGTTTCTTGTGTGCAGAGCGAGGGTTATAACATACCTACTACATACTACTTCACAGAGCTGTTAAAAGAGGATTAAATGGCATGAGTGTAAATGGCTTAGAAGAGTGCCTGACACATAGTTAGCACTCAATGATTGTAAGGTTTTTGTTTTGTTTTAATTTCCCATTTGTCACTTTTCCCTGAGCATAAATCTCCATCAAGAACCTCATCAGGAGGAAGAGTGCAGCATCCAGATAAGAGTCATGACTCTGGATCCCTTGAGCCAAGACCATCAAATAGGACCTGAACCATAAGAACTCTCCCAACACCCTTTTCCCACCGAAACACCCTTAGTCCTCCAGACCCTGATGCCATCCACTTCTTCAGGAAGGTTTCCCTAACCACTCCAGCCCCTAGGCTTTCTCATTCCTCTGAAAGCTCACTGGATCTTTGGGAACCTCTATGGCTCACCAGCTCTGTGGGAAAAGCCTTCCTGAATCCCTGGGGCAGAAGGACTCCACCTGCTGCTGCATTCTGTGTCCTGTAGGACCCAAAGACTAAGTCAACGACCTGAAGTCAGCAGTTTGCCTCTGGTCCCAGCTTCTGTCCTGAATCCTTTCCCTCCTCCTCAGCCTCCCACTTCCCCTTCCTGGTACATACCCAGAAACTTCCTCCATCATCTCCTTCCTACCAGACCAGCAAGATTGTGTAGCCACTCATTCACACTTGCCGGTTGTCTACTTATACCTTGACTGAAATTTAGTCACACTTGCTGGGGACCTCAGCCAGATGTTTATGTTTGAAGCCATTATTATTTGTACTCAAAGTCATTTAACTCTATTTGTACACAGCTCTCTTCCCCTTTAAGAAATTTCAAATATCAGGAGAGCTAATGAATTATTTGGAAGAATACCCTGAAAGTGATCTATTCCATTGGTGGACATCCTGAACTAAAAATAATTTGCATTTTGTTGAGCACATGTGCCATTCCTGTGATGCTTGATATGTATTAACTAACTTAATTCTCAATCAATGAGATGATTGCTATTCCAATTTTACAGATGAGAAAAGTGACACTTGGGGAATTAGGTACAATGACCAAACCATACAGTCATAGACTGTGTGTCTCATGGGATGAGATCCAGAGCCATCTAACCCCTAAAACTGCTCTTTCTGAGTGACTGTGTGGAGGGCAACATGAGGCCTCTCCTTCCTATCCTGTCCCCAGATATTTCTTCTCTCACATCTCCCTGGAGAGCTTCCTGGGATGCTAGAATTGGGGAACCCTGTGTCTTTTGACTTCTGGGCAGTCCTGGGCACATGGCCCCTATTTCTTCTCCGAACCCTCCTCACACCACTTTCTCCATTCTCCATGCTGTGCCTTTTCATTCATTTATATATTCAATTACCATTTATTGAAAACCTACTATGTGTCAGCTGGTAGCACTGAAATAGCAAGACAGATGCAGTCTTTGCCTCATGTTAATCCATGGTCTGTTCCTTTTCATGACTCTATGCAGTTCCTTCTATAGGGTACATTTTATTGTGTTTTGCTTTATCGCACTTTGCAAATATTGCATTTTTTATGAATTGAAGGCTTGTGGCAACTCTACACCCAGTAAGTCATTGATGCCATTTTTCCAAAACATTTGCTCACTTCTTGTTTCTGTGTCATGCTTTGGTAATTCCAGAAATATTTCCAACATCCAATTTTTATTATTATTATATTTGTTATGGTGCTCTTGATCAATGATCTTTGATGTTACTATTGTGATTATTTGGGGCTCCATCAACCACACCCATATAAGATGGCAAACTTAATCAGTAAGCATTGTGTGTGTTCTAACCGCTCCACTGATCAGCCTTTCCCCTGTGCCTCTCCCTCTCCTTGGGCATCCCTATTCTCTGAGACACAAAAATATTGAAACTAGGCCAGTTAGTAACCCTACAATGGCCTCTAAGTGTTTATGTGAAAGGAAGAGTCAATCAATGCGGCAAATTTCATTGTTGTCTTATTTCAAGAAACTGCCACAACCACCCCAGCCTTCAGTGAGAACCAACTTGATCAGTCAGCAGCCATCAAACATGAGGCAAGACCCTCCGTCAGCAAAAAGACTGTAACTGACTGAAAGCTCAGATGATGGTTAGCATTTTTTAACAAAAAAAGTATTTTTTAATCAAGGTATGTACTTTGTTTTTTAGATATAATGCTATTGCACACTTAAAAGACTATGGTATCATGTAAACATAATTTTCATATGCACTAGGAAACAAAAAACTTCATCTGACTAGCCTTTACAGTATTCTGGAACCAAACCTGCATCATCTCCAAGGAATGCCTGTATTCATAATTCCCTGCTCTTCCTCCCCAACCTATTCCCAGCCAGGCAAACTCCTACTGACCCACAAGATCTGGTTCACAATCTTACCTCTTCTTCCACCTTCCACAGCTCCCCAGGGGTGACACTCAAAATACTTAGCAACTAGTTTAGCAATCATAATGGACACCAGCTGTGAACTACCAGCCTACCATATGTCCAAGCTAAATTTCTGCCCTGCCACAACCCTGGTCAGAGTTAGTCACCCTTCCCATGGGGGTTTTCAGCACCTGGTCCACACAAATATCGATGTCCTTTATCTTTTCCAGACAGGGGCCTTACACTCCACCAGCCCTCCCACTGCACTCACACCCACAAACACACAAATGTACCTGTGAGCTTTCAAAAGGAAGGAATCATTCATCATTTATCCAGCAGACTAACAAAGCCCAATATATAACAGGAGCTCAATAAATCTGTATTTAATAAATATGTTCGGGTAGGAAGTAATCTGGCCTTTATCCTGGAGAATCTCCTAAAATATCACCCCTGTTCAGATCAACAACATTTCTTAATTTGAGACTTGAAAAACAATTTAATGTGTATTTGGCTCATTTTCCTCTATTTTAGTTAGCATTTAAATATTTTTTTTAGTCTAATAGCCCTTATATAATACCTCAGAATGAGTTTCTCTGTGTCTTATATTTCTACCTCTGTTTATCAGGTTATAACAAAAGAGTACTGTTAGGGCTGAATTATGTCCCCTCCCAAATTTATATGTTGAAGTCCTAACTCCCAGTACATCAGAATGTGACTGTATTTGGAGACAGTGTCTTTAAAGAGGTCATTACATTTAAGTGAGGTCAGTAGGGTGGACCCTAATTCAACATGACTGGTGCCCTTATAAAAACAGGAGGTTAGGGCAAAGACACAGAGGGAAGATCATTTGAAAGCACAAGGAGAAGACATCCATCTACAAGCCAAAGGGAGAGGCCTCAGAAGAAATCAACCTTGCTGACAACTTGATCTTGAACTTCTAGCCTCCAGAACCATGAGAAAATAAATTTCTGTCGTTTAAGTCACCCAGTCTACAGCATTTTGTTACAGCAGGCCTAGCAAACTAATATAAGTACAATCTCCCTTGCAAGTGAACTATTGCCTTAATAAATAACACAACTTTTCATTGTGTATGTACTGTTTCCAAGTAAACTGGAAACTTGATGTCAGTGAATAGGACTTTTTATTCTTAGACTCTCTTATAAAACCTAGCACCACAATAGATGCTCAGCAAAAATTTAGAAGCCATTTCCTAAACCACAGAATATATGAGGATATTTCTTTGTTTTCATCTATTCCCCCTCTTTTCAAACTCAGCATTATTGCCATTTGGGACTAGGTGATTCTTAGTTGTGGAGAGCTGTCCTGTGCCCTGTGGATCTTCAGCCGTATCCCTGATCTCTACCCACTAGATGCTGGCGGCACACATGCACCCCCCATGTTATGATAACCAAAAATGTCTCCAGATGTTGTCAAATGTCTGCGAGGATTCAAGACACTCCTTGTTGAGAACTACTGATCTATTGTGAAACTATCTTTCTCCTCTTCATGGGTATTTTTTTCAAGTACTATCCAAATCTTGGAATTCCCTAGAGAAACATGCTATGAATCAGAACGATAACAAGAAATGGCGCCAAGCTTATTGGCGGGGTATCAGCTGGTGCATCTCAGAATATGAGCTGGTAGAGAATATTTTGTCAAATTCGGCCTGTAGGAAGAACAGTCCATGCAGTGGGACAGGACCAAAGAAGAGGCTAAAAATGTCAGATGGTGGTTTCTGCTGAGTCAGAAGCCCAGCCTTCCATTCCCAAGATTTCACCTCCTGGTCACTGGTCACTAAGCTAGGATCAACATAGACAGGGAGTTATTTCTATCTGCAGTAGGATTGACTATTTTAAATGAACTTGTGGTTCCAGGCCATTTCTTAGTGGACAAATCCCCACATCACAAAAACCACCAGAGAAATTGCCACTAATCAGCATGCTTGTTAACGAGCTTAGGAAACAAGGCGGCAGCTAAAAGGGCTGGCGCCCCAGAATGCGGTCTCCCCTCTGAAGCTGGCCGGGCACATTGGGGCTGCAGCTGGACGTGAGCAGAGAGCTTGGTCTCTTACTTCCTAAACCACCTCTTTCCTGGAGAACCATCTCAGGGTTTCAGAATTGTTCTCTGGACCCCATCAGAGACTCTCATAGGTATAAAAATAAAATTATGATGGGGAAGGTCACGGGGTCCATCTTATTTATTAAGAATCTGAAGGAATGATGGGTCATGCTCTGCGACCAAAAACCTACCCTGATGGTTCCAGTATCTACCATCTGAGATCAGTTCACAGGGCCGCAGAAAGCAGAGCCTGGAAATATGGCAACCTGGAGACTATGAAGGGCCTCTTGTGCTCCAAAACTAAGGAATTTACATTATTTCCAGAATCGTCGCCATTTTGTCTGATATTACTAGGTGAACCATGGACCGTATTTAAGACACGGTTAACTTAGAACACAGGAAGTCCCTGGAATCCCCGTGCTACTAGAACTCCCAGCAATATACCCACTTAAATAACTACAACATGAGACAATGAAAAGCTACCCGGAGAGGAGAAGGAAGCAAGGAAGCATTTTCTTGATGCAAATCCCAAAGCAGACCCAGCAATATTTTCTGTCTCCACTTTCTGAATGACTCACTGGACTGTTTACCATGCCAGGTGTACCAAGGGTATGGATGAGACAAAAATGAACCTGTGCTTGACTTAAAAGGAAGTCTGTCTTGAATTCTTACTGTGGCCTGTCACACCTGCTCCCTTTCCCTCGACTCTACCCTGGGTGACGGATGCAAATCTCCTTCCGATTTGAATAAAGAGCACCCTTACGTCTAGAGCTTGAGTGAATACCCACAGGCCACAGACTAAATATGTCAGAGGGAATTTCAGAGGCGTCCCCACAGCTTCTCCATTCCCTTTCAGTTAGCAGCATGACACAGAGGGTTCTGTCTGTGGGATGCAGCTTGGGGGCTGGATAAATGCAAGGGAGTGCATCAGTTTAGGGGAGGGTAAGGCTGGCTGCCATCTACCATACACTCGGTACAAACCCCATGTATTTACTTCATCACAGTTTGCGTCATCCCCGATGCCATTTTCCAGGGCACGCTGAATTCCCAGTCCAAATGTCATTCTGCCCATGGAGTTATTTCCCTATAGTCCAACTTCGCTAGAAAGAGAAGTCAACAATGGCCACTTTACTTAGTGCTTTCAGTAGCTTTACCACTTCTGTGCTAGGTTATAAAAGCCATAGCACAGTCATTTTCATTTCTTTCCACAAACAACAGAACAAAATGAAAAGAAATGAAGGCTGGTGCAAATGCTGAGGACACCTGATATGCGCCAAGCACCTGTGACCGCAAGTGGAGCTTTGCCCGCCACCTTGGAAAAGAGCATTAGAGGACTCTTCTTTTTCCCTTTTAACGCCTGCTGTGTCTCACAAGTCTTTCATCCAATCGGAAAACAGCAAGTGTGGAAAATTTAGAACACCCCTTCTAATTAAGGCATAGCCCAACCTGCTGCTGGAGCATGGCCGCTTCTAGAACACAGTGCCTCCTTGAGCAGAATAGAAGCGTGTTTCTCTCTCATGGAGGAGTGCGGAGGTTGTGGGCAGGACAGGAAACTGACTCTGCTCCATGGGATCTTTCAGGAACCCAAGTTCTTCTGGGTTTTTTCTATTTGTTTTTTCTATAAAGGTCTAATTTACTGAAAGCCCAATTCACTTTTTAAATGTACCCTCCTACCTTGTGGCTCCACTGTTCCCCAAGATGTTGCTCTCATCTGCAACGGGTAAGTAAGAGAGAGCACAGACCACAGCTTCTTTCTAGAGGGCAGCTCACATCCCACTGACTAGAATTTAATCACATATCTAGCTTCGAGGGAGTCGAGGCGATGGGGTCTGCATGCCCATCGGAACTTGGGAGGGTTTATTATTGACAGGATGAGGGGGAAATGAATATAATTAGGGGACTGTGCCATGCATCAAATCTTAATGAAACTTAAGAATTGGGTTATTTTCCAACATATTTAACAAATGAGGATGTAGGAGTGGAACACAATTTGCAAATCATCAACAAAACAAAGATTTTGTGCAGCAATATCACCTCTGGTATCTTTCTTTGTTGCTATATTTTTGCTCCTCAGATCCAAAGACCTGAATCAATTAAAAGCATGACATTTTCTGTCAAACACAAGAGACTGTTACCACATAGTGTCTTTGTTATTTCCCTGTAGCACAATCTAAAATTCACTTGCAATGACTCTGGCGATCATAAAATGAATAAATCTGTGGCACAACAGCCCTTTCAAGTCCAAAGCAGTTCTGCAATGTTTGGCGAGTGTCTATAGTTCAGAGTATCTGGTGACAACAAGAAAAATATCCTATACAGTCTTCTGAATCGTATGTTTCCTACACCATAGGCTATGTCTCTGATTGGATCTTAATTTTCCATGACAGTTATGAAAATGCAAGGAGGATGATTTTCTGTAGAATGTCAATATTCCTTCAGGTAGTCATTGTTTTTGATGAATGCATGACTCGCTGTTGGCAGAGAAAACTTTGATTGAGTAAGGAAAAAGAAAAGATGTTCTCTGTGCCTTAATGAAGAGATTTTTGGGGGGTGCCTATGGAATAAATATATGATGATGTCAATTCCAAGTTATCAAGGCAGCAGCTGATAGTTGATAGGATGTTTTATCTGTTCAGAAAATGTCAATGCCTAGGGGCAGTAACTGCTCTCGTCCATTGGCAATGATGTGTCCTACTGAGTGGATGGCTTACCAGAAGATATCCTTCCAGCCTCAAAAATAGTAATAGCACAAACAATAACATCAACAATGATAGTAGCTACGATTTCTTTAGTTCTGCTATTTATTGACCACTATGTTAATTACTTTTTTAAGATTTTATTTATCTATTTATTTATCTATCTATTTATTTGAGAGAGAGAGAGAACATGACTGGGGAGAGGGGCGGAGGGAGAGGGAGAGAGAATCTCAAGCAGGTTCCGCACTGAGCACAGAGCCCGATGCAGGGCTTGATCTCACCACCCTGAGATCATGACCTGAGCCGAAATCAAGAGTCAGTCGCTCAACTGACTGAGCCACCCAGGTGCCCCTATGCTAATAACTTTTAATGTATTCTCTCTTACAATTGTTGCAATAATATTGCAAAGTAAATACGATGGGCAATATTCTCAGTTAGCTCAGCCTGCGCTTTGTGATGCTGAAGGTAATAACTAACATACGTTGAGTGCTTCTTCCATGCCAGACCATGTTCTAAGCACAGGCGAGCAGAATTCATACCCATGGCATCCTTGCGTGGTACCTCCCAGAATGAGACCTCTGTTATCAGACAGAAGCCAGGTGTGTTGCAGCCACGGGCTTCAGCCTGCTGTATGCAGCCGCTCAAGTTGTCTCTGAAAGCATGGGTTCTGAGCATACGAACAAGTCTAGCAGTGCTGTGGCTCTCTAAAATAAATCTGACCCATGGAGCACTTACTTCTGCAACGCATCGCGCGTGGTTGAAGTGGGCGATGGCCAGGCTAGGGCAGAAATGCTGAGATGACATGTGTGGCTATCAGCAGCTGGCCTTTAATGTAAATCCCCCAAGTTCATCTGAAGTAGAGAAATAGGATTTTGCTCAGAATGGTCCTTATGTCCTCAAATACTCAAAAGTGAAAAAAACATTTAAAGGAAGCAAATTTGAATCAAGTGCCACGAAGAGAGATTCTGTGTCATTTCTGAATTCCTTCTATACCTAGCACAGTGCCTCTCCTATTGCTGGTGCTCAGTAATGTCCGATAAATCGTTGTGATTGGCTTGTAAGGGGGAGAACTGCCTTGACTAGGCAGGTCCCTTGAGAGTCTTTCTCTGCTTCCTGGATTTTTTTTTTTTAAGATTTTATTTGTTTATTTGACAGAGAGAGAGACAGTGAGAGAGAGAACACAAGCAGGGAGCCCAATGCGGGGCTCAATCCCAGGACCCCGGGGACCATGACCTGAGGGAAGGCAGATACTTAACTACTGAGCCACCCGGGCGCCCCAGCTTCCTGGATTTTAAACAATTGGATTTATGACTAGTAAATTTAACAAGGAGATTTGGTTGCTGATTGAAAAACGGAGATAATGGTGCCTACAAAGGTGGAATGGCAGATTTTTCTGTTATGATTGTCTTCCATTAAATAGAAATAAAGACCTTCTTGCTGGCAAATTGTTTTTATTGCAAGAGCCTGCATTCTGTCATCTAAAATATAACTTCTGCCTGTAAACCATATTTTAATAGTTTGTAGAAAATCATGACACATGGCCAGGTGAAGACATAAAATAGTCACAAGTTATACTTATTGTTAATTTTTTTGGATATAACTAAATTTAAAATAAACTTGTCCAATTTTATTAGTCATTATTACCCTTAGCAATAGTAGTTGTATTTATCTGAATCCTACCACTCCATATCTTTATTCTAAAAAAAAATTTTTAACTCACAGAAGTTTTTAATTGCTGAAATGGCTGTTACAGTTTTGTCCCCCTCCTATAGGAGCTCACCCCAATAACAGGCGTTAACCAAATAACAGTGCCCCCAACAGGATCTGCCTCTAAAAGTTCATGCTTCAAAGTGCATTCCTCATACTGCGTCTCCGCACCCAGACAAGGAGATTTTGGAGGGTAGGTCTCCATCTTATAAGACACCGTGTCTTTTTTTTTTTTTTAAGAATTTTTATTTATTTATTTGACAGAGAGAGAGAGAGAGAGAGCACAAGCAGGGGGAGTAACAAGTAGAGGGAGAGGGAGAAGCAGGCTTCCCGCCGAGCAGGGAGCCCGATGCGGGGCTCGATCTCAGGACCCCGGGATCATGACCTGAGCTGAAGGCAGACACTTAACCGACTGACCCACCCCGGTGCCCCAAGACACTGTGTCTCATAAGACACCCTACCACAGCCCCCGTAAATTCCCACAAATCTTTCTAAAAAGAATAATTGCCTTAATGTGTTAATTCCTTGAAGGGAAGGACTTTGTATTTTTTTTTTCTAGAAGTGACTGTGAAGCTTCTTCTTCAGGTTGGATGTTTGATCACTAACTTTGATAAAAAGAAACAGAAACCAAAGTGAACACGTTAGTCATCACCTGAATTGATAAGCAAACTGAAGATGATTTGAACTGATAAAATACCAACAAAAGCAAATATTTAGACGTTTACATTTCCAGGTGTACACAGTTTTTCAAGAATACATCTATTGAATCAGTGAGCTGCGCCCATAGACTCAGGGTCCACTCTGGCCACAGCCACAGAAGTGCAGCTTATGAAGTTGATGAAGAAGTTCACATTGACATTATTCATACTTACTGAGCACCTACTAAGCCCAGCACTGCCTTGAGCACTGTGAAAAATAAATAAATAAATAAATAAATAAATAAATAAATAAATAAAATTCTATGAAGAAGAAGTTACTAAGAATTCAAGGTAATTAGTCCCCAAATTAATGGTGTATGTGACCTTGCTTTGTGTGGCTTTCTAACTTTTTGTTTCAGGACCACTTTACACTGTTAAAAATTACTGAGGACCCTAGGAGCTTTATCTATCAGTAATTACCAAATTAGAAATTAAAAACTAAAAAATTCTTTAATGTATAGTAATTCTTTTAAAATAATAAAATATTAATACAACATATTAATACAAATAACATGTTCCTAAGAAAAATAACTATATTTTCAAGCAAAAAACATCAGTGAAAAAAGTGACATTGTTTCACATTTTTGCACACCTCTTTTATGTCTGGCTTCACAGAGAAGAGTTGCATTGTCAAACCCACGTGTATATTCAATCTATTATAATGCTTTTGGTGGAAGTGTATAAAGAAAATTCGGCCTCACAGAGATATGTAACTGCAAAAGGAGAAGTATTTTAATGGCCATTTTGGATCACTGTGGCTATTCGTCTTTGATACTACACCAAACGTTAACAAGTGACAGTTTCTTAAAAGTTCGCTTCAATGTGAAATCTAAAACCATGCCATGAAAACCCATCAGTCTTTCCTGCAATTCAAATTTTGTAACATCATGAGTTGGTCTTTTGAAAAATATCAGCAGATCTTTGAAATGTCGACACTTCAGTTACACAATACAAAAACATGAACACTTGTTCATATCGCTACTGATCTCACTGGAAAAGTCTTTAAGTACTTAGAAGCTGTTGAACTCATTAATTGTTGAACTAATTTTCATTTAAAAGCTCAAATTTTATCATTAGGACATAAGCACTGTCACTTGTTTCCCTTGAAATGTCAGACTCAAGTTCCTCATTTTTGAGAAAAATGTCTGCCCAAGACACAGGACTATCGATCATTCGCTCCGATAAATGTGGTGTTCCATGGAAAAAGCAGCTAGTTGCTTGCAAATTGATCGCAAAAGTGCTCAAGTTCAAGAGCCTGCATTTGTTCATCTAAAATGTAAATTTCTGGGGATGTCTGGGTGGCTCAGTTGGTTGGGCATCTACCTTTAGCTCGGGTCATGATCCCGAGGCCTCTGTCTTTAGCAGGGAGCCTGCTTCTCCTTCTGCCCCTCTTCCCTCTGCTTGTGTGAGCTCTCTCTCTCTCTCTCTCTCTCTCTCAATCTCTCTGACAAATAAAAATCTTTAAAAATAAATAAACAAAATGTAAATTTCTGTTTGTAAAACATTTTTTAATAATTCGGAAAAAGTTGTGAGAGATGGGTCAGGGCAGGACCTAACAGTAATCACAAATTATGCCACTGGCGCCTGGAAGGGAAGAATGCCATGACTATTGGTACAGCTTGGAGCCACTGCCTGGACTTGTCCTAAGGTTTGAGCCATTTAATCCACCATCAGTGCAAATGTCAGCCTAGTGAAATGGGCAAAGGATGTTCTTAAAATATTATGAAAATGGTTGTTACCCTGCAGTCCAACTGAAAATGTATCAGGACCCCACCCTGAAAACTGCTGAGGGAAGGAGAACCTACCACACCCAACCTAGTTTAAAGATTTAGTGGTTTTTTGTTTGTTTGTTTTAAAGATTTTATTTATTTATTTGAGAGAGAGAGACAGAGAGAACGAGAGAGAGAGAATGAGAAGGGAGGAGAGGGAGAAGCAGGCTCCCTGAGGAGCCAGGAGCCCGATGCGGGACTCGATCCCAGGACCCTGAGATCATGACCTGAGCCGAAGGCAGACGCTTAACCAACTGAGCCACCCAGGCGCCCCAGATTTAGGGTTTTAATGTCCCTTGATTTCTTTTTTTTTTTTAAGATTTTATTTATTTATTTGACAGAGCGAGAGAGGGAACACAAGCAGGGGGAGGGGGAGAGGGAGAAGCAGGCTTCCCGCGGAGCAGGGAGCCCGATGTGGGGCTCGATCCCAGGACCCTGGGATCATGACCTGAGCCGAAGGCAGACGCTTAACGACTGAGCCACCCAGGCGCCCCATAATGTCCCTTGATTTCAATTAGCTGCACCAGTGACTATGAGCTCAAGTATAAAGTGATATATTCAATATGTCCTGATTATAGAGCCATGCTTCTGTCCCATTAAAATCACAGAGGTTTCAGCACCGGGTGGTGTATGGAATTATTGAATCACTACCTTGTATACCTGAAACTAAGGTAACACTGTATGTAAACTAACTGGAATTAAAATAAAAACAAAAAATAATTAATAAATAAATAAATGAAATCACAGAGGTTTCTTTTGTAAGTGGCCACAGCAGCTAGTTAGGTGCCAACAAGCAAACAAAAAAACAAATCCCATGACCAATTTTCTTCGGTCCTTAAAGGTAAAAGCATTTTCTGACATTTTTTCTCCAGATTACCTCTGATGGATGGCTAGCAAGATGAGTTAGCCTGTCTGATTTCAGCAAGCTCCACAAAGGCAATCAAAGGGAAGGAGAGGGTTACATGTCACCAACCCCACTTACTAAGATCAAAAGGTCCAGAGCTCCAGCAATTCAAAGCTTCTCTTCAAAACCTTTTATCAAGTAGGTCCATGTGCTTGCCACAGTCTAATTTAAAAGCAAGAGTGTTCGAAAATGGGTCAGAGATTTATAGCAATGCCAGAAGGAGACTCTGACTTGGTTTTTAGCCCTGTTACCTTTTTCTTTATATGGCAAAATATACCCAGTATAATAAGTATTTTTGGACATTTTATGTATAAAAGATAGTATACTCTATTGCCAAATATTTTATTGCATAGGAACAAAATGGCTTGCGGATTCTCCTTATAAAGACAAAATCCAGAAAAATATATGCTAAGAGTTAGCTTAGAGGAAAGGTTATAAAAGGGGCCAGAGCAGGATAAGGGAGTTCATCCTGTCTGCTTCCAGTTCAGCCCAGACTGTATCTTCCTGCACCCTGTTCCCTCTCTAGAAAAGCAACATTGGGTCAAAAATGAGTGGGCCAAATTAACAGACTTTACATTTTTTAGAACAGTTTCAGATTCCCAGAAAACTTGAGCAGGTAACATAAAGAATTCTCCTATACCGCCCCCTACCCACACGCACACACACAGCTTCTCCCATTACAAACATCTTGCACTGGTGTGGTATGTTTGTTACAATTAATGATCCAATATTGATGCGCTGTAATTACCTAAGTTCAGAGTTTACATTAAGGTTTACTCTAGGTGTCATATAGTGCTATGGGTTTTGACCAATGCATAATGTCATGTATGTACCACTCTAGTATCATACAGAATACTTTCACCACCCTAAAATCCCCTCTTCTCTACCTGTTCATCCCTCCCCCTTCAACCCCTGGCAACATACATCAAAGCAAATAGTAGACTTTCTTTTCACCGACCAGCGAGACACCTGGTAATTTTCTGACTGCAACACAATAGTATAAACTGACAATAAAATAAGATCTAAAAAATATCCTCTTGAAAATGAAAACTTGATCTATAAATAATTCTTCAGTCAAAGGGAAACTAAAACTTATATTACACATTATTTAAGGATTAATGACAATAAAGAAACAAAACAAACAAGCAAAAGGAAAAAAGAGAGAGAGAGACAAAACAAGAAACAGACTCTTCACCATAGAGAACAAACTGATGGTTACCAGAGGGGAGGTGGATGGGGGTGGAAGGGAGGATGGGTGAAATAGGCGGGGGGGTTAAGGAGGGCACTTGTGATGAGCACTGGGTGATGTATGAAAGTGTTGAGTCACTATATTGTACACCTGAAACTAATATAACACTGTATGTTAACTAACTGGAATTAAAATAAAAACCATAAATTAATTAATTAATTAATTAATTCAAGATTAAGAAAGGCCCTTGGAAAACTGGTGAAACCTTCAAATATTAGTTTAAAAAAGTATTTTGGGAATTAAAGACTATGATCCTGCCAAAAAAGTGAAACATGAAGTAAAGTTATTTCTGGAATAGTTCTGTCAGAAATTTTTTATTCTGAAAATTGGCATGGAGTTTTCATTACAATCTTAACTGCATTAAATCTAAGATTGATTTACTTAAAAAAAGAATTAATGACAATATAAATACTCCACAGAAAACTCAAGAAATACAGCCAATGCCATTTTCAATAGAAAATCCATAACCTTAGACATTTTACTAATACATAAGAAAAATTTCAATTAAATGAAAAAAGCATTCAACTTAAGAAGCTTAAAAAAGCATAATAAATCAAAAATATTAAGAGGAAAGAATGAATAAATATAAATCAGAAATAAATGATTTGGAAAGAAAATAAAAGCATCAGAATGAGTAAGACTTATCAGTGAACAGATGCAAAGAAAACTAACCTGTGAGAGAGAAAGCACAACTCTATATTACTAGAAAAAAATTTTTACGAGTTTACAAATCATAGGTACAGGTCAAAATTTTTGTAAAGAAATACTGTGTAAAACTTTATAATTGTCATAACTGTTTTCTAGAGAAACTGAAATTAACAGAATTTACCCCCCTCCAAAGAAACCATTTTTTCAATTGAAAACACAGTTAAAGATTTATCCCTAGAAAGTAGATAAGACCTGATTAATTTTATAGATAAGTTACAGCAAACCTTCAAGGAATAGGTAATACCTTTGGTATTTATTAGTTCCAAACAAACAAAAAGTTGGGAAGGTTTCCATTTCTCTAGACCTGCATGGCCCTGATCCCAAAATCTGACCAGGACTGCAAACAGAACTAACTGAGGAAATCTATTCACAAAAATGTCTTAGTCCCTTTGGGCTGCTATAACAAAATACCGTAGAGTGGGTGGTTTATAAACAATAGAAATTCAATTCTCACAATTCTGGAGGCTGGGAACTCCAAGATTAGGTGCCAGCAGGTTCGGTAAGGGTCCACTTCCAGGTTTGTGGCTTTTTTTTGCTGTGTCCTCACTTGACAGAAGGGGGGGAAAGAGGTGAGGGGGTTCTCTGGGTCTCTTTTATAAAGACACTAATCCCATTTGTGAAGGCTCCACCCTCGTGACCTCATCACCTCCCAAAGACCCCACCTCCGAACAGCATCACATTGGGGGTTAGGATTTCAACATATGACTTTTGGAAGAACATAAACTTTCAGTCCATTTATAGAAATGTTCATTATATATATATATAATGATATATATATTATATATATATATAATGACTTTTAATAAATTTTGATAACTATTCCTACTGATCAAAATACTCAGTAAAGTAGAAATAGATGGATACTCATTATCACGATGCTTCTCTCTCCCCATACCACCCCACCCCACTTGTGTGTGGGGGGGGTAATCTAGACATATTCCAAATCAGGAACTAGAAAGGTGCCCTTGATCAACATTTATATTTAATATTGAAAAATCTAGTTAATATTTCTCACACCAGCAAGGCTGTAATTTTACTGGCAAAAATCAGGTCCCACTACTTGACCAAAGGATCCTGCCCTTCCCAACTCCTCTATGAACAAGGAATGCGGTGGAAGATTGGGGTCCCTCTCCTGGTGCTCAAACTCCAGTGCATCCTGTTCTTGTCTGCCAATCTATAGACATCCCACCAGGCCTGCATCTGAAGCTTTCCTCACAGATCCATGGGAGCCTGTCCCTACGTCCTTCTCCACGCCCTTGGTATATTGGTTAGGATTTGGTCAGGGTAGCAGAACTTCTGTGAATATTAAGGATAAGGAACTTATTATTCCAATTAGACCTTGGATAGTTGTGAGGTGAAAGTAAAGTTCTGGAAAGGATCAGAGAAAACTCACTAACTAGCCCTGGGGTGGGTAACTGAGTCAGCGCTGGCCAGAAGTTAGGCACACCCAGCTGCTGGATGGCTGGGACCGGTGGAGACGTTCATGGAAAGTCGGTGGCTCCTCATAGCTGCTGCCCATGTGAGTTGCAACGAAGAATCTGGTGGTGCACGTGGAGTTACTGCTAGTCAGTGGTCAGCGATGAGAAACACCATGTGGTGTTGGAAGAGCAAGGACAAAGTGGAACCCACCAGCACCTTGGTCTCTCACTGCCTCAGACCAAAGATGACCTTCGGAACACAATAGCCGCTGATTCATCTCTCACTACCAAACCTCTTGCAAATTTCTCCTGTGGCCAGTCCTAACCTGGGTCAACAGGGGAAAGAATTCTCAGAAACATAGGTCCTAATTACCTACCATGAGAAAGAACAAAACTTCATGGTTTGCCAAATGACCAGAAATAAACTTCATCAGCAATACATTGGATTTATACATAAAAAAATCTGAAACATAAAACATTACTGAAAGATATAAAAGAAAATATGAATAAATAAGAGGTATTGATGGATAAAAAGAATCAATATTATGGCGACATCAGTTCTAAATTAATCTATAAATTTTGTGCAATCCAAATCAAAATTAGAGTCAATCAAGAATGCTTCTAAAAAAAAAAAAAGAATGTTTCTAAAAGATTGTCTAAAAGACAGACAAAAAAATTCTAATCTGAAAAATAAGAGAAATTGGAGGTGGGATTGACAATACAGAGTTTGTCCCACAGATATTTAAAAACACATATAATAGTAAATTTATGTGAGTCACTAGCACAGGAATGGATAAACTGATAAATAAGAATAGAAACAATAGATCTAATAATAAGTCCAGATATGTACAGAAGGTAAAGATCACTTTTAAAGTCAATAGGGAAATATGATCTATTTAAGAAAGATATTGGAAAACTAAATCACTATTTGGAGGGGGAAGAGAAATATAGCAAGATCCCTACCTTTTCCTTTATATCAAAATAAATTCCAGATATCTCTAAGATTTAAAGATTTGAAAAATAAAATTATATAAAGTACCATAAAATGATTTGGTGTAATATTTCGATAGAAAAGCAAGCATATCACACACACACATGAACAGAAATAAAAAGACTGATAAATTTTAAATATATGAAGTTGATAAATTTAAATATATAAAGTTTGAAGCTTCTATTTAAAAACACACCATATCCTTTGCCTCTTTGGTTAGATTTATTCCTAGGTATCTTATGGTTTGGGGTGCAATTGTAAATGGGATCGACTCCTTAATTTCTCTTTCTTCTGTCTTGTTGTTGGTGTATAGGAATGCCACTGACTTCTGTGCATTGATTTTATATCCTGCCACTTTACTGAATTCCTGTATGAGTTCTAGCAGTTTTGGGGTGGAGTCTTTGGGGTTTTCCACATAAAGTATCATATCATCTGCAAAGAGTGAGAGTTTGACTTCTTCTTTCCCGATTTGGATGCCTTTGATTTCTTTTTGTTGTCTGATTGCTGTGGCTAGGACTTCTAATATTATGTTGAATAGCAGTGGTGATATTGGACATCCCTGCCGCGTTCCTGACCTTAGGGGGAAAGCTCTCAGTTTTTCCCCATTGAGAATTATATTCGCTGTAGGTTTTTCATAGATGGCTTTTATGATATTGAGGTATGTACCCTCTATGCCTATACTCTGAAGAGTTTTGATCAAGAAAGGATGCTGTACTTTGTCAAATGCTTTTTCTGCATCTATTGAGAGGATCATATGGTCCTTGTTCTTTCTTTTGTTAATGTATTTTATCACGTTGAGTGATTTGCGGATGTTGAACCAACCTTGTGGCCCAGGGATAAATCCCACTTGGTCATGGTGAATAATCCTTTTAATGTACTGTTGGATCCTATTGGCTAGTATTTTGGTGAGAATTTTTGCATCCATGTTCATCAGGGATATTGGTCTGTAATTCTCCTTTTTGATGGGGTCTTTGTCTGGTTTTGGGATCAAGGTAATGGTGGCCTCATTAAATGAGTTTGGAAGTTTTCCTTCCATTTCTATTTTTTGGAAGAAGTTGCTGCAGCTGAGGTCGAAGAGGTTGCTGCCTGTGTTCTCCTTTAGGATTTTGATGGACTCTTGTCTCACATTGAGGTCTTTCAACCATTTTGAGTCTATTTTTGTGTGTGGTGTAAGGAAATGGTCCAGTTTCATTCTCTGCATGTGGCTATCCAGTTTTCCCAACACCATTTGTTGAAGAGACTGTCTTTTTTCCATTGGACATTCTTTCCTGCTTTGTCGAAGATTAGTTGACCATAGAGTTGAGGGTCCATTTCTGGGCTCTCTATTCTGTTCCATTGATCTATGTGTCTGTTTTTGTGCCAGTACCATACTGTCTTGATGATGACAGCTTTGTAATAGAGCTTGAAGTCCGGAATTGTGATGCCGCCGGCTTTGCTTTTCTTTTTCAACATTCCTCTGGCTATTCGGGGTCTTTTCTGGTTCCATACAAATTTTAGGATGATTTGTTCCATTTCTTTGAAAAAAGTGGATGGTATTTTGATGGGGATTGCATTGAATGTGTAGATTGCTCTAGGTAGCATTGACATCTTCACAGTATTTGTTCTTCCAATCCATGAGCATGGAACGTTTTTCCATTTCTTTGTGTCTTCCTTAATTTCTTTCATGAGTATTTTATAGTTTTCTGAGTACAGATCCTTTGCCTCTTTGGTTAGATGCAAGCTGGTGCAGCCACTCTGGAAAACAGTATGGAGGTTCCTCAAAAAGTTGAAAATAGAGCTACCATACAATCCAGCAATTGCACTACTGGGTATTTACCCCAAAGATACAAAAGTAGGGATCAGAAAGGGTATGTGCACCCCAATGTTTATAGCAGCAATGTCCACAATAGCCAAACTGTGGAAAGAGCCAAGATGTCCATCGACAGATGAATGGATAAAGAAGATGTGGTACATATATACAATGGAATATTATGCATCCATGAAAAGGAATGAAATCTTGCTATTTGCAACGACATGGATGGAACTGGAGGGTATTATGCTGAGCGAAGTAAGTCAATCAGAGAAAGACATGTATCATATGACCTCACTGATATGAGGAATTCTTAATCTCAGGAAACAAACTGAGGGTTGCTGGAGTGGGGGGTGGGGTGGGAGGGATGGGGTGACTGGGTGATAGACACTGGGGAGGGTATGTGCTCTGCTAAGCGCTGTGAATTGTGCGAGACTGTTGAATCTCAGATCTGTACCTATGAAACAAATAATGCAATATATGTTAAGAAAAAAAAAAGAAGAAGATAGCAGGAGGGGAAGAATGAAGGGGGGGAAATCGGAGGGGGAGACGAACCATGAGAGACGATGGACTCTGAAAAACAAACTGAGGGTTCTAGAGGGGAGGGGGGTGGGAGGATGGGTTAGCCTGGTGATGGGTATTAAAGAGGGCACGTTCTGCATGGAGCACTGGGTGTTATGCACAAACAATGAATCATGGAACACTACATCTAAAACTAATGATGTAATGTATGGGGATTAACATAACAATAAAAAAATTTTAAAAAGAATAAAAACACACCATAAAAAAGAGTTGGAAATAACTGGCCTAGAGAAAAATATTTGCATTACATACAAAAGACACCCGATTTATAGTTCAGGTGAGGGTGTGGGAAACAGGTACTCAGGTATCATTGTGGAATTATAAATTTATATAGTATGCAGCAAAGTATAAATTTAGATAATGTGTATCAAAATATAAAATGACCCAATAAACTAACTTTTTAGGAATTTACCTAACATGTTTACCAGGAGAATTTTATTATAACATTGTTTATATCACCAATCAAAAGGAAACTCTTTCAGGGTGCCTGGCAGGCTCAGTCAGAAGAGCTTATGACTCTCAATCTCAGGGACATGGGTTCCAGCCCCATCTTGGGTGTGGAGAGTACTAAAAAATAATAATAATAAAATAAAATAAAATAAAGAGACTCTCTGGACTAAATTGATGCATGATAAAATATTATGTTTCCATTAACAATAATGACAAAGATCTTGATCTTTTGACAATAGAAACCTAAGACATACTGTTGAGTAAAAAACGCAAGTTGCATAACCCCATTAATGTAAAGGTATACACATATGCCCTAAATTATATAAATACATAGAGAGATGTCTGGAAAGATGTTTATTGCCTTGTTCAGAGTTGTTATCTCTAAAAATCTGGATATCAGGTTCCTGACCCCTCTTTTTTGAAATAATTAAATTTTTATATTAAGCATGTAAAATCTAAAAATTTGTTAAATTTAAGATTTTTTCTAAACAAGGCATTTCTTTCACCTCTAGGATAATCCTTCTCCAGGATGCCTTCCTCCTTAGTCACAGGACAGCTGCCTTGCCAGACGGGCCTCTGGGTAGAAAATTCTGCAGAAATAAATTTGCTGATCCATACACGTAACTGCCTCTTTTGGAGCTTGATCCTGGATCTGGATCCTGTATTACTCGGAGGAGCTGGTGCCTACAATCAAAGTGCTTCATTTACGGAGACACTGTTGGATTGTACAACAGTCATATCTCACTGGGAGCTTAGAAGAATCAACCGCCGAGGGTTCCTTCTTGTGTCTGTAAACACTTATATGAGAAGAGATGAGATCGGACTAAGGGAGAAGTAATAACCAGTCCTAGCTACTTCCCGGGAAATTAGACAAGAACTCCCCAGATGATCGAAATGTCTAAGGCAAGGAAGATTTGCTAATCCTTGAAGAGCTGAAAAGAAAGGAATGGAAAAGGTAAAATGGCAGTAGGAACAAAATATTTGTTTACCACCTACCAGCTGTTTTACTGGAGCTTTCCGATGCTCAGGGACACATATACAACCTTTTGGGAGAGTGATACTATTACTCTTGTTTTACTGAAGACAAATACGTTCAGAGAAGTGAAGAAACACGCCCAGAGGTCACACAACTGGGATAGCCTAGAAGTTGTCCGAGGCTGGGACAAATCCAAATGTACGCCTCTCTCTAGTCTAATTATGTAATTTCATTTGTATGAAATGAACAGATTTGAACCTGATTTGAACAGATGAATCTGGGTGAAAAGGATATCAAGAGAAATTATCTAACTCTTTGATTTTTGGTAAAGCTGGATTATAACATTGCGGTACAGCTGAATTCAATTCAACATATTATTTATTACTGGTATCTATGTAGAGGGCAGGGTGCTTTATAATCTTGGAAGGAATAAAACTGAACACAGTTAGTTAAAATACGTATCAGGATATTATGATGAACTAAACTACCACCACTGAAGGCACCTGGAAGCAGCATTTTTGAAGTCCAATGTTTATCAAGACTTTCAGCTTACTTACCAGGCTTTAAAAAAAAAAAGAAAGGAAGTTTACTTGGCTTCTCTTCTTATGACTGAAAGAATATCAACCTTTTATGGTCCTATATTTGCTATCTCATTTGCTTTTCTAGACTCATCTGCTGGTCTACATATGTCTTCCTGAGCCATTGACATAGCACATTCTACCATGTCACCTTCTAATATGATAGGTTTTCATTCTGATCCATCCTAACCAACCCGAGGTAGCTGGGAGGGAAGCAATGCTATCCATTACAACAAAAAGAGGAGCAGTCTTGACAGAAATGAGAAGATAATGTGTTTGATTTTATATTATAGTAACCCCAGCACTGACTTGGGTCACTGATTTTGGCACAAGTGGTCAGGTAAGTTTAGAGAATCCATGGCAACTTTCCCTCATTCATAGATAAAGAAACAGTGATCTGAAGAGTTAAGATGTCTAATATCCCTTCTAGCTCTAAGGTGCCAAGATAGTAAATTCATGTAATTGTTTGAAGCCACCACTCAAATGGATATGCATTATATTTATTCAGGGTGTATTTAATTTACCAGCCAAAATGCTTGGAGGAAAAAAAAAACTTTTCCAACAAATCTTCTGGAGGCTGCCTGCTTTTCCTCCATGTTTCCTCGTTTTCTGTAGCCTGAGCTGTTTTCACTCCATGTTCATCTGCTGGTGCTCATGTTTGGACAACAGCTGGGTGGGCTACCAACTTGTTATTCCACAAAGTCTTTCTGATAAAGCAGGAAGTTAAGGGCCTAAAGTGACTCCCATCCTGTCTGCCAATATTTTTCCCACGTAGATTCTAATTTTCAGTTCAATTCCTCAAACATTTACTAAATGCCAACCCATAAGCCAGGAGAAGGCACTATGCCTTGGAATTCTAAGAATAAACAACTTAGTCCCTGTTCTGGACACTTTTGTTAACAGCAAATAGTAGTTCACACAGATTGAGTACTTCCTAGGCATTGTTGTAAGGGCTTTACATATATTACTTATGTAATCATCACGACTTGTCAGCTAAGTGCTATTATTATCCCTGTTTCACGGATAAGGTGAAGGAAGTTACTTCAGAGGACTCTGCAGCCAAGTGGCTGAGCCGGGATTCACATGTAGGCGGCGATCTTTTTCCAGAACCCTCGGCTCTACACCACTGTGGAGAGAAACCAACAGGTAAGCAAATAAATTCCACCTCAGTGGGCTTCTCCATGTCCATGGGATTTCTAAAATCCCACCCCAACCCCTGAATCAAAAGGAACATGGCAGGGATGTACACTATCATTATATGTTAGAAGTTACACAGATGACATAGCTGTGTAGGTCCAGTTGAAAAGCACAGACCTCGCCTCCTCCCGCCCACGGCTCAGTCCCTCTGCTCCCATCATGATTATTCCCTTGCTATTCCTAGACCGTGCCAGCCACGCTCCTGCCTGGGCTCTTTGTACTTACTGTCCCCCTGTCTGGAACCCCCTTCCCAACATATGCACATAGGCAACTTCTTTCCTTCCTCCAGTCTGGGCAGAAATGTCTTCTTATCAAAAGGCCCGCCAAGACCACTATACCTAAAATAACATGTGCGCACACACACAAATCTCCTACTGTCACTCCCTACCCCCTTATCTTGGCTTATTTTCTTCCCAGAACTTAGCAACCACATCAGATACACTTTATATACATATATATCATATACATATATATACACATACACACATATATATGTATTTTTTTTTAATTTTCGCTTCCCTCCCCTACTTCATAATGAAAATTCCATGAAAACAGGGACTATTTTGGTCATGGCTACTAGTAAGCGCTCAATAAATATTTGTAGAATACATGAACAACAAATTAATAAATCCCTGCAGCAGCACCATGTCCGTATTCAAAGCAGAAAGGAGGGGAAGAATTGTTCTAGAAATCAAGAAAGGAAATGTTCAACTGTTAATGTCTGTGGACCCTGCTCCTGGGCTCCCGGGGAAGCTATCCTTTAACCTTTACCAAGGTCAGAATGACTCGGTAAAACCTCAAAGCATGGGCTCTATTTCTGCAACCAGCACACATTGTATGTCTGCTTCATTAAAAAAATAAATAAATAGCCAAAAAGGAGCATTCCAAACATAAAGATATGAAAAACAAACCTCTCTGGTTCCCATAAGGTAAAAGTCATACAGCCTTGTACATACTAAAAACGTAAGATAAAGTGTAACTTTCTGGAATGTCCTTTGTCATGACGATCTGTAACTCCTCATGTAAAAAGCATATATAACCCTGCACCAAACGTTCCTTCTCCTGAGCATTCTCTTCTTTGTGAAGATTGTGTATCCTGGGCAGTTGTCCTAACTTGGGCTTGAATAAAACTCTTTTCCTTTCTCTTTAAAATTTTAGAAAAGTGTTCTTCAGTGTAGAAGGGCACAATGTTTGTGCTTGTATCAGAAAAAGGAAAAACTTTGCCAGGCCCCCTGACTTCCATTTATGTCCCTTTGAGTGTATTGTCTCCCCCCAGCAACAACGGCAAACAAGGGAGGGCTGGCTAGGAAAGCAACTATTTACCTTTTACCGCCTGCCAGTGGAGGCACTCAAGGGAGAAGGGTTAGGAATGGTGTTAGATTAGCCAAAATTCAGTGTTGCCACAAGAGACAAGACTAACTGAAACAAACACAAAAGGATCGTTATTTATTTAAAAGAGATAAATTCCTCAAAAACACCTAAAATGTCTACAAGGTTTAAATTACGTATCTATTCTTCCCACCGCTATCCAGGACTGGTAGACTGGACATGAAATAACCAATGGGCCAAATGATCCAAACTCTTTTTCTATTGCTATGAGGATATATATTTGCCAATTAAGATGGAGATCAGTAAGTGGGCTGGAGACATAGATTTGGGGGGACTTGGGGAGCACGAAACCAAACACTCTCATTTTATAGCTGAGGAAACAGGCCAGATGGTTATACAACTTATTCAAAGCCTCCCAACTAAATTAGACGTAGATAAAAAATAGAAAAGTTTTGGGGCGCCTGGGTGGCTCAGTCAGTCAAGCATCTGCCTTTGGCTCAGGTCATGATCTTGGGGTCCTGGGATCCCAAGGATCCCCTCCCTCTCCTTTTGCCCCTCTCTCTCTTCTCTCCCCTCTTCCCCACTTGTGCTCTCTGCCCTGTCTCTTAAATAAAAAAATAAAATCTTAAAAAAAAAAGAAAAAATTTAAATTTACTCCAAGGGCATGGGTGGGTGTCTTCATTTCCTATCACCACTGTAACAGATGATCAGAAACTTCATGGCTTCAAACAAATTCACACTCTCACACTTCAAGAAACCAGAAGTCCAAACCACATCACCTCAGTTCTTATATACATGCATACATCACTTTTTACCATGGCTAGCTCTCACTCCTACTTCCAAATTTGGCTAAGGTGTTGCTTTTGTCTGGATCAAGTTTGCCTGCTGGGTGCCCTATTATCATATTATAATTTCTCTGTCACCTTATCTAAATCCTTGAGGGGCTGGGATCTTATTTTTTCTCTGTATCTCCAGCCTTTGACACAATTAATGAGCACTCAATAAATGACAAATGGATGGATGGATGGATGGATGGATGGATGGATGGATGGATGGATGGATCTAGAGAAAGTGAGAAGGTATAACTCTTACACCAAAGATAATGGCTAAGAATAGGAAGTTAGCATTTGCTGCATAACAAACAGCTCCAAAACTTATGACTTAAACCAATCCTGGTTCTTCAGGTCACTATTAGGGCTGGACTGAGCTACATCATTTTTCTGATCTGATATGGATCCTCTGATCTTGACTGGACTTGTATATGCTTCTCCTGACAGCTGGTGAGTTGACTGAGGCTGGGTGGTTTATGATAGCCTTGCTAAGCCAGTTGGGACAACTGGGGCCTCTCTCTACATGGCTGTTCTACACTGACAGGCTACCAAGTCATGCTCACATGATAGATTCAGGGTTCCCAGCAGTAACAGCAAAAGCTGTATGGCCTCTTGAGACCTAGGGTCAGAACTTCCCCCAAAGAAACTTGATCCAAGAAAGTTACAAAATGAAATATGAAGGATGGGAAAATAGACTTCAGTTCTTAATAAAAAGAGTTGCAAATTACTGCAGCCATTTTGAAAATTGGCCTTAGAAGGGGATGAAAGGAGTCACTGACTTTCACTATTTCATGCTGCACTAAGACTGTCCCTTTAATTTTTATGTATTTTTTCATCTCCAATCTCCACTCTCATTCCTCTCCCCCTGCCCAAACCATTCTGTTTTGCTCATTGTGCATCTTTTTGTTTGTATACCTTCCTACAAAATGTATATCAGTGTTATGTGTGCACGTGCTTTCATGTTATGTAAAATTTCATTTTGTGTATGTCATTCTGTTTCTTTTTTACTCAGCTTTATGCCTTTAAGGTCCATCCATGATCCTATGATCCACCTACTGTCATTCTTATGTTTATGGATCTACCCTATTCAATCATGCCATGCTTTTAAGCCATTGTTGGATTCAGTTAGCTCACGTTTTAGTTAAGGACTATGCATTTACATCCAACAGGGATATTGGCCCATGATGAGCACCGGCTGTTGTATGTAAGTGATGAATCACTCAATTCTACTCCTGAAACTAATATTACACCGTATGTTAACTAACTTTAATTTAAATAAAAATCTTGAAATAGAAGTAAATAAACCAATAAATAAATTATGAAGATGATTGTTTAATATGAAAAAAAAGAAGTCGGCCCATATTGTTTCATAAATGTAGAACATAGTCCATATGTTACTCATCCTTTGGTATTTCTGGCAGCTTTCTTGATGGCTTAATAAATGGTCTGTTTTCTTTGTGGAACTTCTCCTGTGTCCCTCTTATAATGTGTCTATGTGTGGGTCTCTCCATATTTTGATATTGGTCTTTTTAGCCAATTTTTTCATCTGTAATTGTAGGAAGTAAATCTCCTTGGTTTCTCCAAACATTTCTTCTTTTCTTTTCTTTCTTACTTTTTTCTTTTTTTTTTTTTTACATTTTTCTCTTTCAGGGATTCCTATCAGATGAATAATAGCACTTATACTTCTATCTTCTGGGTTCTTGCGTTTGGTTTTTCTTTTAAATTTTCTATCTCTTGACCCTTTCCTTCAAGGAGAGTTCCTCATCTGACATTTTAACTCACAAGCTTAGTCTCAGCTGTATTCCTCCAAGTATTTATCCCCTCACCATATTGTTGATCTCAACTATTCAGTTTTTCATACCTGCTTCCATTTTGTTCTTTTTTACTCTGTGGCCTTATTTTGCAGTGCCCCTTATCTCTCCGGGTGCACTTAATTCCGTGCCAGTGTATCAGTGAGAGATTGGGATGGCTGATGCAGTCTGACTTACTGTCTTCAAGGCAGTTACTGTGACTCAACACTCATTTCCCCTGGGGCAAGAGATCCTTTTCCAGGGAATGTGTTTTGGGGACGAGCCAAAAGCCCTAGTTTGTGTCACTGTGGGTGATTGTAAGGGGAAGTGGGATGGGCCCCTATCGGAGAGCCCCAGACGCCATAGAAGCATGGTTGGTGGTTCCCATTTGCCGCTTCTTCACCAAGCAACTCCTCCAGCCAGAATTTGACATTTAAATCTTTAGGGACACACAAAGCTGAGGGGGAAGGCTGGAAGTCAGCAAGTTGGTCTGCACCTGTTTCCTGACTCCTCAGTCCAGCAGCTTCTGCATTGCCCTGAGGTCACACGGGGGCGAGGCAAACTTCATGCCTTACAAGAACAGAAATTCTCATAGTTCTGGAGGGAGGTTTGAAATCCTAAATCAGTTTCACTAGGCTAATAGGTCAACGTGTCAGTAGGACTGGTTCCTTCTGGAGACTCCAAGGGACAGTCCATTTCCTTGACCTTTTCAGATTCTCGCGGCACCTTCTATCTTCACAGTACATCTGATCTCTGCTTCTGTGGCTACATCACCTCCTCCTCTGACTGAATCCCCCTGTGTCCCTCTTATAGGGACTGTTGTGATCCCATCAGGCCCCTAAATAATCCAGGATAATCTCCTCATCTGGAGATTCTTTTGGGGAGAGAGGGGCAGAGGGAGAGAGAGAGAATCTTTTTTTTTTTAATTTAAATTCAATTAATTAACACACAGTGTATTATTAGTTTCAGAGGTAGAATTCAGTGATTCATCAGTTGCATACAACACCCAGTGCTCATTACATCCCGTGCCCTCCTTAATGTCCATCACCCAGTTACCCCATCTCCCCACACCCCCTCCCCTGCAGCAACCCTCAGTTTGTTTCCTATGATTAAGATTATGGTTTGTCTCCCTGGGAGAGAGAGAATCTTAAGCAGGCTCCACACCCAGCACAGACCCCAATGGGGCTCCATCTCACAATCCTGAGATCATGACCTGAGCCGAAATCATGAACCACCCAGGCACCCTCCTCATCTCAAGATTCTTAACTCAGTCACATCTGCAAAGTCCTTTTGCCATATAGAGGTGATATTTTCAAGTTCCAAGGAGTAGGATGTGGACATATGGGGGAGCCATTAATCCACCTACCACAACTACCCAGGCTTGTTTAAGCTGAGGAAACTTAGATTACACAAACATTTTTGAAACACCTACTAAGTACAGAGTGTTATCCTATGCGGGGGAGAGGTGTTGGGAAGCACAAAATTTATACATATACATGAGATTACATGTCTCCCTATAAAGGAATTCAAAGTACGGATGTGATACAGAAGACACACATGTGGAAAAATGGGATGTGGGCTTCATAGGAAATTGACCTGCTTCAAAAAAAATTGTCACATTTCAACTCTCTTGGTGGCATGGCCATGCGAGAAGGATTTCCGGATTCTAGAGGATGGGTACTCCCCTGGACTTGACATGAGGCAGGGGGCACTCGTCTTAAACCATCAACCTTTGTTATGGGGCAGGTTCTGAGCACTTGGGTGCCAGGATCGGGGAGGTGGTGTAAAATGGATAAAGCTCAGATCCTCTCCTTAAAAGGCGTTCAGGCTACTGAGAGAGACAGACAACAAATGGTGGGGAATCACACGGTGGGTTGGAGCAGGGTTGTCACCAAGGGTCAAGGAGAGCTGGCTAACCACCAGGCCGCAATACCAACGAAAGTTCCACAAGTTCCTGGATGAAGAAGGAGATAAGGGAGGCCCCGCTGGGAGAACCGCAACTACACCGAGGCTCGAAGGGGCAGATGCTTCCTGCATACAGTGAGCAGCCAGGTGCTCGGGGCCCTTTCAGAGCCTCTCTCCGCCTTCTGGGCTCTGAAAAAGAGATCAGCATCAAAACCCTCCCTTGGCCGCCCCCTCTGACCTTTCCTCTTTCCCTCCCTTCTTCTCTCCCAGAGACATGACAGGTGATTACAGTACCTTTCCCACCACCCCCAAACTAAGTAAGTCCTTACGTTACAACACATTGAATGCCCAAGGGCTTGGCAAGACACAGGAAAATCAGTTGTACTGATGCTGTCAGCCTTCAAAGGGCCTCCTGACCATCATTTCATCTCCAGAAACTTTTATCTCACGTTCTTACAGCACCTGCTTTCAAAGGCCGAAGCACCTCCCAGATGCTATTTGGCCCCTTGAACATCGGCGGGCTCAGCCCTCTGATCTTCCCTCAGTGCTGAGAAAGGCGGCCAACGGGACCCCAGACCTCCTGTGCAGGCCCTTCCCGGAGCTGCCCAGTGCTCAGACCCAGAAACTCGCCTGCCTCCGGGCCGGGTGCCGCCACATCACAGAGGACACCTAAACTACAGCTTTTGTTGTTACAAGACAGAATCACAAGATAATAAGGATTCTCCAAGCTGACTGTGGCTGAGGCCTTTTTTTTTTTTTTTTTTTTTACCCCACCCTGTTGCTCCAAGGGAAAGAAAGACTGAAAAAGCACCAACTCCTTCCATCTTCCTCCACAGTATTATTTCCACAGCATGACAGGGGAGAGCACATTAAAATCGCCCAAGCATGGGAAAATAAAAAAAAAAAAATGACTCTTGTATGATACAAATTGGACCAGATACATCACCAGATATCTTAGACCATTAAGAGTGTGTCTCCTTCATAAACACTGAATCAGGAAATCCACAAAGACCAAACTGACGTCATAGTTCCTTTCTGGCTAATAATCATTCCTTAACTTGGCAGAAATAAACAGCACCCAACGCCTGATGCTGAGCAAGTGCGCACACCCCTTCCCTGTGAGGACCCGGGCAGACTGCCCCTGCGGGCTGCTTTAGAGACTGTTTACTTTGTGCACTGGGCGAGGGTAAGCAAACAGCGGCTGTACCCCTGCCCAGACCTATGGCCAGTATTTACTGAGGGGGACATAATGCCAAAGCTACACTTGCTCCATGCATGTGCTCAGGGCATTGGCCAACGGGGGGGGCCGGGGGCCACGTAGATTACCCTAAACAGCACTGGCAGTCGGGTCAGGGAATGACAGCACATTGGCTGGGATTCAAGCCCAGTTCAGAAGCACAGCTACTGAGGAGGGGACTCTGGCAGATCTCCCATTGTGGACTGACTGGTGGCATTCAGAAAACCACCATCGCAAAGTTGTTATGGTCATTTATTCACAATTTCCGTGGCTTGCTTGAATGGGTTATATTTGCTCCATGAGTAACACAGAATGCATTGCCATGTTTTTACCCCAGATGTGGAATTAAATCATCCTACTCTTTCAATTATCTATTTCCTAAGTTTAAAAACAAAAAGTTGGTTGTATCTCATCGGATAAGCCTGGAGCTTCCAAGGAGTCTAATTCTTAAGCGTTTGATCTGGATGCATTTGCAGCATCCAAGGAAATACCTGGACCAGATAATGTGAGAATCTCTAAGAACATTGACTTTTTTTTTTTAAGCATATTTTACAAATTGTAAGAAAGCAAATTCAATGATTTTTTAGTCCATAGGCTTACAGTAAATTAGGAAAGAATTAGAATAAAAACTAATTCGTGCCCTCTCTGAGGGCAGGAAACCATTTCAAACTGCAATTCGCTTGCATCTCTTAATGTACTTAACCTGATAGGTGCAAGGCAAATGTGCTGTCATTCACTTATTCACTCAAAAATATTTTTTGAGTACTTATGAGCAAGATACTGCTCTAGCACTGAAGACATAACAGAGAACAAAAGACCCCCAAATCCTTGCCTTGTAGGCCTTATATTTTAATACTTTCCAAATCATCACCAATAACAGAGATGAAAGCACTGGGACCATGGACCCCGTGCCTCCCTTGGCATCACGACTCTTCCCACCAAATGGTTGGGGGCTAGGGGCTGGGGCTGGGGGCTAGGGGTTGGGGGTGGGGGCTGGGGGTGGAAGGGAACTTAGCAGGGAGGCAGTTGATTTAATGCAGCCTTTACAAGGCCGTTGTAAAATAGGTTACTGCTTCTATTGCCTAACCTTCTTTCAGGAACCTCTGGATAATTTCTTTTTCTCTGCACTGCGCAAATATAAATTTTTAAAAATGTATTTCAAATAATGCACAGTAATTCAGCTTGCTGTATGAATCATACTCTAATGGTCAGGTGAAAGAACCCAAACTCAAAATATTTGGGGAGGAAAGGAGAATGCATTTGCTCGCATGATTGGGGCACCTAGGAGGTCACGCTAGCATTAGGCACATTGGATCCCCGAAGTTCACAAGCTGCCTTCGGGCCGCCAGCTCTTTTTCCTGATCTTTCAGCTCTGCCTTCCTCCCTGCTGGCTTCATTCTCGGCAAGCTGACTTCACGTGGCAGCAAAGACTGTCTCCTACAACCACAGCTCTTTGCGGGTTTTCTACCCCTCTGATCTCAGGAATAACACCGGCCTTAGAGACACTGGGGACTCCAAAAATGTAATCAGGTCATTCCATCGCTCTGTACCCACCCCCACTAATCCCAGCTCTGCCTCTCTGTGTGTCAGTGCGCTATCAGTGTGCTTCCCCCAGGTGGAGGGAGAAGGGGCATGCCGGCTCACAGATAGTTTCAATCTTGCACAACCCCAGCTCAGGCACTCTGGAGGACACAGAGAGTTTATTATTTCCATGTACATATAAAATCCCTGGAGAGACCCCTGATTGCTTTGACTCAAGTACTAGACCATCAGCCCATGACCTTGGCCTTGAGGATAGACTACCATGATGGCCAGACCAGGGTCATGTACCCAGTACTATAGCTGGGGCAAAGGTTGGCAGCCCTATCAAATTCAGATGCATCCCTCTCCCCACCCCCCCACTGGATTGGCACTGCTCTTAGGAAAAGGACCCAAATCTCTCACTGCCCCACCTCAGTTGCCCTTGCCCAAGTGCAACCTTCAAGGGCTCAGTAGCCACCTGTAACCCTGGCTTCCATGACAATGCAGCTGTAGACCCCTGGCCTGGCCTCTCTTTTACTCTGGGGAGCTCAAAGCATTTGCTTAGATGAGAAAGTATTGTATTAGTTTACTACTGCTTCTGTGCAAATTACCATAAAGTTAGTAGACTGAAAATAAATAGAATCTTCTTATCTTATAGTTGTGGAAGCCAGAAGTCTACAGTGGGCTCCCCTGGGCTGAAACAAAGGGACAGGCAGGGCCACCTCCCTCCAGGGGGTCTAGAGGAAGACCTGTTCGTTTGCCTTTCCCAGCCTCTAGTGCTGCATTCCCTGTCACCTTCCTCCATCTTCATAGCCAGATCATAGCATGTTCAAACCTGTCTCCGCTTCCATCATCACAACGCCTTCTGCTGTTTGTGTCAAATCCCTCTCTTGCCTCCTTCTGGTGATTACAGGGAAAGCTCATCCAGATAATCTGGGATAATCTCCCAAATTCAAGATCTTAACCTCATCAGCAAAATCCCTGATGCCATATAAGGTAACATTTACAGGTTTTTAGGGATCTGTACCTGGATATCTTTGGGACCATTATTCAGCCTCCCACCAGGGAGCTGGAGGTAGAATAAGCATTTCAAACAGCAGGAACAGCCTATGCAAAGACCTGGTTGTAGAATGGGGAAGGCAGGTCCCTACAACTACAAGGCCAGTGAGACTGAATTGTCAAGAGAGGGAAAGAGTGGATGAGATGAGGCCAGAAAAGCAAGCAAGAAGCAGATCTTTCAGAGCCTGTGCCATGAGAAAGATTTGGATCTTGTTCCTAGATCATTACAAACCCATTGTGGGTTGGGAAGAGGAATGAGTCTGCCTTCGGCTCAGGTCATGATCCCAGGGTCCTGGGATCGAGCCCCGCATCGGGCTCCCTGCTCAGCGGGAAGCCTGCTTCTCTCTCTCCCACTTACCCTGCTGTGTTCTCTCTCTGGCTGTCTCTCTCTGTCAAATAAATAAATAAAATCTTTAAAAATAAATAAATAAAATAAATAAAAAAGATCACTCTAGGAGAGCCTGGGTGGCCCAGTCGGTTAGGCATCTGACCCTTGATTTCAGCTCAGGTCATGATCTCAGTGTCGGGCAGATAAGCCATGCATTAGGTTCTGAGCTCAGCAGGGAGTCTGCTTGGGATGTCTCTCTCCCTCTCCCTCTTCTACCCCTCCCCCTGCTCTCCCTCTCCGCCCTCTCTCTTTCTCTCAGATAAATAAATAAATCTTAAAAGATCACTCTATCTGTAGTATAGAAAGGGACTGGAGGAGGAGGGCCAGGGAGGAAGACCAAGTTAGGAGACCAACACAGCCATCTCAGTGAGAGGTGGTTGGTAGCTCGCACAATGGTAGGGCAGCCAAAATGGAGAGAAGGAGACAGATATGAGAACGAATTCATAAGAAAACTGATAAGACCTGATAATGGATCCAGAGGAAGAGTGCAGGAGAAGGCAGTATAAAAGATGATTCCTGGGCTTCTGACTTACAGAAATGATAGCATTTGGGACAACCAGAAGAAATCCAGGAGGGGATCCTGGGAGAGGAGTGGGCAGCATGAGCTTAGTTTGGAACCTAAATTTGTGGTGCCCTGGGAATGTCTAGTGGGCATGATAACCTGGAGCTGAAGATTTGAATTTAGAAATCATCAATATAGAAGTAGACACTGAAGCCCTTGTCTTAGCCAATGATGCATTGGAAAGAAGAAGGAACGAAAAGACAGAAGAGTCAAGGACCAAGCCTTAAGAAACACCAACACTTAATGGCTGGATAAAAAGGGAATTAAAAAAAAAAAAAAAGAACAAAACTGGGTGCCTGGGTGGCTCAGTTGGTTAAGCGACTGCCTTCCGCTCAGGTCGTGATCCCGGAGTCCTGGGATCGAGTCCCACATCGGGCTCCCGGCTCAGCGGGGAGCCTGCTTCTCCCTCTGACCTTCCCGACCCTCTCCCCTCTCATGCTGTTTCTCTCTCTCTTTAATAAATAAATAAATAAAATCTTAAACAACAACAACAACAACTTGGAGTAACCACAAAGAGAGGGCTGCATTACCAAAGGCAAGGGAAGAGTATGTTTCAAGAAGGAAGTGCTCAGTAGGGTCAAATGGCAGTGAGAGATTACATAGGATGAGGGCTAAAAACCACCCATTGGAATATAAATGTGGCCTCTAAGTACTATAGAATTATAACCTCCTCATCACCACCAATCATACACATACACTCAGCACCTTGCACATAACATGTATTCACCAAATATTGATACACCCATCACCTTACCAAAATGCACTGCCTAGTAGGAGGCTGTGTGGTGTAGGAGAAAGAGGATGAGCTTCAAATCCCAAACCATCCACTTGCCAACTGTAGCATCTGAAACAAGTCCTCTCTGAGTCTTATTTCCACACCAATAAAATGGATCTGGTAATGACGGGTTAGAATGGATTCAAGAAATGATGACTCTTAATAGTACTTTATTCTTCAAGGTATTTTCTTGTGCATAATATTGTTTGATCCTTAGAACAACCCAAGGATTTCGACAAATAATAGGTTAAGCGAGGTATCCAAGAGCCCAGTGCTGATAAAGTACCAAACCAGGGTTTCTTGACTGACAGTTTAGTGCTCTTGTGAGGAAAATGCTCTCAGGATCTCAAAGTTGTTGCTTTTGACTCTGACAGATGGATGGTTATTCAATAGTCATTCCTGGGTACCTGATGTGACAGATTCTGATGTGGGACTAGAGATTTATAAAGATGAGGGAGATAGTTCCTGCCGTCTAGGGAGTCATGGTCCCATGAAGGAGACAGGTACTATAAATAGATAATTATAATATCCCATGACAAACTCTCCAATGGGGAGCCTTAAGACAAAGCACTGAGGGAACACAGTGGAAGGCGAGGTGAATCCTGGAAGATGGGGGAAGGAAAAGAGAGATCTGGAAAGTCTTGGTAAGTAAGAACAAGGCTCAAAAATATACGCCGACTTATGCTATGATTTTCTCTCCCTCTCTTTTTTTCATTAGAATCATAGAATTTCAGAGCCAGAAAAGATCTTCTAAATTATCACCTTCTTATACCAAAGACGACAGATTGGAAGACCAGAGAGGTGAGGTAACCTCCCAAGGACAAGAGTTGGAAAAATATCCAGGAGTCCCAATATCCAGGCTAAAGTTCTTTAAGCACAGCTTAAAGTCAGGAATGGAGTCATCTAGCACAGAGGGCTCTGGAAGCACTGAGATGGGCTGGCCAGCCAGTTCTGGCAGGAATGGACTGCCCTAATCTGAAAGAGCCCCTCGAATCATGAGGGCCAGAGCCTGGTGGCATTGTTAGGCATTTGCTGGAAGGTGGTAAGAAGTATACCATCATATGTCTATGAGAGACAAACAGTGGTTTCTTTCCTCAAGTAGTTTATGTACCTCATATTAGAAAAAGCGGGAAAAACAGCAGCATGGTGAGGCCTCGAAGAACCATCGCTAACACTGGGGATAAGAACATGCTGGAATAAGGACAAAATGGTTACTTACTCCATCTAGATCAAAGCTGGAACTATTGAGACAAAGTTTCTACATTAAAAAAAAAAGAAAGAAAGACTGAAAGTCAAGGCCCATCATTTCAAGAATATTTAATACAATAAATTCAGAAAATGAAGTATTAAAATAAGGTATTAACCTCAATAATCCTGACTCATTTAAGTTCTAACTTAAGAAAGTTAGAAAATCTGACTTTGAAAAACAAAACAAAATCGACCATTTCAAGTAGACTAATAGATTGTTGTCAAATAAAGCCCTTGGAAGTAAAATAAAAAGATTAGCTAGATCAGTAATGTTGGATACCACACACCGTTTGTTTGTGAGCAGACACCTGTACCAAAACCTGATGATACTTTGGAAGTTTGTTTCCAGAAAATTTAACTTAAATCATTCACTTTGTAAACTCTATCTTTATAGATGGTAAAAACATAAGCTTCTATCAGCCCCTTTCTGAACTGCAAATTCCATGTGGATTTCAAATAAATTAATTTGGAAAGTCCCTTGAATTCTTTGGAAAAGAATCAGACCTGTGGGTCGTTTATCTGAGTCTTGCTATGGCCACTGTCAATATTTTATAGTGATGCTTTCTTAAACAACTTGAACGAGGAGGGAACAGTCTAATCCAAGACAGTTAACAGAGGAATAAGCAAACAGATCTGTCTGAAGATAGTGTTTTTTAAAGGAATAATATAATTTTAAGCAGACTAAATACAGCAAGGCCTCATTCATCCAGCATTGCTAAGCGATGAGTTTGACGGTGTATGTGCGTTTTCAAATATCAGCTGATTTCCCCTTGATGAAGATTATTTTAATACCTACTACACACTTCCTCGCTAGATTACTTGTGCCAGTCTAATATGTCTTTCCTAAGCCCTTGTACTCAATGACCCAAGAACCTCAGATATTAACATTCATTGGGGTATCAGTAACACAATGTGTCCACGGGATTGACTGGAGTCCCTCAGGTTTCTGCTGTAGAGCCAATTGCTACACTTTCTTAATTCTTATGTGACCCTCTTCACTGCTTGTCCCCTTTTCTCACAATTGTTGGTGTGCCTTCCTCCAGCAGTCTTTTTCCCCTTTTAATGTGATACTTCTAAAAGTGTGTCTTGGGGCGCCTGGGTGGCTCAGTCTGTTAAGCCTCCAACTCTTGTTTTCAGCTCAGGTTGTAATTTCAGGGTCGTGAGATCAAGTGCCCCGCATCAGGCTCCATGCTCAGCGTGGAGTCTGCTTGAGATTCTCCCTCCCTCTCCTGCTCCTCCCACTCGTGCTCTCGCTCTCTCTCATAAATCTTTAAAAAAAATAAAAATAAAAAGGATGTCTTATTTCCTATTTTTAATTATGAAAATAATACAGGCTCATTCTATAAAACTTAAAGAACTATGAAAAATTTTTTAAATTAATGGAAAATTTAAAATAGTCACCTACTCATACGCAGATGTTCCTTCTTTGTCTTTTTTTTTTAAACTCGTGGATTTGGGGGCGCCTGGGTGGCTCAGATGGTTGGGCGTCTGCCTTCGGCTCAGGTCGTGGTCCCGGGGTCCTGGGATCGAGCCCCGCGTCGGGCTCCCTGCTCGGCGGAGAGCCTGCTTCTCCCTCTCCCTCTGCCGCTCCCCCTGCTCGTGCTCTCTCTCTCTCTCTGTGTATCTCTGTGTCTCAAATGAATAAATAAAATCTTAAAAAAAAAAAAGAAAGAATGTTTAAAAAAAATAAACTCGTGGATTTGTTTTAAGGTGTATTGAGAAAGCAACAGATGCCATAAGAACTGATAAAAGGTGTATTCTGTTTTTTGCACTTAACATAACACAATTTTTTCAAAAGAAGCATTTTAGAGGTAAAATTACTCCATCAGAGTTTTTTTTTATGAAAAAAAAATTCTCCTTATACCTCACATCTGGGCAACCTCTGGTTTTTCTATACCACCTTGAAGGCAACTACAACACTTCATATCACATCCTCCAAAGTGAATCCACCTCACAAAGCACAAGTGGAAAATACACTGCACTGAAGAGTTTCTGGAAAGAAGGGAAGAATGTACTTCCTAAGTTACAAGTTGATACTATCCACCAAAATGAAAATGTATTAAAATGATCATTGGTACATTGTTGTAACACAGACAATGTAATATTCCATTTATAAAAGGCTGGGTTTATATATATGAAATGAAATACTATGTTATCATTTAAAACAGTTACATAGTCCATGTTATAGATATGGGATCATCACTAAGTATGTTATAACGTAAAAATATAAAGTGTAAAGCGATACATATATGTGTATACATGTAAATATGCATGCACACACGCACATATTTCAGATTCAGAAAGAGAGGAAGGAACACACACACATATATATATATTCTAGAAACGCCCACTGATTCTAGAAGGATACCTGTGAAATGTAACAGTGACAGCCTCAGGCTGGGGAGTCATTGGAAGCCTGGAAATGGAGGAGTTTCATTTACTGCTCACTCCCTGTACTCAGAGAGAATAGTGGTTTGTGGTTGTTGCTTCACTGTGTGTATGTATTACTCTCTCAGTTCTTTCCATACCAATGTGAATAATTCATTTAATTTTTAAAAGCATAATAACAACAGCAAAAACTTATGGACTCTGTGCCAGGCAGTAAGGGCCTTTTCCATGTATAATTTCATTTATTCTTCACAATAACCCTGAAAGGTACATACTATTGGAAAAGAAACAAGAAAGAAAAAGAAACTAAGAAACAGGGGAGTCAAGTACCTGGCCCGCCATCAAACCTCTGGAAAGCATCAGGGTTGAGATTGAAACCCACATGGGCCCCCAAGCCTGCCTTCTTTGGCCCCAAAACATACAGGCTATGAGCACAAAACAAAAATAAAAGGCATAAAGCCATTTATGAAGTCAAAACAGATTTAAACAAATAAATTATTCATTTTGGGGTAAAAAAATTCTACGCAGGTACAAGAATATCGGTGCATATTTTTTCCACGTCCTCTAAAAAGCTCAAAATTGGAGGCGAGAGTGTGCTGGTGAGTAATAGCTGCCTTCCCCCTGCAGAGCGTTATGCCGGATATCTTTAATGTATATAGCAAGTACATTTTGTATTGTTATCACAGAATAATGGAAAAAACACCTCTGTACTGTGGAAGCCCCCAACAGTGTCACTCCTATATCCCCCCCCATTCCTCCTCCCACTTAGTCATACAAGGGACCCTGAGGACATGCCTTACTCCTGTGCTCTGCTCTGCCTGAGCCACTCTTTCAACTGTATACTCCTACCAGCCAGAAACCTAGACATCCTTCAAGGTCACGATCAAATCCACCTTCCACAAGAAAACTCTCCTGATCATCTACTTGAAAGCCCACCTCTCCTTCCTCTGGAGCTATCTTAACACTCCCTCAATAGAAATACAAGCACAGATAAATAATGCAAAGGAAATGTAAATTATGAAAAAGTCTCTCCACCAGCTACCTGCCCCTTGCAAGGGGCGTCTCAGGAGAGCAAGAACTAAATTTTCCATTATTTGCACTACCACCCTCACACTGTCTGGCACAATATTTGACTACTCAATAAAGGTTTGCAAGAAATGGAACACAGGGGATGGCATGAGTCATCAAGAAAATCCGGGCGGGTAGAAACACAGGAAATATGAGCAGTGACCACTGGGCTCTGGGGTGTTAGTTATCCTTCTCTCTCCAAGGAGATGAAGTTGTCCCGCTCATGAGAAGCAGGAACTTGCTGCCAGAGGAAGTGCTTGTTTTGCAAGAAACAGAGGGCACATGCATCCTGTTTCAGGGAAACCTATATAATGCTGGCTCCAAAACTAGATAGAGCTGGGAATCCTCAAGGCTACTGAAGAATCGCCGGTGGAGAAAGATGAGCCTCTGTTCACACTCAATCTCCCAACCTGGGGTTTGTGTGCTGTGTGTGTTTAGGGTGGGAAAGTAGTGGCATAATACACATCAACTTTCATATTAGCAAGAAGGCTTGTTGTCATTTTAAATCTTGTGTATACTTGGCTTGGAAGAATCTTAAGGATCAAGAGTTAATGGAGGTTGTCCACAGCCAAGCAAGAAGAGAAACTGTCCTCATTGCAGGAGGAGGCAGAACCCTGAAGGGAGAGATGGAAAGGGAAAGTGGACAAAAGGCCAAGAGGAACGGGAACTTCCAGAAGCCCATGCAAGGTCGGCTTCCCTTGTCCATAGGAAACCCAAGTGGAGCCCCCAGAGATATGCCTGAACCACCCTCTGCCTCTGTGTGTGCTCCCAGCTAGCCACGAGGAAGGTGGAACCTTTCTGATGATGGACCAAGCCAGCCCATGAGTTGTGACAGCCATCGCAGGGCAGGACCCAATAGCCAGTTCTCAGCATTTCATTGCTTAACAAGCCAGGCTTCACTGAAGACTAGAACCCGCCTTAGTATTTGGTAGTAGATGCTCTCTAAGAGTTTGGGAAGAAGAAATGGGTAAGGGGTTAGCACGGAATCCCACTGAGACCTCCCAGAGGAAGGGAATGAAGGAGGTGACTGCGAGGTCAGTGCTGGGTGGCTGGGAGCCCAGATGAGCATCCACAGGGAACAGACAGGAAAGTACCTTCTCAGTGGGGGACAGGCCTGGAGAGGAACTGGCTCCAGGAAGCACAGGGCAGCCTGGGGCCAGAAGAGAGGGCCCAGGAGAAAGAGGTGGGGAGGCAGATCCCAGGCAGGGGCCCTGGGTCGCCATCCTAGAGACAAGACCCCGGGCTCCACCTAGCGCTTTGCAAATCCACAAAGATATACCAAGATCTTTTTCTCTTTGTGTTTCCACCCGTGTGATACGAGCCCTCTTGTAATTCGACTTTTGGTTTATTTACATGGCTTCTCCAGTCAAAGGATGGTGGGACACCTTTAGGAGTTTTATGAGTTTGGAGGAGAAAAACAAGAAAACCCTTATCGTCACTTTCCTCGGCTGTACAATGAGGGTGGTACATCTACCTCATCATGTCATTGTGAAAACTGAGTTATATGGAAGAATTTTTATCAGCTAGACACTATTTGACTGATGTAAGTTACCTTACTGCCATGGTGAACGTTACTTTTTTTTTTTAATTTATTTATTTGACAGAGAGAGACAGCAAGAGAGGGAACACAAGCAGGGGGAGTGGGAGAGGGAGAAGCAGGCTCCCCGCGGAGCAGGGAGCCCGATGCGGGGCTCGATCCCAGGACCCTGGGATCATGACCTGAGCTCAAGGCAGACGCTTAACGACTGAGCCACCCAGGTGCCCCTGAACATTACTTTTATCATCATTATTCAGACCTTGAGTGGAAGCTCAAAGGAAAGCTCCCCACCAGCAGAGCCTAAGACATAGAGAGTCACCCACATTGTGAGTGTCGCTAGAGCTGCCGGGTTGTTGGAGTAGCTGAAGTGTGTTGGCACACACTTGCATTAGATTATTTCAGATGTGGTTCTTTTTCCTCTTTACTTCAGGAATGAAATGACAAATTCCTCCCAGGTGGCAGCAAGAGAATTAAAAGTACAGCCCATCTGCATTCCCGCCTCAAATGGAAAAAAAAAAACAACAAAAAACCGATATCCCATTTCAAATGAATCTCTGCCATAAACTCGAGCCCAGCAACAGATGGGAAAAAGCCCTGAGAGACAATATGCAACATCCCCAGTCCCCAGTAAAAATAATCAATAGCGGCTAAAACCCACAAGTGCTTTCAGAATGCGGTAGAACGTGCCAAGAATCATACCTGGAGGGCAGCGGCTGCTGGTGAGGTAGCCTGCCAGAGGCGGATCAGCTGGAGGAAGTCCTGACTTGTTCTCCGCAGCACTGGGGGAGGATGTGTGGGAGGAGGGGGGCAGGAGGAGCGTCATTTGGGTAAAGAGGAGGAAGAATAATCAAAATGGGGCAAGATGGGGGTATACGTAACAACAATAGGTAAGCAATTCCTGGCCACGGCATGGGGCATTCAGCCATCTAATATTCCCTAATGTGGAGGAGTACATGTCATGGGTTGTTATCACTGATTAGAAGCACTACCAGATGCACTCTGAGAAGGTACACAGATGTCCGGCCACAGCAGAGGAGCCAAGACAAATACGGAAACCAGGGAAGAGCCAAGAAAAGAAGGAACTGGTTACCTTCATGCTGTGGTGGTTCTGTGCGCCACAGCTGCATTTTCGTCGTCGCTGTAGAAGGTTAACAAGGCTCTAAAGTGAGTGCTAAGGGCGCCTGGGTGGCTCAGTCGGTTAAGCATCTACCTTTGGCTCAGGTCATGATCCCGGGGTCCTGGGACCAAGCCCTGCGTTGAGCTCCTCGCTCAGTGCGGAGTCTGCTCAAGGATTCCCTCTCTCCCTCTGCCCCTCTCCCTGCTCGTGCTCTCTCTCTCTCTCAAATAAATAAACAAAATCTTTTTTAAAAAATAAAAAAATAAAGCGAGTACTAGATGTACCTCCATGGATTCAATGTTTCCGCACAGCAAACCCATTCTGCAGCAACAGGCTTTCAGTCTAATCCAGTGATAAAGGGTCAGATGGCAGTGACCGAGGTAGGTGGAAGAAATGTTTCCCTATGTGTGTGCGTGGACACACACACACACACACACACACAGACATGCACTCGGTACCCTAGGCAAACACAGAGTCACTTCCTTCCCATTCCCACAGCACGGGCTCCCCCACAGCCCTGCTTTTCCCTCACACAACCCCTCTCTGAAGGACGCCTCTGCCCCACTCCACAGCCAGCCCCTGGGTTTGCTGTCCATAGGTCTTTTATGACCTTCCCTCTCATGGAAGTCTCCAGAAAGTCCCAAGGAAGCAGCTGAGATGGTTCCAGATCTTCTCTGACAGGCACCAGGCTAGCTTAGAGCCACCGCTGCCCTCACCCAGCGTTGGGCCTGTGGCTGGGGAGCCCAGCAGCTCCCAGGAAAATGCTTCATGGATGACTCTCTTCAGATGAGTCCTTGTCTCTTGACTGGGTTTGAACAGCTGCTTCTTTGTACACGCCTTGGCTGTAGATGTTACAGAATAAACTGAGAGAGATTTTGAAGATACAGGTAATCCTATGAGTTTTTTAAAAATAACTTTGTCCCACATCCACCAATAAGCAAGCCATTTGGAAATTTCTGGTTTTGATGGCTGAAAACAAGAGAGCTTGAATTTCAGAATGTGTTGGAGCCTGTTGAAAATGTGGATTCTTGGAGTATCTTGCAGTGGCAGAAAGTCCCAGTGTGCCAAAAAACCCCACAACAATGGGGATCTATCAAAGGGATACAGGAGCCAACTGAAAGAGTTCCCCATGGACAAAGCTGGAGTGATTTGATTAAAAGCAGTATTGGCTTATAACCCAATATCTATGAGTCCATACTGAGGTAAACAAATGATTGAATAGACAAATGATTGAATAGACAAATCTCCCATGTGGAAGAATTCCAAATAGTTCTGCAGTTCCTCTCGCCCTCAAGGTGGACAATAGCTTCCCACTCCTTTAGTGTGGGCTACCCACAATGACGTCCTTGCAAAGAGTACAGTGTGCAAAGGTGGGAAAAGAGAGTAACTTTACAGTGGACAAACCTGTCAAAACCATCTCAGTCAGGGGCCCAAGGTTTCCACCAACAGTGAGTCATGTTGATGGTACCTACCCATGATGTGATGTGACGAGAAGGGCACTTTACCTCTGTGGTCTTCCTTCCAGAAACCCAGAACCCCAGTCTCACCAGGAGAAAAACATCAAACAACTCCCAATTGAGAAATACTCTAAAAAAATACTCTCCTGAAAGCCTCAAAACTCTCAAAGGTCATCAAAAACAAGGAAAGTCTGAGAAACTGTCACAGCAAAGAGAAGTCTAAGGAGATATCTACATGACAATTAAACATAATGTGGTATCCTGGATAGGACCCTGTAATAGAAAAAGGGCAAAATGTGAATAAAGTATGGACTTTAGCTGATAATGTGTCAGTACCAGTTCATCAGTTGTAATAAATGTACCATACTACTACAAGATATTAATGAAGAAAACTGGGTGTGATATGAATGGGACCTCTCTGTACTATTTTTGCAACTTTTTTGTAAATCTAAAACTATTCTAAAATGAAAGGTTTATTTAAAGAATTGGCAGGGGTGTGGGGGGGGCACCTGGTGGCACAGTTGGTTAAGCATCCAACTCTTGATTTCAGCTCAGGTCATGATCTCAGGGTTGTGAGATCAAGCCCCCGGGTCGGGCTCCATGCTGGGCGTGGAGTCTGCTTGAGATTCTCTTTCTCCCTCTCCCTCTGCCCCTCCTCCCCTGCTCTCACTCTTGCGCACTCTCTCCAAAAACAACAACAATAACAACAAAAACAAAAAACAAAAAAATAAAGCAGTTGGGATTGCTGGCTGCCCCATCCCCAGAGGCTGTGATGTAGTAGGTCTAGTTTGAGACTCATCAACCTGCTAGAGCAGCCTAAGCAGATGACTCCATTGCAGGTGCCTACGCAGTCTGTTAAAAGGCTACAATCCAGAGACATCTGTTTAAGCAGAAAAACTAATGGGTCCTGAAACATCTACCTCCCTCTACACTTGAGTGCCAGTGGCTTCCAGAACCCAAAGAACTGCCTCATATCTGCCTGGCCCGTGAGTAGCATTCCCGATGCTGGGATGCTCTGAAAATGTCCTATTATTCCGTGGCCATTCACCAAAGGCCACATTTCCTCCGGTTTTGACAACCCTCAAGTACAATCACATCCACAAAGATAAGCTTTAAACAGTGATGATGATAACGGACCATGCCATGGCCTCTGCAAGCTAGCAAAATAAAGGAAATGAAAGGGGAATAAAAAACATTTGCTTCCAGCAGCTCTTCAACCGAACATGACATTACATGGACAAAAGCTATTCATTCTCCAGGACGGGAGCAGGGAGGGGAGGTACCATGAACATCTTCAAAGCTGGATCCCACTGTGCTTAGTCGTACATGGGCTACTGGTATTCTCCAAAACTCTAAGACATTTAGTCTGTATTTAGTGAATTAAAAGAAACATAATTTTAACTAATGAGTGGTCGTCAGTTTCAAACGGGAGACTTGGGGCTATTAAAATGGTTGAGTTGAAGAGGATAAACATAGATGGGTATTATAAATCTTACCCATATCATTAGAATAGGTGGTTATAGGTTACTATGAAATAGTTGGATTGTGTCTCTATTATTTTCTCCAAGCCTTGACCTCTTCATTAATATGGAATGTCTTTTGGCGGCCATATTATTCATTTCCTAGGACTATGCATTTTCGTAGTGACGGGATGGTCAGTCACTGCCAGGAGATATCATTTCTTAACTTACAGACTTTCTCAAAGCATCAGGAAAAACATAATTCTGCCTCTGTGTGTGTGTGTGTGTGTGTGTGTGTGTGTGTGTGTGTAACCAACCAGCCCTGCTGTCAGCTGAAGGCAGCTCTGTGAGCGGGGCTGTGAATATGAACACACGCTGTTCTTCAATTACCAGACCATCAGCACTTTCTTGCTGGTCACGCATCCCATGCCCCAGCATGGAGGTCAGACTAATGAGCTCGGCCTGTGTACCCGGCAACAGTCTCCACTGACAACACTGTCATGACTAATTCACTTTCTGGCTCCTGGGAATAAATTGTGACACTCTGTTTTTGACTAAAATGCAATGAATTCTGAGCCTCACCACCGTCGGAGAAGGGCTGACTGTGGTATCTGACAGGCGAGCAGTCTTGCAGAGGGCCAGTGTGTAGGTCTGCCTTTGGAAAACAGCATAGGGATGGAGATTTTTAGTCTGAAGCAGAGAACCATGGAAAAAAATCCATTGAGGAAATTTATCCCAAATCCACGTTGCCAACCTCAAATTATTAGTTTCCATATAGAAAACAAAAATAAAGACAAGGACAAGATAAAGTTTATTCCCCAGACTGTTCTGCTATATGAATCATCCCAACCCAGTAATCAGGATATTTCCGTCCACAATACCTCAAAACAGACTTAAATGACATCGAAATCAATTGTATTTCCCCATTTTTAATGGCACAAAGTTCATTTCAGTTAAGCAAATGACATCATACAGGGAAAAAATAATCAGCAACATTGTGCTGCATATAACCACGGTGGACACTTTCAAATATGGTATGTTGAGCCTACAATAACTGTTGAACCACAACTGATCCCACAAATGTCAAAGTCCGAGTTGCAGCAAAGCAACTGATCAGCATCCCAGATCCTGTGCCAGGATCATTTGTTTCTGAGTCAAATTATTCCTGATATTTAAAAAAAAAATACTTCTAATTAGAGCCACTAATTAATCCTCCCAGGGCTCTGTACGGATAAATATAAACATGTATCTCTTTACGGAGGCACGATGGAGGAAACTACAGGGAAGCTAAGTTGATCATGCAGCAAATCAGAGAAGACCCAAAGGTTCAGATGAAGAATTTGTCTCCTGATTCTAAGCTCGGGCCATTTATCTCTGTATCACTGAGAAATTGCCACCAAGATAAGAAATAGGCCAGACAGAAATCACTACATGGAATGCTTCTTGGTATTTGTTCTCAGACGCTGAGGCTACCTTTTGGTTTCTAAGTCTTTTTGATGTCTTTCTTCCCTGGAAATTCTAACAGCTCTGTCCAGAGGTAAGGTTGGGCAGCAAATATTGGTCAAAAGGGAAAAGGCCAGTTGGTGCATCCTGTTGTCTGTTAGACCATAGTTTCTAGTTCTTTCAAGATAATTATCCAAGACAAATGTATCGTCTTGCTGTGCCTCGTCAACGCACCTTCTAGGGTCAGTTTGCATGCTCGGCAAACAAATACTGAGCATGTGCTAGTTACTGTGCTCGGTGCCGAGGATCGGAAGACCCATAGGACATCTTCTCTTTCAGTCCAGGACAGGAAGGAAGACACAAGAAAACTTGACCTTTCCTCTTGGAAGCCTCTCTCCGATTATTCTCATCACAGCTCACCACTTGGTTGGAGGACTATCTGCCCCTGAAATCACCCCCTTCTGTCCTTCAGTGATGCTCTGTAGCAGCGCTGGCCGATAGAAGCATAATGTGGCCCACAGATACATGTAGTGTAGTTTAAATTTTTGAATAGTCATATTTTGAAAGTTAAAAAAGAGCAGGTGAATAAATTTTAATAACAAATTTCATTTAATCAATATATCCCAAATCGTACCATTTCAACATGTAATCAAATGAATACATTATTAATGAGATTTTTTCATACTACACCTTTGAAATCTACGTGACTCTATACTCAGAGCACATCTCAACTTGAACTAGTCACATTTCAAGTGCCCAGTGGCCACATGTGGCTGGCGGCTCAGCTCTAGACACCCGGCCTGGCCGCTCTGCTTTTCCTCTGGGGAGCTCAAAGTTTTCATTCAAACAAGAAGGTAACGTATCAGTTTCCTATTGCTGCGTAACAAATTACTACACATTTAGTGGTGTCACACAACACCAATTTTGTTATCTTAGAGTTCTATAGATCAGAAGTCTGACATGGGTCTCACCAGGCTAAACTCAATGTCCTCAGGACCACATCCCTTTGGAAGACGCCCAGGGAGAATCCGTTTCCTTGCCTTGTCCAGCTGCTAAAGGCTGCCTGCTCTTGGCCCCTTCTTCCATCCTCAAAGCCAGCTATGTGGCCTCTCTCTGACTCTTCCTCTCCACTCACATCTTCCTCTGACTACAGCTGGAAAAGAGTCTCCCACTTTAAGAAGATTAGATCGGACCCACCTGGATAATTCACGGTAATCTCCCCATCTCAAGATCCTTAACTTTATCACATCTGCAAAGTCCCTTTTGCCATGTAAGGTAAAATATTTACAGGTTCTGAGGATAGGGATTTAGACATATTTGGGGGGGCCACCGTTCTGCCTATCACGGTTATCACTTTTTTTCTGTTTTTTTTTATTATAAAGAAAGAAGAGTTGACATTTAAAGTTGGGGACTTGGAGAATCCATCAAGGCACTGGAAAGCCACTGCCTTTTGCCCTCGAGCTCATTTAGATTTCCTCCCTTGGATAAGAAAGAACCACTTTCATGAAGTTCTACCCTCAGGACATGAATTTTTCCTCTCACATGCTACTGACCACTCATTCAAAAAGTATTTTAAGGTTTTCTAGATAGCAGATGTGTGCCAATTATACAGAACAACCATAACCAAGTACCAAGAGGAAAATCATGGCATAAGGTGATAGCTCTTTTTCAAAAGTAAGGGTTATTATTATTATTATTATTAAAAACCTATCTACCGTGTTGGACACACACTAAGAGCGTGCCATCCTTCCCAAAATAATGTTACTGATTTTCCAAAACTGGGAACCTGTAGGTGTGTCCTACTGTAGGATATTCTCAACTCTAGATAATTGGAAATTACTAATGAGAAGAAATAACACAGGAAAATCCCAAATGAGGAACAATAATTTAGAAAAAGAAACTTTGTCAGAAAAATCAGAATCCTTAATACGTGGAGCCAGAGACCAAAAAGGGAATATAGGCAAAGACCAACACATACAAGATTTTCTTAGGAAAATGATCTTTTAAAGACTTAAAGATTATAAAGCAATTATGTGTTTATCCACATATATAAATGCATCTTTTGATGCTAGGTTAGTATTTGTAATAGTTTCTGGCCAAGAATGCATGTTGGTTGTCACCTGGTTTATGGCCTTGGCCCCTTCGGAAGCATATTCATAAAACCAAAACCATCAGGGCAGGAGAGCACTTCTGATCATGAAGTCCCACCCACTCGTTTTATAGATTAGGAAACAGCCCACACTGGAGGATCAAGCAACTTGCTCAAAGTCCTACAAGTGACTCGTGGCTCAACTCTAGACTGCGGACTCCCAGTACACTGCTTTTTCCACTGACTTATTGGGGAGGGGTAAATCCCTGTCCATCCGTCCACCCATCCATCTGTTCATTCAACAAACATTTGTCGAGTGCCCACTGCATGCCAGACACCGTTCCAGGGTTGAGGACACAGGAGAGGACAAAACCGGTCAAGTCCCAGCTCTAAGGGAGCTTACACTCTGGGGGATAAAGAGGTGATAAATACATGCTTCTCTCAGACAGCAAAGGGGCTGAGAAGGAAAACCAAGCGATAATGCAGTAAGAGAAGGTAAGGGGATAAGAAATGATGGAAGGCAGCTGCTCTTTCAGAGAAGACTGTAGTGGTAAAGCCATTTTGAACAGAGACTGAATTAGGAGTAACTTTGAGAGTACACTTAGAATGAAAGCTGATTTTAAATGGCATAGTCATGATGAGATGCTAATAGAAAGTTCCCAAAAAGCTCCTGAGGAGTGACAGAGGTGGGTGGGAATGGGTAAAATAAGAAGCAAGGGGGTGGCTTGAGCTTGCCAGGACCGCTGGCGATGAGCGTCTGCAGTCTGCCCACCTGAGCAGGATATGACTGTCTGAGGAGCCCCGTGGACGCACGTCTCCTGTGTGCCTGGCACTGTCTGCCTTGGGAGGACAGGTCCCATGACCACAGGGCAGCCCTTCTGACCTGAAACCGAGCGGTAAACCTGAGCAGAAGTGACCAAAGGGTTGAGAAAATGATCCAGGTTCTGGCTGGGGACGGAAGAGGATGGACCTGCAAGAAAAGACCTTGCAAGTGAGGCTAGACTAGGCGCCAGCCCAGTTGAAACAAGGAATGCCTGCAGGAGACTGACGGATGGTTCAAGCAGTCAGGCTAATGGTGCCGAAGGAAGCTCGCCCGCCGTAGACTGTGCTGCCGCACCACCTTGAGGCTCAAAGTAACACTGCAGCCTTAAGAGAGCAGAGCGGATAATCCGTGTTTCCGCAGCAGGAGTCTGGGCTCCTGGGGGCCCTTCGCAAAGACTCCCTCTGGTTGTCCTAAAACGCTATGTGCCCCTGGGCGGTTTTGAGCACTGCCCTGTTGTGAACCCGGCCGGAGAGGCTGCATTAGCCCCTGCGGAAGGGCACGGCGTCCAGCCCTGCCGCTCTGTCACCAGTCCAGTCGGCTGGCGGGGTGCATGGGTACCAAGAAGACCGCCTTAGCCCACAGGGGGCTCAAGCACCTCAGCTGCTGTTTCTTCAGCCTGAATCACAGGGCAGCGACCCGCAGCTCTGCCCTTTGCAACACCCCCCTGACTAACCGGTGTCCTGCCCTTTCCCGGGATGGACTCCTGCTAAAGGCTCTGGTTTAAGGTGTCCTCCTTGCCTCCTCTGCCCACCTCCCTTCAGTGTCTTCCTCTGATCCAGTCCCTTTGTGGGGCAACAGGGCCTTCTCGTTGCAACATCCACTGCAAGAGTGGACAATGAAGCCTCTGTCAGGAGCTGGGGGTGGGAATCCACATGTAGGAGTACGTCCAGGAGATTCAAGACAGACCTAGAGATAAGACAGCCAATGGTAATAGCTTCCCTTTGATTGCCTCCGTGGACAGCAGTCTCCTCCCTCACCCCCGCCAGCCCCAACTTTCAGAGGTGGACAAATAGAAAACCCAAGTAATGTACACCTTCTCCGGGGGGGCATTTCAGGAAGCACAGAAAAGTGTTTTTTTCCTTAATCCTCAGTTGTCCTCACATCATTTTTCTTCAAAGTTTTTTTTCAACATTTTCAGAAACTACCTATTAACATACCCCAGAGCCTCCTTTGAATAAATTTTGTTGAGTAATTTATTTTAAATGAATTTTTATCGTTGTGCTGTATACCACACATTAAAAATATTATATAAAGGGTGTGTATAATTTGAAAGAAATAGGTTGAACATCCGGGGACTCACCACTCGTAAATAGACTATTACAGGTGCTTTGGAAGCCTCTGTTGAGTGCTCTTCCCTTTCCCAATCTCCACAGGTAAATCCTTGTCCTGAATTTTGTATTAATTATTCCTTTCTATTTTTATAATTAGGTATGACTCCAAAGGGATGTGTGTGTTTGTGTGTGTGTGTGCATGTATGTATATATATATATATATATATATATATATATATAATGACATAGTATATGATTTTGTCTGTTTTTGAACTTTAAATGGACTCACTTTCTTGTATTCTTCTGTGACTTGCTTCTTTTGCTGTTTTGTTTTTGCAGTGCATCCATGTTGATGCATGTAGCTATGGTCTTTTTCTGGTGTTGTATAACATTCCATTGGATGTGAGGCGCCTGGGTGGCTCAGTCAGTTAAGCGTCTGCCTTCAGCTCAGGTCATGATCCCAGGGTCCTGGGATCGAGCCCCATGTGGGGCTCTCCGCTCAGCGGGGAGCCTGCTTCTTCCTCTCCCTCTGCCTGCCGTTTTGCTTACTTGTGCTCTCTCTCTCTCTGTCTCTGTCAAGTAAATAAATAAAATCTTTTAAAAAAATTCCATTGGATGCCTATAACACGATTTATTCATCCAGTCTACTGCTCATGAGCATTACACATATCTCCTGGTCTATATATGCAAGATTATCTCTAGAGTTTCTTTCTAACAGTAAAACGGTTGTGACATACACAAGTTGGACACACACAAGTCCAACTTAACCAGGTAATACTCAGTCCTTTTCCAGAGCAATTGTACCAGTTTCACAGATCAGGTTGCCCTGGAAACAGATTTGAATATTCCTGTGTAGGAATTTTATTGGGGGTGGTCTTGGGAACACCTATAAGAGAAGAGGAAAAGAGTTTTTAGATCTACCATCTTATTTTGTGCTCTCTAATTTTTGGTCTACTTCTGTTTCTTTTTCTATCTTTTCTTGACTTCTACTTTTTTCTCTACTAGTTTGAATATATGCAATTTCTATATTCTCTCGCTGATCGCCCTGCACGTTTTAGCTTGCTTATTCAATAATCTCAAAAAGTAGACAAATATGTATACAGCTCTTCCTAGAAAATTTACTGTGTATTGTTTCTGCTTGAGAGTTGTTCATTTTCTTGAATCTGTGGACGGTTCTTCTGTCATTTCCAGAAAATTTCCAGCAAACTTCAAATACTAATTATACCCTATTTTCTCCCTCTTCTCCTTCTGTAATTATTACACGTGTTAGTTCTCCTTTCCTTCAGTGGCAATTAACCTTTCTCTCATGCATCCTGTCTTTGTTTTTCTACACTATACTCTGGCGAATTTTTTCCAATTCACTAATTCTCTCTCAGCGATGTCTAATCAGCCATTAGACTCAACCACTGTTTTCTCATTTCAAGTTTTCATTTTTAGAAGTTTGTTTTTAGGGGTGCCTGGGTGGCTCAGTCTTTAAGCGTCTGCCTTCAGCTCAGGTCATGATCAAGTCCCACATCGGGCTCCCTGCTGGGCAGGAAACCTGCTTCTCCCTCTCCCACTCCCCCTGCTTGTGTTCCCTCTCTCGCTGTGTCTCTCTCTGTCAAATAAATAAATAAATCTTTAAAAAAAAAAAAAGAAGTTTGTCTTTAAAATATATTTTTCGGGGTGCCTGGGTGGCTCGGTTGGTTAAGCATCTGACTCTTGATCTCAGCTCAGGTCTTGATCTCAGGATTGTGAGTTCAAGCCTCGAATTTGGTGTGGAGTCCACTTGAAAAATATATATCTATATATGTATATGTATAATATATGTATTTATTCTCTGCTCATATTTTATAAGATTTATTGAAATATAATTTCCTAGCACAAAATTCATCCTTTTTAAATGTGCAACTCGGGGGACTTTAGGATCTTCAGAGAGTTGTTCAAACATGAACATGTTCATCACCCCAAAGAACCTTGTACCCGTAAGCAGTCACTCTCCTTTTTCTCCAGCCCCCAGTCCCTGGCAACCACTAATCTACTTTCTGTCACTATGGATTTGCTTATTCTGGATATTATGTGTAAATGGAATCATGTCACATGTGGCCTCTTGTGTCTGCTATCTTACACAGCATCCTGTTTTTAAGGTTCCTCCATCTTATAGCTTATATCCCTACTTCATTCCTTTTAATAGCTAAATAATCTTCCATGATATGAATAAACCACATTTTGTTTACCTATCAATCAGTTGATTGACATCTAGGTCCCTTCCACTTCGGAGCCATTATGAATAATGCTATGAACATTCAGGTACAAGATTTTGTGCAGACGTGTTTCCATTTCTCTTGGGTATATCTTTAGGAGTGGAATTGTTGGCTCATATGGTAACTGTCTTACTTTTTTGAGGAATTGTCAAACTGTTCTCAAAGTGACTGCATCATTTTTAAATTCCCACCAGCAGTGTATAAAAGCTCTAATTTCTTCACATCCTTGCCAATACTTGTTATCGTCCTTTTTTTTATTATACCATCCTAGTGGATATGGAGATGTTCCCTGTTCATATTTAAGCTTTCCTCTATGTATCTAACACAACTACTTTACATTCTGTGCTTGATAATACTAACATCTTGAACAGGTTAGTTTTCTTCCAATCCCCAGGGTGCTCCAGAGAGTTGTGATTCTTTTCCACCTTCCCAACTTCACTTTTATACTGTGGGAATAGTCCTTTCGGGTCTTTACTTTGACCAGGCCCCAGAGCTCAGTGTGATGATTAACTTTATGTGCCGACTTGATTAGGCCACAGTGTCAGATATTTGCTCAAACACATCTGGGTGTTACTATAAAGGTATTTTTCAGATGAGATTAACATGTGAATAAAGAAGATTATTCTCCATTACGTGGATGGGCCTCACCCAATCAGTGAAAGATTTTAAGAGAAAACAGACCAAGGTCCCCTAAGAAAGAGGGAGTTTCTCCAGCAGATTGCCTTCAGATACAAGCTACATCATGGGCTCTTCCCTGGATCTCCAGCCTGCTGCCTACCCTGCATATTTTGAATTTGCCAGCCTTCATAACATGTGAGCCAATTCTTAATAAGAAAAAAGATTTATTTATTTATTTTAAAGAGAGAGCACAAGCAGGGGGAGGGACAGAGGGAGAGGGAGAAGCAGGCTCCCTGCTGAGCACAGACAAAGACACTGGGGCTTGATCTCAGGACCCTGGGATCATGACCTGAGCCGAAACCGAGAGTCAGACGCTTAACCAACTGAGCCCCCCAGGCGCCCCTTAAACATCATTTCTAAAGGAGGTATTGGTTGTATGAGGTTTTAAAGACCCTAACTCAGGTGTCTAAGAAATAGAATTGATTTCTTATTGATAACTTATTCTCTATTTCCAGCCCCATTCTGTACGATGGCAGAAAAGTGAATCTTAGTCAATTCTAAGTATCCTAAAGACATTTAGATTTGAATGCAGATGTTTTTCTTCCCCTTATTTCCTAGATGTCCATCATAGTCTTTAGTTGCAGGTGGCATTTGCAATAATTTCAAGGTATGGAGGGAAGGTATGAAATTGCTCATGTACACATGGAAACTGGAGACAACTGTTACTTCGATGTAGTTGATCTGTTTGCTGCTCAGCTCTTCTCAGTTGTCCCCACCGGCATGTTCTGAGGTGGACACATTCCCACCTCACCTCTAGCCAGTTTGGCCCATGCTGCGGTACTGTTCCATCTGCCTTTCTTAGGAACAAAGTTCTATATTCCTGCTCACAACTCTCTGTGGCAGCAGGAAACTCGGATTTTCTCTGTCCCATTCTGCCAAAACCCAAAACCACTATACCACCATCCCAAGAGGGCAGATATTTAAAATATAATACTAAATTTGGGCAAAACTAAAAACAATACTAAATTTTGGTGAAAGTGAAAGTACAAGGGGGCACGTTTTCTTCTCTCCACCTCCCCTTCCCACTACACATACCATATACCATATATATATTTCATGTTCTTACTTCTCTTAATATCCCACAGTTTGCATTACACAAAACAACGGATGTCTCCTTATTAAGAAAAAGATGCATGTTTTTGTCACATGTGTGCCCCCCATTGCCTTACACAAGGGCTGGCAGAAACAATATCATTACAAAAAATCATAAACTAGGGGTGATAACTTGAAGTGTAACCTCCTGAAGTAGATCTGTATACTTCCAACTAGGAGCCTGTGCAGACCTCCTTCAAGACGGTAGACATGCCCTTGAACAAGAATTGAATTGTAAAAAGGAAAAATTCAACATCTACCTCTACCTCTAATTCTTACACTTGGTTTCCCTAAATGCCTTACACCATCTGCACTGGACAAACCCTTTGTCTCCTTCTTCTAGGTTCCCTGGTCATCTGCTCTCTGTCTCTTCCACTGCTGCACCATCATCTGTGCCTGTGTTCTAAGAAATCTGTCCATCGCTCTTGCTTATCACTTGGCTATTTTTAATATATATGTTTTTTCATGATGAACTCACACTGAGAAACGGCTTTCCTAGGACTCTTCTGCTCATGCTTACAAGTAATCACCACCGAGCCCCTCTGACATTTCTAGTGGAACTCAGAAGTTATAGGATAAGAATGGTGTTTAAAATTGATAACATCTATTAGGCGCTTATTATAGGACAGGACCTAAAAAGCACTTTGTATAAAATGATAGGGGGGCAAAGGGAAAAGCTAATTGAAAAAAAGGGGGCCTAGAGCTTGGAAAGAACATCTGTCCTTTCTGTAACTCTTTCTTCTCGTGTTCTGAGGGACATGAAACTGCCTGGAATTGCCTCTCTTGCTGTCAGCACTGATGGACGGAGTGAGTGAAGGCAGGAGGGGCACCTGGGTGGCTCAGTTGGTTAAGCATCTGCCTTTGGCTCAGGTCCTGATCCCAGGGGCCTGGGATTGAGTCCCTCAGCCAGGAGTCTGCCTCTCCCTCTGCCTGCCCCTCCCCCTGCTCATGCTCTCTCTCTCCCTCTCAAATAAATAAACAAGTAATCTTAAAAAAAAAAAAAAGAGTGAAGGCAGGAAAGGGGAAAATCAAACAGTCAAGCTGAGATAACAAATACTTTCGCCTGGTTTCTGGAAGCCAACCAGAGAGCTTTTTTACATACTGCCCTTCTCAAAAGATCTACTTAAAATACTTACACTGTAAAGACTGTCAATTGCCCTAACTTTGGCTCAAAGCAGCACCACATAATAGGAATGCAAAGAAAATACAACATTATACATATCAGTCAGAACAAAGAGTTCTGGTTATTTCTAGCCGAGAGAGTGGCAAGATTCATTGACCACCAAACTTGGAAAGCCCAAAGGTAAATGTGGAATTAAGAAAAAAAAAAAAAGTTTTGGAAAATATTTATGAAATAAAAGAAATTCCAATTGTATAAAATATATGTATGGGAGAAAAACTAGAAGGAAATATGCCAATGTAAATGGTTGTTGTCTCTAGGTGTTATTTACAGGTGATTTTGTCACCTTATGTATTTTGCTTTTTAGATATGGTGACACAGTGTAATGTAATGAGCAGAACTGGAGCCTGGCAGACCTGGGCCTACCACTATGCCCACTGGGGAAGACACTTAACTTCTCTGAGCCTGACTTTTCTCACATGAAAAATAGGAATAATAATGACAAGGTTGATATCTGGATTCAATGACGTGAAGTGCTGGCTATAGAGAATAAGTAGAAATTATTATAAGAACAGTATTGCATTTGGGTGGTTGCTCCTCCTTGCTTTCATTTTTTTAATTATTATTTGAAACATTGCTTCTTCACTGTTTCTATAGCATTCAATGTCTTTCTTATGAAAGGGGTATAGTCAGCAGTTTTTCTTGGCATACGTAAATTACCTGTAAATTCTGTGGGGCTATTAGAAATTACCTTAATTTTATGTTCACTCTTGAAAAATCGTTTAGAAGTATGTGAAATTCTAGATCTGACTTTAACCAGCACTTGAAGATATCATTCTATTATCTTTGGGCTTCTATCAGAACTGTTGACTTGCTGTGAATCAAACTGCTGTTTTGCAGGTAATCCATCTGTTCTCTCTTGTTGTTTTTGAGCTGATTAATTTTGCAGTTTTGTTTTTTTTTTTACTTTTTTTATTTTAATTTTTTTTTTTTGAGAGAGCGAGCAAGAGTGGAGAGAGCACATGTGAGTGGGGTTGGGGGTGGGAGAGGGAGAGAGAGAATCTTAAGCAGGCTCCACTTCCAGCATGGAACCCAAGGCAGGGCTCGATCTAACGACCCTGAGATCATGACCTGAGCCAAAATCAAGATTTAGATACTTAATGGACTGAGCCACCCAAGCGCCCTGCAGTTGTTTGTTTTTTTTTTAAACAGTGTGTGTGTGAAAAAAAACAAAACAGTGTGTGTGTGTGCATGTGCACATACATGTTAAATGAAACATATACACAGAATTGCACAAATCTATAGGAACAGTTCAACCACCATTCAAGGCAAGAAATAGAGTATTATTGACACATTAGCCTCCTGTATATATCCTTCTGCCCCAGGAGTAACCACTAACTTGACTTTCATGGTAACCATTTCCTGGTTTTTGACACTTTCAAATTAACATCCAACAATAGGTTACAACAGCCAATCCAAGCTTTGAAACATTCTATTTAGCACAACTGCTGCCCAGCAGAAACTGATAAGGTTGTTGTCTCTAGGAGAGCTGCTTGGTGGCTGGAGAGCTGTAAGGACTTGTCACTGTATGTCCTTATACCTTTTGAAATTTAATGTAATTTGCATTTATGACCCTTTGAAAAAAGATAAAAATACTAGCAAAAATAAAAGGGGCATCAAGGGTCAAGCACATGGAGAACAGCCAAAAAAAAAAAAAAAATTTAAGTACTACATGTAAATTAAAATATTAGAAGCAGTTTACCTGGGAGAAGAAATTGGATAAAATATCAAAACAGGCTCTTGGAGGCATCAAACAGCTCATAGGATATTGAGGAATCAGTGGGTCAAAATCTAGCAAAAGCAAAGAACCCCAGCAAGTAAGCTCGGCATTCAACACCACTTTTCTGTCCTCGGAATATTTGCCAAGCTTGAAGAAAAAACTGTGATACAGAGTAGTATTTCGGCAGCCTCATGGGGCTTTAGAAAGGCAAGTCAATTCTCTCCACCCCGTCCAACAAAGCAATTCTCAAGTTGGAACCCTGGCGGGCTGCTCCCCTCATGCATAGGCCCTGGCCCGGGTGTGCAGCACAATTTCCAGCCGTCTGATTTAGTCAGAAAACTTCATGGCTTGAACTTAAATTCAGGAGCTCCAAGACTAGCTGTGCCCCCAGGCACCTGTCATGAGCAAATGAAAATCACCCCTGGAGGAAAATCCCACCATTCCAGACCTTTGCTCTAGATCGTACAGACAGGTTGCAAGTGGTAGAGCTGTGATTTTAAATCAAGTTCTTTTAACCCTAGAGCCTATGTTCCTAAACTTCACTAAACTGCCATGGGAAAAATTAAGCAGTATATGGGAAAGCAGGTCACCTACTCCAAAATTAGGAACGGTTTGGATTTCTTACCAAAACTTGCAAGAGTGATCAGCCAGCACTGCAGACTCATCTCCAAGGACAAGTGCACTCTTTCTCATGGAAAGGGTCTAGCCCATTGTTACACAGCTTTAATTTTTGGAGAGCAAGCGGAAATCTGCTGCTAATTTCTACCCACTGATCCTTACCTGGTCTTCTAGGGTCACAAGTTTCGATCTGTCTCCACTGACAGCCCTTTGGATGCTTAAAAATGGTTTTGAGGTCACCCCAACCCCACTTTCCTTCTTCAGGCCAAGAAGCCTTTTGTCTTTCAGTGAAAACGCCAGTGAGTCCTTTTTGGCTCCTTCAGCATTCGACCGTCATGGATGTGGATGGTTCGCTTGACCTCTGTCCTTTGTAAGATGGTATCTGGGACTCAACCTCCTACTCCAGGCATGGTCTAAAAAGCACAGGGTCAAGCAAGACTATCGCCCACCACGCCACAGATTTAAAACCAACTGCTACGGTAGAAAAAAACCTGCATTACTGCAGTACACAAAACCACAAATACTTTCTTTAAGCATCTAAGTGAGAGCTATCTAAGATGTCTACATAGTTTTCAAGATGCATCACAACTCCTCAGGCTCTAGCCAAATTGGTCTCTGGTTCTTCAAATAAGCCACTAGCCTTCTCTTCTCAAGGTGTTCGTTTGTTCTCCTGAAAAAGCTCTCCGCCTCCCCCAACCACCCTGACTCCCTTTCCTCAGCCACACATCTTTAGGGAAGCCCAATTAGGCTCCTCTGTTTTAGGCTCCCACCACCCTTGAAACAGTAGTGTAAATAATTGTATTTATAATTACTCATTTAATGACTCTTCTTCTAAATAATAAACTCCATAAAGGCAGGGACTAATAGTATAGCTTTCTTCCCCCCATTCAAACACATTCCACTCCCACAAGGGTGCTGGCAATGGCTTACTTTCCCTGCAGCCTCTTAGACTTCTGAGAGAAGCCTTGAGGGTCTCTCATCTCCCACTACCCTGTACTTACACAGACCTAATACTCACCTCCTGCCTTACCAGAGCACTTAGCCATTTGGGTCTACTGAGGCCTTAGGTGATCGGACGCATTCAACATACTGTCTGTTATCTCCCCAGCTCTGTGTCAACCGCAGACTCTGCCTTTTAACCAGGGACCCCTCCTGGAAGCCACGGCTTCTTAGGGTTCGAGGCAGTAAAGAGGTCAGCTGGCTTGCCCAAATTTAGGCAATTTCAGTTGGCCCAACATTTACCACAAGGCGACTGAGGTGACTCAAAGACATAGACTTAGAAGCTGGAAAAGCAATTATCAGAACATTTCAATCTCCCCAGAATCCATGCCCCCTCGCCCCACAACTACCCATATTCTGTTATAAACAGAAAAGGAGATGAAGTTGATTTTAGATGTAATTCTGGCAGCTTCTTATTTTTTTCTGACAGCCTTGTTCTGACTCTGCACAAGTCCACATCATTGTAAGCCCCTAAGGGGTCTCTAAGCATCAATTCCTGTTTAATAGAACTTATGTAACCGGGAGAGAACTAAGTTTATAACTAGCAAGTCATAAAAATACAGTATTTGGAGGAAAATATTTGAGCTCAAAATATTCAATTTGTAAAAGTGTGTAAACATAGAACCTTCCCACCTCTGGAGGAAAATGTCAAATCATGGTTCAGTCACAAGGACAAAAGGGAAAAAAACAGATTCAGAAGCTCCTTGTCCTAGTTTGTTTGCAATTGTTTGAATATTATCCTTCAAAATGGTCACTGTGTATTCTCCGCAATGCTCTTCAACAGCCCTGGTCAGTATACTCCAACACAATCTTCACCCAAGGCAGTAAAAACGGCTGTACATCAGATGGCCGAGGCTGATCCTGTAGGCAGACACTGACCTATTAACTACAAGTCATTGGGAACACATTCTCAGAAAGCCAAGAAGCCACAATTGTTCATTCTTTTCTTCATAGAAAATGCCTCATTAAAATACAGATACTAGGTCCTGGTATTCCAATACGCCAGTTGAACAATTCTATTGAAAAAGGAAATGGAGGGGCGCCTGGGTGGCTCAGATGGTTAAGCGTCTGCCTTCGGCTCAGGTCATGATCCCAGGGTCCTGGGATCGAGCCCCGCATCAGGCTCCCTGCTCAGCGGGAAGCCTGCTTCTCCCTCTCCCGCTCCCCCTGCTTGTGTTCCCTCTCTCTCTGTGTGTTTGTCAAATAAATAAATAAAATCTTAAAAAAAAAAAAAGAAAAAGGAAATGGAGATCTGAGAGAATCTGCTCTCAGTAAACCTGTGCTGCCTCTCCCTTCTTGTCTACATACGTGAAAGGCTGTGTTTTTAACAACTATGATTTGTCTTTTGTGCAAAAGCAATGAACTCAAGTCTATAATTTCTAGAACCTTCCTCCCCTCTTTGAGCAATCCTGGAGAATGGAAGAGTTGCTAGAATATTGTTCAGATTTTTCCCAAGCACATTAATGATCTCATCTGCTTTCAGTCGGAGGTTGCATGACGAACACCACTAGGGCCCCAGCGGGCAAGAGAAATGGGTGAAGTGGATGGAACAGGTCACGCCAGAGGCAAAAAAACCCTACTAAGCCCGGACTGAAGGGGCCATCATTATTCAGCTCCTGCCAAACTGTCGCCACACAGGAGGAGGCCAAGGTTCCAGAGCTTCCAATTTTCCAAGAGAAGCTGTAATTCAAAACATACTCAAATGTGAATCTCCTTCAAGTGTTGATAATGATCTCACGTTGGGCCAAAGCATTTCAGTGGGCAGGATTTAGTACACACGGGTCATTTTAAAATGGTTTTTTTTTTTTTTTTTTTTTATCCATGAGAGTAGAGAGAGAGAGAGAGAGGCAGAGGCAGAGGGAGAAGCAGGCTCCCCACCTAGCAGAGAGCCCGATGCGGGACTCGATCCAGGACCCTGGGATCATGACCTGAGCCAAAGGCAGACGCTTAACCATCTGAGCCACCCAGGCGCCCCCACACGGGTCATTTTAATCGTTTGCTCCAAGCTCAGAAGTCCATGCAGGTCTCCATTTAAAAGAGGGGGTCCCTAAAAAGTCAAAGGTGGGGCTTCGATTCTCTCTGAAAATGTTAATTTTTATCTCTTTCCAATCTACAATAGTATCCTCCTGGTCTAGAGCACAAAAGTAAAAGCAGGTGATTACAAAACCTACAAAGGAAGGAGAAAAGAATGCCACCACCATTCCCAAGGAGTAAGTTTCATACATTCATTGTTCCTGCTGTAAACGCAATGCTGCAACACATGAAATAGTGCTCAACATCGCTCGGCATCAGGGAAATCCAAATCAAAACCTCAATGAGATACCCCCTCACACCAGTCAGAATGGCTAAAATTAACAAGTCAGGACAGGACAGATGTTGGCGAGGATGCAGAGAAAGGGGAACCCTCCTACACTGTTGGTGGGAATGCAAGCTGCTGCAGTCACTCTGGAAACAGTATGGAGGTTCCTCAAAAAGTTGAAAATAGAGCTACCGTACGACCCAGCAATTGCACTACTGGGTATTTAGCCCAAAGATACAAATGTAGGGATCCGAAGGGGTATGTGCACCCCCATGTTTATAGCAGCAATGTCCACAATAGCCAAACTGTGGAAAGAGCCAAGATGTCATCAACAGATGAATGGATAAAGAAGATGTGGTGTGTGTGTGTGTATATATATATATATATATATATATATATATACACACACACACACACACACACACACAATGGAATATTATGCAGCCATCAAAAGGAATGAGATCTTGCCATTTGCAATGACGTGGATGCAACTAGAGGGTATTATGCTGAGCGAAATAAGACAATCAGAGAAAGACATGTATCATATGACCTCACTGATATGAGGAATTCTTAATCTCAGGAAACAAACTGAGGGTTGCTGGAGTGGTGGGGGGTGGGAGGGATGGGGTGGCTGGATGATAGACATTGGGGAGGGTATGTGCTATGGTGAGCGCTGTGAATTGTGTAAGACTGTTGAATCACAGACCTGTACCCCTGAAACAAATAATACATATATGTTAAAAAAAAAAAAAAAGATAGCAGGAAGGGAAAAATGAAGGCGGGAAATCGGAGGGGGAGACGAACCATGAGAGACTGTGGACACTGACAAACAAACTGAAGGTTCTAGAGGGGAGGGGGTCGGGGGATGGGTTAGCCTGGTGATGGGTATTAAAGAGGACACGTATTGAATGGAACACTGGGTGTTATACGCAAACAAGGAATCATGGAACACTACATCAAAAATTAATTTAAAAAAAAACGCAATGCTGCAACAAGCTTAGATGTTTTTATTCTCACCCTCTTTGCACAATAGCACCAAAAGTATATTCCTCCTTGGATATGTAACTTCTCTCCATCTTTCACACTTTGAAAAATCTGACCTTTTTTTTTTAAAGATTTTATTTATTTAGGGGCGCCTGGGTGGCTCAGTCGTTAAGCGTCTGCCTTCGACTCAGGTCACGATCCCAGGACCCTCGGATCCTGATCTGAGTCGAAGGCAGACGCTTAACGACTGAGCCACCCAGGTCCCTGAGCTAACTCTTCAAGCCCTGTCCCTCATCCTCCTCACTATCCCAGCTGAGACACAGATGGCAAATGATCCCAATGTGCAAAATTGTTCAAATGCCATTTGGCACAACTTCCTGTTCCTTTTGAGCCCTTTTTCCTTCGTGGAATTCCAGGCTAAGGAATCTTGATTACTTTTTCTCAGCATTTTTGAATTGTTTTGTTGGTGACTGGGATCCACTCACACCCAAGCCACTGTTTACTATCATTATTTCCTAGTATTTTACAACATTCACACAAAGCTAGAAAATTATTCCCTAATTTCTGGGCCTTACATACTTAGAGACAAGTCATATTTCATTAGCAACAAACAATCAGCATCTAACTTTTAAGTGCCTGATGCTCATGGCATGACAGAGGTATGGATGCTCTCAATATCCTATGGAAGGAGTGCTACACCCAGGCCAGAAGAATTTCCCGACATGCAACCATAATATTCTACTTGGCACTCAAGTGCAAACCAGATTGGGCAAACAGCCTTTCAAGTCACTTATGTTAGCATTCAGAGGCACCTGAACATATGGCTAGAATCCAGTGTCCGGTTAAAAATACCTAGCTTCCCTAGTACTCGGAAACCACTTTAGAAGCATGGAGATCATCTGATATGTCTTCTATCATGGCAGTTCCGCTTGTATGCCCTTGTTTAGTTCAGGACAGAGTAGTTAACAAGATATTATAGAAGGAAACCGAGGCCAGGCATCTCTTACGTTTATTGGAGAATTCTTAGTTGGGAGAGGAAAGATAACAGACAAACAATTCATAAAGGATAGAAGAACAATTAATTGCAAATGATTACAAAGGTAATTTCTGAAATGTTTATTTTGAGCCACTGCAAAAACAAAAGTATAGTGCATCCTGAAGTTCATATTTTGGTAAATGAACATATCAAAGGACAGAAAAGCCAAAAAAGTTACTGTTACACAAGATCTTAATGTAGTAATTCTGCACAAATAAAGAGCTACAATTACTCAAAGCTGCTTCTGCTATATATATATTTAACAAGAATGTGAATTACTTTAAACACTGCACAATTAACCAAAGTTAGCAAATCCAGCAATATTAAAACCTGGTATTAAATAGTATTCAAACATTACAACAAAAACAATGGACTTCTAGAACTACAATTCTACCCATGTGAAAGGAATGTACATGGATGGTTAAAAAATAATAATAATAACAATAAATAAATAAAGTGACAAGAGTGACCAACACTGCATCTTCAGAGCAGGAATACAGTAAGTGAGTAAATGCATGTGGGGTCTTCTGCTAAAAATGACAAAAAAAAATGCATTTCACTTTAGTATAACCATAGAATTCCCACTGAAGCTCTAATTGTCTTGTGCTGGTGACAGGTGGGCAGGGTTTTAAATGGAAAAGTATTTTCCCTATACCCTGAGTGTGGATGCATTAATATATATTTTTTAACTGTGGAAAGTTTCCTTTGAGAAATATAAAATTTAAAGCAACATACTGATGGGAAATTGATAGTTAACTGTGAAAGAATACTATTAGCTAAATAATTAACTAAGAAGACATCTTGAGTCTGGACTCCGATGATGAGTCAGGGTTAAGTTTTGCATTTAGGAAATGTGCACTGATGTCAAAGCCATGTGGATAAATGATCTTTCACTTTATACTTGGTACATTTAATAAGTAATTAAATTCTCCTACCAGCAACACAAAACCCTTATTTAAGCAAAATGGAAGTATTATGAATTGAATTAACTGACATCAAATATCTGAAAGGGTAAGTGGAACATTTTTCAAAGTATAAAGATGTTATCACACGTATTCACTGAGTGAAAAAGTTCTATTACTCCATTATATGCTATCAACTATCCCAATAGATATTTTAATTTTCTTCTGTGATTTATAAATGAATCATTCATTTTGTATAAATCAGGAAATACTTTCAAAATCAACATTTATAATCTCCAAAATATAAATGTAATTTAAACTTGGCTTGGGAAAAGAAGAATATGAAAGAATTGCTATATTTCAGTCGAAAATAATGTTCTAAAATAAAACCCTTCTCAGAGACCTCATTCACTTTCTTTCCCAAGATCCTTCAAGGGTCCTGAGATTGATAAACAGAGAATTCAACTCAATGCACATCACAACTTTAACAGTTCTGAAGAAGACATGGTAATTTCATAAGGGCCGAAATGCACAGAATGGCAAGATTACAATGTTATAATATAAATCTGTCAAGGAGACTCGTAATAAAAGGAGACGGGGGTGAGGGGCGGTCCGGTCCTCTCAACAAACACGGCTGTTCCGGAGACCAAGCAACCAAACAGACATAAGATGTCTTTGGAATAATCACAAAGTGCCTTTAAAGAAAGTAAGTTTAGGCTGTACTTGATCAAAAGATACTTCTCTCCATATAAGGAGCTTTACTCACGCTTCTTTTCGCATCTGCCAATACTTAATATTTTTCTCTATGCCCCTAAGTGGATACAGGGGTGGGGCTCCATTAGGATTCTTAGCACACATGCCAACACCCAAAGACTGGTCTGTCATCACGTAGTGGCTACATAAAGGAACTCTGAGTCCAGCACAGCTCCAGGTAAACGCAGAGAAAACAAGGGTAGGAGGAAAATCTTACTTCAAAATGATTATTACCATAAGAGATAGAAACATGAACATTTTCAAGCACAGAAAGGGTTACAAAATGAATATATTTCACTTGAGTTTCAAAGAAATTCAGAACTCAATTTGCTGTTAATCAAACCCATACATTATCGAAGTTACTCAACACAGCTTGATAGTTATATACGTGTAAAAATCCAATCTAAACTTAATAATCAGTTAACCCATGTTCTAATCAACAACCCAGTTCCTAGCGTGTATAAACCCAGTCCAGTGCTGCTGCATCTCAAGTTCTGAGAAGCTAAAGATGGAAACCATTCTGGCTATATAGATTTCCTGCATTTCTCCACCTTAAAAAATACTTGAAGAAACTTGAGGAAAAATTATTTTTAAGGCTTGCTCTATTTATTTTAAATTGAGAAAAACCAAAGTTTACACTGTAACCTCAAAATATTTAAGTAGCTTTTGGCATTTTTCTTATAAAGCAAATTTTACTCTCTCATTATAAAATACATTTCTCTACCATAATGATTAATTCAAATCAATGTAAGTGCCTTATTCCTTGCCCCTCGGTGGGTGCTGTGTCTTCTACACTTTGTGCAGCTTCCAGAACAGTCAATGCTCAGGAAAAAAGGAAATGTAATGGAGCAAAACCAAAGCCCCCAACGAAAAGTGATTTACTCTAGATTTACGCTAATGGAAGAACCAAAAATTCACATGTGCATACCCTCATACAAAACCAAGACACAATCTTGGTCCTCTAATTCAAGTCAACTTGCAGTTTCTAAAGACAAAGTAGTAGAAAACACAGAGCCAGAAAACTCATGTCAGACAACTTTACAAAATAGGGCAGATACCATTTTATCGGGGGGAAGGGAGGAGGGGCTGGGAATCCCCTCTTTTTCTAGAAGAAGCTTATCCTTGCTAAGCAGAGAGTTTTGTGTATGTGTTTGTTTTTTTTTTTCAAAAATCGGAAAATGAAAATCATTACTGGGCTTCTCTAAATGCATTTCCATATTAACATTAATTTCTAAAATTTTAGCATGTTTTGCACCTTTATTTTCATTTATAGGATAAGGTGGGGACCCAAAATAGTCAAAAAGAGAAATAAAAATTCTTACTGCACAATCTTTATAGACATTTTATTTTAAAGCACCTTTTAAATGTCAACAGTGGGTTTCTAACCAAGAAAACAGTAAAATAAAAAAGGGCACAAACCCACTAGGCAAGGTTAAAGTACTCCCTTACTTACACACACACACACACACACACACACACACACACACACACACTCATTTTCATACCAGATGGATTGGCAACATTAGCAAATCATGTCATTTCACAAAAGGCTGGGGAAACTATCATTTATGGTATTTATAGAAACCTAAAATACGAATATGTTTCTAAGAAGTTAAATAGTTTGGGAGATTCAAGAAGCTACCGATAGTTGAGCTATGAAAATAAAATTGACTTTGAAAAATAAGACAGAAATTCTATGGGGGGTGGGGCGGGGAGCCCACTAACCTCAAAGCTCTTTTGTCAGGTTAGTTCTCAACAGAATAGCGTTTGTTTGCAAAGGAGCAGAACTGTAAGGCTTTATCCCTGGAACCTATCCTCAGCCACCTCAGTGTGGTCTGTAGCAGCACTATTTGGATGCAAAAAGAATCTGTCAGTCAATGTCCCTGAAAACCTCATGGTCAAACCTTCCTTCAAATCAACGTTCTTAGGGTCTTAACACACTACGCACGTGTATAGAAGAATGATGAAGATAATATTTGACAGAGATTACAAAAGTATCAACTATATACAACGTGGGATGACTGTGCTGGAAAAGCTCAATTTACTTCCCTCCCAGTTCATTTATCAGTGTTAATATTCAAAGTTTACCATCTGCATCTTTATCTGTTTCTTCCTCTCCCCAGACGGTAAGATGTACTGGCCACAGGTTTGTACTACGCGTTTTCCAAGAGCCAGTCGAACAGGGACTTGCAGCTCTCCGGGGTGGCCGGCTTCTCCCGCACTTCATAGTACCGCAGCACAGCCTGCAGGACGTCCCCCACCTTCCATCCCTTTCCTTGTAACCGTCGGGAGAGCTAGTGAGAAGGCAAGGCATGCCCCAGGTTAACCAGAAACAATCTCCTAACAACAAAGTTTCCAGTCTTATTTTTAGTATCAGAGAACTCTAAGATTCTTGCTGTCTGCAGTAAAGTATTATTTCCCAGTTGTGTAACGAGGTCCTCTCCCCTAAATTACTACCCCTCTATGCAAATTAAACATTTTTCCTTCCTGCCCCTGACAAATACATCTCCTCCAGAGAATGACACTTTGGGATTCTTGGAGACAGAACTGAACAAACCTCACCCACCTGAGACTCTGTATGGGAGTATAGTCTCCATTTCTATATGAAATTCTTGACCTAAATACTTCTGTCACACCCTCAATTAGGAACATAAAATAATAAAGACAATATCAATCTTGATAGAAGGATGTGGATTTTTCCTTCCACAATATGCAGCGTGGCTTTTTTCTGAAATACACACACTGGCCTCAACTGGAAACACGGCTTTCTAAGTTAAGAAATGTTAATGTTTTGGGGTGCCTGGGTGGCTCAGTCGTTAAGCGTCTGCCTTTGGCTTAGGTCATGATCCCAGGACTGGGATCGAGCCCCGCATCGGGCTCCCTGCTCTGCGGGAAGCCTGCTTCTCCCTCTCCCACTCCCCCTGCTTGTATTCCCTCTCTCACTGTCTCTCTCTGTCAATTAAACAAAAAACAAAAAACAAACAAAAAAAAGAAATGTTAATGTTTCAACAACAACAACAAAAAAACACCAAAAAAGTAAATATTGTGGTGATCATTTCACAATATATACAAATATCGTATCATGTTGTATACCTGAAACTAATATAATGTTATATTTCAATAATAACTCAATTTAAAAAAGTAAATAAATACAGGTTTAAATAAACTCCACTGTCACCAGAATCAGAACATGTCTTCACTCATTTTTTTTCTATTTAGTTCTGTAAAAACTACTTTAATTTTGTAATATAAATATGCTTAGCCCTGTTAAATATAGCCTTACAGAGATATAATTCACAGACCAGACAATTCATCCATTTAAAGTGTACTTATAGAATATTACTCAGCCATCAGAAAGGATGAATACCCAACTTTTACATCAACATGGATGGGACTGGAGGAGATTATGCTAAGGGAAATAAGTCAAGCAGAGAAAGTCAATTATCATATGGTTTCACTTATTTGTGGAACATAAGGAATAGCATGGAGGACATTAGGAGAAGGAAGGGGAAAATGGGGGGGGGGAATTGGAGGGAGGGATGAACCATGAGAGACTATGGACTCTGAAAGAGAAACAGGGTTTTAGAGGGGAGGGGGGAGGGGGGATTGGTTAGCCCGGTGATGGGTATTAAGGAGGGCACGTACTGCATGGGGCACTGGGTGTTACACGAAAACAATGGATCGGGGATCACCACATCAAAAACCAATGATGTATGGTGACTAACATAACATAATAAAATTAAAAAAGAAAAAAAATAAATAAATGCAATTTTTGCTCTAAAGGGAAAAAAATAAATAAATAAAGAGTACTTAAGTCAACGGTTTTTAGTATAGTCACCGAGTTGAATGCAACCATCACCACAATCAGTGTTAGAACATGTCTACCACACCAAAAGAAAAGCTCTACGCATTAGTAAACACTCCCCATTTCTCCCAAGCCCCTCAACTCTAGGCAATCACTAATCTACTTCAGTCTTGAGATTTGCCCATTTTGGTCATTTCATATAAATGTAATCATAAAACATATGGTCTCTGGTGACGTTTCTTTCACCCAACGTGACTTCAAGTTTCCTCCATGGTGTATATACTTCCTTCCTTTTTATTGACAGAGAGTACTCCACTGCAAAGATAAACCACATTTTATTCATCCATTCTAGGATGTTTCCACTTCTGGCCTATTATGAATAATGTTGCCATGGACATATATTTTCATTCCTCTTAGGTATATACCTAGGAGTGGAATTGCTAGGTTATATGATAATGCTAGGTTTAACTTTTTGAGGAATTTCCAGAATGTTTTCCTACGTTACTTGGGGATGAGCACCAAGCACCATTATGCTCATGCCAGCTCTGCCTGAGCTTTTCCTTAGCCCTCACAGTTTATTCAAGACTAAATGACTTGAAAATGTCTGCCTCCCTCCAGTGAGTTCTAACACCTTTCCTACCCACTCCTTCTCCTTGACAACTCATTTCTTGAGGATCACCTTGTCTTATTTTCTCCTTCTGCCCAAAAACCGAAACATAAACTAGAAAAATCCAAAAAGTCCAAGAAAAAACAAACAACAAAATACGAAAAAAAGTTATTTTTACTGAATATCTTTTTCACATACTTCTTTCAACAATATCTTTGTAAATTCTGAACCAGGAATCAAGAGTAACTGGACTGTTCCTTTTTTGTTATAGACCAATTTACACTGGTTATTCATTGAACTATTTTATACCCTATAATAAGATTAAATCAAAATTCTGATAATGAAGATTCTGGGGCAAAAACCTTAAGATTATAAAATAAAAATCTTGACTAACAAGGTGCTTGGCACACAGTTCTCAATAAAAACATCCTATTAGTGCATCGAATCTGAATGTTCTATTATTAGAACCCTACAAAATACTCAAAGTGGTCCATGGTCCCTTATAAGATATTTAAACCTTCACTGGCTTTTGAGTATGCTAGTTTCTCCCACTAATAAGACTGGATTAAGAGAGTAGTAGGAGATATACTAATTACCAGGCATAATTATGAATCAATTTAAAACAAAGAATAACTCAATCTTTTCATATGAACACATGTTTATTAACGGCATCTAACTTTGAGTACTTAGGATGTGTCAGGCACTAGATCAAGCGTATTTTTTATGGTATTATGTTTAATCCTCACAAACCTCTGTAAGGTAACCTCTCTACTCATTTTCATAGTGCAGATAAGGAAACTGACCAGTGAGCCTACCCACGGTTAGACTAGAGTGGCAGAGCTGACATGTGGACCCACTATGAGACTCTACCACGTAAGCACTTACCCACTCTGCTATCAAGGGGCATCTTACTAGATCAACTATGTGACACAGAACATCGTATATGGTTAAATATGTCCTTACGACCACCCTGTAAGGCAGGTACTTACTTGTATGAATTCCTTCTTTGCAGAGTCATGAAGATAAAGTTCTGCCACTTCGGCCTCAGAAGCAACGAGCCACTGAAGAATAATCCTTAGCTGGGGGTCTACTGTGCATGGCTCCATGTCGATATTTGTAATGAGCAGAATCTTTCTGTCTTGCCCCAAACCTAATATTTACATTTAAACAGTATAAAGTGAAATTCATCAATTCAACTCTCAATACTCTGGTTTCCAAGGATAGAGAAATATTTTCCATTTCTTAACATTCCAATGAACGCTGGGGAAAAAAATCTGTCTTTTCTTATCCCCACCTTAACATCAACCAAAACATTTATTGGAAAGGGCACAATAATTCTACAACAAAGGAATAACTTTGATCATCTACTGAGAGCACAAATACAAAACTCTATTTTGAGGCACTGAATATCAAGTACTGTAGATGCCATAATTTGTGTCAAAATAAGATCCACAGGTAAAGAAAGAGAAAACAAAACTATAAAGCTATGATTACAATCTAAATATAAATCCCAAATAAATAAATACATTAAATGGACTCAAGAAAGCTTCTCGAACTAAGAGAGGTAACAGAAGCCACAAACACTTGTATAGGGCATATTACATCGTAAGTATTGTTCTAAGCTCTTCCTAGATACAAACCCCCGGAACCCTCACACCCATCCTGTGAAGCCAGAACTATCATCATCTCCATCTTACAGGTGAGGGACATGAGGCAGAGAGATCCAGAGTCTTACAGCGGGGAAGTGGCTGGGCCAGGATATGAACACACAGTCTGGCTCCAAGCTCTTAATCACTTCATTCTTTAGGCAGAAGAGGGGGATAAAAATGTCACATGCAGCCACTTACATCCCAAAAGCCAGACCAGGGAATTTTCTGGGTATAACCCTTTATAAATAAGATATTGCTCTCGAGTTTTTCTTTTTTTTTATGAACATTATGTTCTCAACATAAAGAAGGATGAATCGCTGTTGACTACAAAACGAATGACCTGTAGACCGATACCATGTGTCTAACACTCCTGCTTAGTGACTGCCGAGCAAAAGGCAGTGCTGAGACAAGGGGCCTCCCACGTAAGAGGTGAGCAGCCGGCCTGCTGGCAGACATCACGCCACTTCGTACCCGTCACGGAAATTTCTTGGTCAATGTCCCTGATTCTTTTTTACAGGTTGCAGGGCATTCTAGACCACTACTAATCATTTTTAGGATGTGGGTTGGTCCCTAATTTTTTCACTTAAAAAAAAACGGATCCACGTCATTCTCTTCAGATAAACGTACTGCCTTTTCCCTCCTCTCCCTCCACTCTCAATCAAAAATGGGTCTGGTGCACTGTGAAACCAGACATGGTCTCTGGGCCATTTTGTAAATCCTGCAGAGGTCATGGGGTTGGAAGCCAAGTCACCCGTGACTTCTCTGTATTATTGGCTTTCTCAGTTATGGGGCTCCTGGCTGCCTGGCCAAGGAGAGGTCACTCAACACCAGGGAAAAGGCAAGTGGCTGACCTCCTGCAACTAAAAATACAACAAAATGAGGTTTGTTGCCTCAGGATTTCCGTAATTTTGAATCTTTCTATAAACCCGTATCAATCTGTCCTACTTTACCAATTCCTAATTTAACAAATTTCAAAGCTGGCCACAATTTTCTATATAATGAGAGATGACTATGATCTCAAAAGCTGAGTAGTGACATGTATTTACATATAGTAAATTTCTATCTACCCACAAAAGAAATCCTAAAGAGTCTGCTAGTGCCAAAAGTATATTTTTTAAAATCAATTTCATATTTATATTAACTTATATCTTCTTTTCTCTTAATTGTCCCTCAGTAATAAAGTCAGTTAAGTAATGACTAATTCACTGAGGAAAATACTCACCACATGCATTTGCACCATGTACAGACTTTGGAACAACTTTGCTCACAGGCATTATTTGGGAAAAGGGACACAACTTGCCTAGACAAAGTCAACACTGTTTTAGTCAACAAAAAGAAAGCAAATATTACCTAGCCTATCTGTCCCTCTAAGAATATTGCCCTACCCCTACTTCATATCTGATGACAAAACTTCTATAAGTCCTATATGAAGAATGTTTACTTAAAAAAAAAAAAAAAGAATGTCTAGTTAGCAGAAGCACTGGGACTAAAAAATAATCACCTTAAGTCTGAGGATTTTAACTCAGAAACCAGTACATGATTTCCCTAAATAAGAAAGGCATAATTGGCGATAAAACTAATCGGACACTCAGGTGTTGTAAAGTACATTTCAAGAAATTCATTTGGGCAATTTTCTCAGTTTGCCCACTTCTAAAGAAATGAAAAATAAAAAGACTAGCTCAAAAACAAGTATCTCAAACAGTATGAATATTTTTAGGTGCCACTCTATAGAAGACATTATTGGTATTTACATAATAAAAGAATAAGCCATCTAAATACAATGAAAATTCAGCTTCAATATGGAAAGTTTCTACATTCACTCAGACATTCTAATATTTGAATTAAGGATTATAAATCATGGTCGAGAACACGGTGACCAATGGTATCTAGTATTTAGATATTTGGAATTAGGTTCATCAAAGGAAGAATTAAATATTTTCTTCAAATATGTATATTTTTGAGCTTAGGAATAGAACTGAGAGAGGGAAGGATTGATTTTAAAATGTCTTTTAATTTTTACTTACTAATTTATGTAACATCAACATTAAACACTAATTCGAGAGGTTACTAGTTTGGAAGGAAAAAACTAGGGCACATGCCATAATTATAATAAATTATATCTTATAATGTAAGGGGGTTTTATGTTTACATAAACCCTTACATATAGAGAGATTATCATAAATTTCCCTCTCAAATCATTGAGTAATTCTTTTAAAGTAGTTCAATCTTTACACCAATGGGCACTTCATTAGTTTAGCAATCAAATGGTACAAATGGTTCAACAAAGGACCTGCCGCTGGATACATGAGTTCAAGAATATCCTGATTTGTAATGTAAATACCCTGATTTGTAATAACCTGGAGCTTCAGTGATGAAAACGCACAAGATGAAGACTCTTCTAGGAAACCTTAAACAAAAAAACATGCAAACACTTTGAAAAACAATCTGTCAATTACCTTCTCCATCATCCTCATGATCTTCATCTTTATCATCTGGCCCATCACTTTTCGAATAAAAGAGCAGAAGCAGTTAAAAAAAAAAAAAAGCTTTAATTAACAATGGTATTAAAACTAATTCTTAAAACGTGGAAAAGAATGAATGTTACAATATGATATATGACATTTAAAAAGGGAAGAGATGACAATAAAAAAAGGAAGCTTTGCTTCTCACACCATTTCATGTTAAAATCTGAATTGTAAATGATGCCTAGACAGGTCATCAATAACCAAGAAGTTCTACCTTACCGTGATGGAGAACGCCAAGTAATTTCATGATAAAATTTAATTTCAAATAACTTAAAGCTAAAATATTCTACTAATTTGGTTTTGGATAACACAGCATTTGAATTATCATAGAATGCCGTGGCATCTGCTAATGCCAAGGACATATTTTTAACACACTAAAAATACATTTTTCCTACACTTTCCTTACATGTGAAATAAAATTACATACAAAAACAACACAACAACAAAAACCAGAAATCCTGTAGGAAGCAAGCTCTTTTTAATGAAATAATAATTGGTAGGATGAGAAATAGCAAGCAAAGCAACACATGCATAGATGTAACACATTTTGCAATTAGAGGTCAGTCGTCTCTTAGCATAATTGAAGTTTCTCATTAGATGTAAATTATCAAGCAGAATCATGTCCAAACATAGGAGAAAAGCAGACTGATACATATTGGCACTGTAACCCACGTTCTTTTAAGAATATGACATCATGCATTAGTGTGAAAGACTCATCAGTTTGTAAGTTTCTGGACTGGACCAACCTGTCTGATGTTGGAAAGGATAAATTGTCCTCATACAAATCTCCTTCTAAACCAAGACTGCTCCAGCTACTGCTGTTACCATTACTGCCAGAAGAAGAAAAGAACAGAGCTGAACCAGAAAATGAATAGTAAAGAAGACCTTGGTTTTCCTTGGAACAGCTTCTGTCGGTGGTAAGTGGGAGGTTCGGAAGCTGCCCGGCGGAGTGGTGCATCCGCGGAGGCTGAGAGACCATCACTGCAACTGGGCGGCCTTGGACATTTGGGAGTTCTCTTACTTGTCCTCCATAGATCAGGAAAACTATTCTCATTTTATATGTATTTTACATATGAACACAACAGAATGGCTTGTAGGACAGCAAATGAATGCGTGAAGTAATAAGTTTCAATGATTAAATCAACATCTATGGCAAATCTTCAATGATTAAATCAACATCTATGGCAAATCTTGGGATATAATTTGTAAAAAGCCAATACTCTTCCATTTGGATAAAGTTTTAAAAAGACCACAGGTTAACTATCTCTCAGCTCTTTAGACAACGCAAACACTGATGGGTTTGGGGGGGCAGGAATGAAAGGACAGGCACCGAAACATAGTCCCAAATAGACCTCTTCTAACTACTTCGAGAAAAGATGTTTTCTGATTTCAAAATACTCTTATTATGTCAATTACTTTCATTTCATACATGATGTATAATTCAGTAGGTGGCAAATAACATACATTTTCTTCAGAATATTGAGTAACCGAGGCTTAATACACCTGTCTGGTGGGCCAGTCACTAATGCCACACAGGTACCTTCTTAAACTACTGAATCGAAAGAAGAAAGCAACTATATTCTAAAACTGCGGCAAAGCAATAAGAAACAAAAAGCGACTGTGTTCGGAAACAAAACTAAATATAATTTTTCAGATTAAAACCTAAACATGCAATTTAAAATACTAATCATTAAAGTAATTAGTAAGCACATTAGTTCGCAGTGATAAGCAGCTTATACTTCCCCACATTACGCTAGGCAATTATAAAAATTAATACGTACACAAACTAAAATTTTGGTTCTAAAAAGTGAATTAACACAAAATCATCTTCTGTGCATCAGTAAATGTTGACAAGGTTGCAAAAAAAAGGATGATTATTTAAAAGTTCTGAAGAGTTTCCAAGCAATTTCAATAATTTGCATATCCATATTTACTCTGCGCTAGCAAACTGTCACAAAACTAGACTGTGTTAGAAAAGTTAAAACTGGGGGCGCCTGGGTGGCTCAGTTGTTAAGCGTCTGCCTTCGGCTCAGGTCATGATCCCAGGGTTCTGGGATCTAGCCCCGCATCGGGCTCCCTCCTCTGCTGGAAGCCTGCTTCTCCCTCTCCCACTACCCCTGCTTGTGTTTCCTCTCTCGCTGTATCTCTCTCTGTCAAATAAATAAATAAAATCTTAAAAAAGAAAAAAAAAGAAAAGTTAAAACTGGGGGCACCTGGGTGGCTCAGTCGTTAAGCGTCTGCCTTTGGCTCAGGTCACGATCCCAGGGTCCTGGGATCGAGCCCCGCATCGGGCTCCCTGCTCAGCGGGAAGCCTGCTTCTCCCTCTCCCACTCCCCCTGCTTGTGTTCCCTCTCTCTCTGTCTCCCTCTCTGTCAAATAAATAAATAAAATCTTCAAAAAAAAAAAAAGAAAAGTTAAAACTGAGCAGGGTCTTTTCAGCCTATGTTCAAACAAATATAGCTCTATTATAAAACCATGAAAACAGCCAGAGTTTTGCCTATGTAGCCTGCTGTCAGACAAACCAAAGATGGGAAAACATAGAAATACAGAATGGACAGACAGCCTGTGAGCCAAACCAAAAGGAAAAATTGAGGATCTCAAACACTGCATTCACCTCTACTAACAGAATGATTTTCTAAACAAAGAAAAATATTACAAAATTAAAATTCTTACCCATATGCTAACAACAATAATGAGTCCTTTTAATTAATCATCAAAATCCATCACCTAAGGTTTAGGTGAACATGCAAAGATATAACGCCTGAAAAATGTCAAGGCTAAAGATTCAAACTCCCTCTATTTAACCTCATTCCCCCTTCCTCTTGCCCCTCAAAATGGGTCAGATTCCAAGTCAGTTATTTATAAAATGTCACCTCTAACTAGGGTGCCCGTATAATTTCTCACCTAACCAGAATACTTCTGGAAATGAAAGAAGTCACCATTAATAAGTACACAAGAGCAGCGGGAAGTAAATTCAGACTGTCCCAAGCAAATTGGGAGGTACAATCGTCCTCCATTAACCCGACATAAAACAACTTAATTTCTTCACTTAACAGTGTTCCTATTCCTATTTCATTCTTGAACACTGCCCTGCTTCCATCATTTTCTTTTAAATATTTTCCTATCTCCTATCTATTCCTGTCTGTGTATTTTCCATCTTTTCATAATTCCTAGGTCTCGAGCAGGTGTACCTCAAGCCAGTGGGGGTCAAGGGCTAAGACTCTTTATACATGTGCAGCTATGTATCTTAAGTGTGATCTCTGAACCACCTGCATTAAAATCATCTGAGATTTTTGGGACCTCCAACGACCTAATGAATCTTAATCTCTCTTAATCTCTCTAGAAATTCTGTGTTCAACAAGCATACTACCAACCCTGGATGAGCCCTACTCTGTGCTTGAACCTTAATAACCACAGAGCATAATCGTTCTGTGTTCAATTAAAACTACAGGTATTTTTCTGAAAAAATGCTGTGAAGCCAAGTTATTCTCCATCCTGAATTCAGTTAATTTCCTGAACCAAATGCATTTACCCATGTTAAACAGAATTCTTTTAGTCGCCGCCTGATTCGGTCTTTTTGAAACTTGGTTCTGTTAATGAGATGATCTCTTCATCTTTGTTTTAAGTCATTCACAAATAATGAGCAGAGCAGTCCCTTCTTATCTGCAGAGGATGCATTCCACGGCCCGCAGTGGATGCCTGAAACCATGGGTAGTACCGTACCCTACAGATACTATGTTTTTTTCTTCACATACATACCTATGATGAAGTTTACTTTATAAATTAGGCACTAGTAAGAGCTTAACAACAAAAACTAATAATAAAAGAGTAATTATAACAATATACTATAATAAAAGTTATGTGAATGTGGTCTCTCTCTAAAAATAACTTCTTGTATGTACTTACCATCCTTGTGATAATGTGAGATGATAAAATGCCTACATGATGAGATGGAGTGAGGGGAATGACAGAGGCACAGTGACACAGTGTTAGGCAACAAGTGACCTTCTGGCAACATGTCAGAAGGAGGGTCATCTGCTTCTGGACCTTAACTGACCATGGGCAACTGAAACTACAGAAAGCAAAACCGCAGATGGGGGCGGGCGGTGCGGGGGACACTACTTATCCTCTATCACTAATAAAAGGCTGAAGAGGACAGAACCAAGGACAGAGCCATCCAACCAGACAACATTCTGCACAGAGCTGTTCAACTGGCTACAGGCCCCTTAATGCCACACGCCATGAACCCTAGTTCGCCCATTTTAACAGCAGGATTTCCTAAGCAGCAACGTCAACCCTTACTGAAATTCTAGAAGCCTGTGTTTCTCCAAGATGAGAGAAGAATTTAAGTGTTAACATTCTATTCCTGGTAGAGTTATGGAAAGGGCCACATGATGTTTGTGATATTACCCTTACTTCCCACTACCAGTTTTAAAGACTGTCTTTTCGGACCCAGATTTTAAGATGTATTAGTGGTTCACACAGCATTTTAAGAAACTATGACAAAATAGATGTTTTATGAAAATATTAATACTTACTGGTTAATCCAAACATCAGACAAAATGCTCTGAGATGATGTCTTCTAACAGGTGAAAAGCCATTTCCTTCCCTTCATCCCCTCCTCCCACCGTCTTCTCACTTCCTCCTCTTGGTAAGTCAATTCCAAGGGTTCTGTTCCACTGAAGCCTCACAGGGTCCTTTCCACAGCCCGAAACTAAGAAGCCTTTCCTCTCCCTAGACTCAGCTCTGGATGGCACTGATTATTTCCAATTATCAATTAATGTGGATAAAAACTTATGGCATTTTATAGTTTAGTCAGGAATGCCTTTAGAGAGTAAAGAATGTAAGAAACAAGTGTATCAGAATAAAATATGCCAAAGACTGTTATTATAAACAAAATAAACTAAGACCAGTTATATATGAGGTAAGTGCTTCCTGCTGTACAAAACCATATTTTTATAAGGAGTTTATGTATTTTCAGTCATTCAAGTATAAATGCTCCAGGTCATTTTGTTCCTGAATAGCAGGGTAAGTGAGGAATCCTTCCCAAAAAAGATATTACTTTCACTAATAACAAGAAAATTACAGGGTCATTAAGATACCTTTTACAGAGATGAACCATGAGAGACTATGGACTCTGAGAAACAAACTGAGGGTTCTAGAGGGGAGGGGGGTGGGTGGATGGGTTAGCCTGGTGATAGGTATTAAAGAGGGCACGTACTGCATGGAGCACTGGGTGTTATACACAAACAATGAATTGTGGATCACCACATCAAAAACTGATGATATATTGTATGGTGGCTAATATAACATAATAAAATAAAATTTAAAAAAAAAAAGATACCTTGTACAGATCACTGCCTTTTTTCTCAGCCTCTAAAGAAAAAAAGGTACCCTTTTTTAAAAAGTGAGAGATACAAAAGTCCAGGAAAATCCTAAGGGTATAAAATCAAATGTATGGAGTATTTTTCTTATCAACCACTGGCACACGTAAAGAAACTTAGCTTGGCTAATAACTATACCTAATAAATGTGAAAAACCATTAGAACTACATTATGGGTAATAAAATACATTCTGAAAATAATAAAAGATTTTCAAATTCATCATCTTTAAAAACCCAGTATAAATTTACTCCCGAGGTCTGAGGACCTAAACTACGGAATCACATGCACAATTTTAGTTACCTTTCACTTAGGTGATGAAAGCTGCTACTTTCATCCTGGTGTTCATCTTCAAAACTTAAATTGGACCAGCTACCAGTGCTGTCATCACCAATACTGAGATTCATCTGCTGGCTGCCGAAAGACTCAGTTGACTGAAAGTCTTCTACTTCTTTTGGACTGAAAAAAAAAAAAAAAAAAAGGAAGGGAGGGAGGGAGGGAGGGAAGAAGGAAAGAAAGGAAAGGAAGGAAGGAAGGGCGAAAAGAAAAAAAAATTCAATCCAATTCTCAGACTCTCAATTTGATGATAAAGATGACAAAAACAATCGATATTCACAGCCACACCACTGGCCCATCCAACCCTTTGTGTCTGCTAAAAGAGACTTTGCAGGAGAGCATACTATTTTCAAAGTTAACTGAGCTATATCTATTATCCACCCCAAGTGCTCTATTTATCTAAATTCTCTTTAAAGCAATTCATAGTTTCAACTGGGACCACTATGAAGGAGCACAAATTTCTAAGTTTATCACCTACTTTGTAAGACAGTACTTTTAGTTGTACTGAGAGGAAGCTCTTTCTGGCTTCAAGAACAAAAAAAGTAGTTCGAAGAATTCTAGTACTGTCAAACAAGCCTAGAGTCAAATTTAAGATTTTGAGCATAGGATCATAACCCTTCTCATTCTTTTTCTCAATGAAGAAGAGACATTTATATTTTTATTCCATTTTCACAAGAAAGGCCACTGTTCGATTACTGTAATTGCCCCCTCTATATTTTATTCTCAACATAGCAGTTTAAAATGATGTTTTTCAAGATGAAGAGGAAAAATGTTAGTCGTCTGATCAAAACATCCTAGCGGCTCCACACCAATCAGAATGAGAGTCCAAATCCTTATAACATACTCATTGGTATGACACCCTCTCCTAGTCTCCATGGTGTCCCATCTATTACTCTCCCCAGCCCTCTCACTGCAGCCACGCCTGCCCCTGTGCGGCTTCCCCAACACGCACGATCCTACCCCTTTGCCTGGAACCCTCTGCCCCAATTCCCACGTTGACTTACTCTCTCTTCACCTTTGGCTCTTTGCTCAGACATTATTTTATCAGTGTTGCTTTCCCCCTCTCTACTTATTCAAAACTGCAAACCAGGGGTGCCTGGGTGGCTCAGTCATTAAGCGTCTGCTTTTGGCTCAGGTCATGATCCCAGGGTCTTGGGATCGAGCCCCGCATTGGGCTCCCTGCTCAGCGGGAAGCCTGCTTCTCCCTCTCCCACTCCCCCTGCTTGTAATTCCCTCTCTTGCTGTGTCTCTGTCAAATAAATAAATAAAATCTTCAAAAAAAAAAAACAGAACTGCAAACCATCCCCACCTGCTGCTACCCCCCCACACCCCACACCCCACACCCACCCCTCCCTTCCTTGCTTCAGTTTTCCTCCAAAGCACTTCTCACTGTGTGATGCACTTGGCTATTTTACTTGTCTTCTTCTACCGTAACATAAGCTCCAGAGAACACATATTTTTGACTGTTTTACTTATTTCTGTATCCCCAATGCCCAGAATAAATCCTGAACTGCCCCACCCCCCTCTGGGGCTATCCTCATCTTATATTTAAGATACAGCAACTGGAATTATACTGGACAGGCACATTATAGTTTTTTTTTTTTTTTAAGATTTTATTTATTTATTTGAGAGAGAGAGAGAGAGAGCACAAGTAGGCAGAGAGGCAGGCAGAGGGAGAGGGAGAAGCAGGCTCTCCACTGAGCAGGGAGCCCGACGTGGGGCTCGATCCCAGGACTCCAGGATCACGACCTGAGCCGAAGGCAGCCGCTCAACCAATTGAGCCACCCAGGCGCCCCAGCACATTATAGTTTTGAGCCATAACAGCTCTACTTTGTTCTTTTTAAAATTTTTAACTCTCTCCTGGAATGTGCCGCAATCTAATCGTTTTTTGGTTGAAATGACCCAGTAGATGGGGTCCAGAGAAGAGTTTTAATGACTGCTGGGTTATTCTGGCTCAGAAATAATAGCTCAGAATATAGTTTAGATGTTTGCTCTGCTAAAAATACACTACCATATAATTCCCCATTTGACACTTCACATACCACCCACATACCACCCTTCTGTACATTACAGCTTTGTGAAATATTTATGGTTATTTTCATGAATCAAACATTTACAAGAAAGGGGATGCCAAATGATACCTTTAAAAATAATCCATCTGAACGAATCCCTCTAAAGCTTGAAAGGCAAACCATTTTATCTTCAGAAACAGGAAATGGGAAACAGTACACTGTACAAACTAGAGCCAGCTTTTAATAATCAGCACTTACAGAACTCTACACAACTGTTAAGAAAAGGGAAAAGAACTACAAAGTAATATTCTACTGGCCTTGATAAAAAGTTGGACTAGGACAGCACAGGCTTGTAGGAGTAACTCCAGGGGCCTACCTACTCACCCAAGGGAGTTAAGAAGGGAAAGTGAAAATACTGAGCTACCAATAGCAAAGGCATGTGCCAGGCCCTGGGAAGGGTATTTTAGAGACTCTAATGTAGGGGAGAGTCTCTTTTCCTCCCAGGGCCTTGGGGGAGGCACAGGGAGAAACAGTTAAAATAGCCCGAGGCCGATTTTGTTTGCGGAAGGTTGCTTCAGTTGTAGAAAGGCCTAGTTTACTACCACTTATTCATTCATGTACTTATTAACCACTTATTATAGGTCTATCATCATATTAAGAACTGACAGGCAGTCATGAACAAAGAAAATGCAGGTCTGCAGATTTTTACTGTAAAGGGCCAAACAGCAAACACTCAGGCATTGTTGGCCACGTCTCTACTTCAACTACTCAACTCTGCCGTTAAAGCATAAAAGCAGCCACAGACAATACATAAATGAATGAGCACAGCTATGTTCCAATATAACTTTATTTATGAACATTAACATTTGAATTTCATATAATTTTCACATGTCACAAAATAGTATTCTTTTGATTTATCAACCACTGAGGAAATGTAAAAACCATTCTTAGCTCACAGACAATAACAAACAAACAAACAAGCAGAGGCCAGATTTGGCCTGTGGGTTATGCTTTGCCAACCCCTGCTCTAGGAGAAAGGAGGCTACCTGATTACAGCAGAGACCTCCCTTGGTTCACCGGAAACATCACAAGAGGACGCCATGGCACAACTGGACTCCAGGGTCCTGGCCAAACTGCATCTCCCTATTTTAAGATGGCTAAGAAGAGAGGTGGTCCTTGCCACGGCTTTGACAAAAGCTACTAAAAAAATCTGAGGAATCCTGTGACTCCACTTCAACTCTAGGAACTTTCTCTGTCCAGTGGGACTAACAAAATCCTACAAACTAATAACACAAGTTGGTCCTGATGCTTTCCAGGGAGTAAAAAAAACGGTTAAAAGTGAAAATTTTAACTAAGGTGTTGGAATCACTGAGCACAAGGCACAGCTACTGAAGAAGAGGACACTGTGAGACCATCAGAAAGAACTGTCCCCTGAGACAGGGACCCATCAAGAGAAGTGACAGCAGGGGCGCCTGGGTGGCTCAGTCGTTAGGCATCTGCCTTCAGCTCAGGTCATGGTCCCAGGGTCCTGGGACTGAGCCCCGCATCGGGCTGGCTCCCTGCTCGGCGGGAAGCCTGCTTCTCCCTCTCCCACTCCCCCTGCTTGTGTTCCCTCTCTCGCTGTGTCTCTGTCACATAAATAAATAAATCTTTAAAAAAAAAAAAAAAAAAAGAAGTGATGGCAGTAACAGAAATCTTTGGCGAATTTTTAAAGCTTTCTTCCCTCACAGCAGTTTGGTTAAATTATGCTCTTTATAAGAAAACTTACCTTTGTGAAGAGAAAGAAGAAAACACTGTAAAAAAACTTAATCTCAGAGTAGTTAATGATCACGGTAATACTCTACACTTGCCGTCTAAAACTCTCTGGCTTTTTCACCAATCCAGCTTTACTCTGTGAACGGGGGCAAGATGACTATCCTGCCTAAGCCTCCTCTTCTAGTTCAGGAAATGGTTAACACCTTCCCTCAAAAGGGCTGTTGGGGGGATAATGAGACAACAGAGCTGGAGAGTAACATACGGGATATGAAACCCCACTCAAATGTAGTAGGCAAAATTTTTTTTTTAACTTGGGGTTAAAAATAATTGTACCTTTCTTAATAGGACCTAAGACACATATGATCAAGTTTAACTTTTCCTTTCATCATTAAGACCCAAAGGGAATCTGAAACTCACCTGCTAACTGCACGCCCAACATTCATCATTGCTGACATCATTATTTCTGTGGTAAGGCTCTCAGCAAAGCTAACGCCATCTTGTCCAATTCCGCTATCAGCCACCAAGCTGGTATTGCTCACCTCTCTCTCTGCTTTTTCAATAGCTTCAGCAACTATCTTCTCAGCAAGCACCGTCTTCTTATCGAGACCAACATGAATTTGTGGGACATCAAGATGAAAAATTCTAGATTCCTGATAGACATTGCTAAGTTTTGTATTAGAAACTGGCTTACTACTAGCAAGTGAATCCTGTCTGGAAACGTGCAGAGATGAATTTCCAGTGCAATCGTGCAGTTCTTTACGGCCACAGTATCTGCAAGCTTGGCTTATAAGAGGTGACAACTTTTGCCCATGAGTGACCCTATCGGCTGCTTTCGTGGACTCAGACACATGGAAAACTGCGGATCCTAAACTTAGCTCTAAAGTGTCATCCACTACTTTCTTAGCATACTGCTCTATAGCTTGAACGACATTCTCTCCGTAAGCAGACCCATTTAAGCTGTCCGTACTGTGGTAAATTCTGTGACTTTGTGAGGAAGGTTGAAGAGACTGAAGAAATTCTGGCTCGATGTGAGACTTGGTATCTTCATCACATCCAGGCTTTTCATAAAGGCGAGAATCTGTTAAGGATTTTGGCAAGCCACCTGCAGATGCTGTCAGCTCTTTTGTAACATCTCTTGTTATGCTGTGAGCAAGAGAGGTTGAAAAACTATACAGTTCAGAGCACTCATTTTTATATGTATCCCGTGTCCATTCACAAGTTTGATTTTTACAAAGGTAACCTCCGTTTCTTTTACTTTGTCGTTCTTTATCTACTTCTTGGTGGTGTTCTTTGTTTAAGAACTTGAACAGTTCATTCTTGGTTTTTACCTGTGAGCTTTGCATGGGGAACATTTTTGAGCTGCACTTCACTTTGGCGGTCTTAGCGGCTTCTTGTAATCCTGATTTAACAGATCGATAAGCAAGTCTGTTGGCATACTGGTCCATTATTAACTCACTATTGCCGCCCTCCTGTTTTAGCACTTGGATAATGTGACCCGCGTACTCGTCTGTCACGCTTTCACAGCTGGGATACTTGTAGGTCAGACCAGACATACAAGAACTTGGTGGTAATGAAAGAATGCATGGCTGTAGTTCTCTTGAGTGGGCTACAGCCTCTCCATCCAACTTCTCTTCTGATCTATCATCTCGGCCCCCATCAGCGTAACAACTGTTCTTTCTTTGCCTGAAAAGCACACAACTTCTCACTTTTGCTATTTTCTCAGCTTCCGTAAGGACTTCGGCGGCCAGATCACCTGCAAAATTGCGTAATGTTTGTAAATTTTCCTCTGAGCAATTTAAAACGGTAGGTGACACACTTCTTTGATTTTGTGCGTTTAAGCAAGGGCTTTTCGCCTTGGGTTCTTGAATGACTTTATTATCTAGGTGGGAAGCTGCCATTTCTGTTGCGAGAGAGATGATGTGGGTAGCTAATGATTCTGCAAACTTAACTTTCTTCCCTGAGTGCTCAGGCTTCACATCCACTTCCGGATGCTCTTCGTCTTCACTACTTTCAACTTCTTCTGAAAGAGAGCGCATGAGTTTCAACATGAACTCTTCTTTCCCTATCGTATTTTGTTCCTCTTCAGACAAACTACCCACAGATGAGTTGTGGGGTGTGGAGGGAGGTGTAGCAGGTGCAAATTCTTTTGCTAATTCCCCCTTGAGTTTTTTGGTTAACTTCTTGACATCCCATTCCGAGCTAGCCTGGGACGGTACCAGAGGAGTAGAGGGAGGAGTATCAGGTATTACATTTCCGTCTCTAAGTTTCTGTTTATCTTCCACATGCAAACCATCTACACATGGAAGCACTGTGGATGGGTAAGTATGTGAATGAGGAAAAGGATGTTCTTGCCCGAAAGACAAGGGCTCAAGTGCTGTATTATTCACATTATGCTTTTTCACAAATCTGTCTTTAGTAACGTCCTTCAAATCAGGTTTCTGACCTGCAGCTGTCGGACAAGGTGGTAGTGTGTCTAGAGAAGAGCCGTGAACCGATGAACCTTTACATTCTGGAACACAATCCTTTCCTGCTGAAAGTGAACAGTGGGTTAAGTGATCTTGAGCATCAAGAAATTTGGGGAACTTTTCCAAGGTCAAGTGTGACTCTTGTCTGGGAACAGGCAAGCCTTCCTTGGGTTCGGCATTTTTATCTACATTTGGGATCGTTGATTTGCTTTTATCTATGGAATGTTTAATAATAGATTTTGATAACTGATCAGCAAACATGTCCTTATTGCTAGCTTCACTCTGTCGCAGTGTTGCTTGATCAGAGTGGAAAGGAAGGGGCTTTCCCTTTACTGTTGTAGTTAACCAATCTGCGTGTTCATCAACTGTTTTTGTACCTTTGAAGGATGTCATTGACTCTAACGTTTCATTTACAATCGTATGCACCATTGCTGCAGAAAAGTTGCTAATAATCACAGGATCGCTTGTTAATTTTGAAGAGCTCTGCATTTCGATGTCCTCATTTGTTGGTTTAAAATCTTTCTGGTTACCTGGATTGTGGTCTGAGGGTAAACAAATATTTCTGAGACACGCCACTTCCTCTTCTCTGTTTTTTGTGGTAACACGTGTCTGGGTAGAATCACCATTCAAATTAGTATCATCAGACGACCGATGAGACTTTGCCGGATGTATGTTAGATGAAATATGATATGGGAGAAGGGCACTTCCTGCCAAGGGCACTGGTATAGAAGTAACAACTCCAGAAGTACAAAACAAGGCCTGCTGTACTGTGTACTCCTTTTTATAGTCCTGCATGGGTCTCGTCGCCGTAACGGTCTGACTGTTAAAAGCAGGAGAAGACATGGAGGTCTGTGTCGACGGCACTAAATTCTCTGTGCTCGCACACTTTATGTTATCTGTAGAAACACTCACTGCTGCCTTGGTTGTGAAGGTCACATCGACCTGCGAAAGCTCAATAAACGCTTCCTGTATTACAGACTCAGATAAGTCTTTTGCATAGGACTTTACCACTCTGTCTTCACAGTCTGACGACCAACACTGTGGAGATGCGGGTGTTGGAGGATAGGAAAACTGACACACTTCCATGATGCCTTCAAAAACAAGCTCTTCAGCAAGATCTGCAGCAAACCTAGCAACTGTGTTTGTGAATATCTGCTTCTTTACATACTGTAAATCCTGTAAAGCATTTGCTAAAGCTTCACTCACCAAAAAGTTAGCCAGACCGCTAATGGCACGTTCTCTCAGTGAAAATGCACACTGCCTTCTCAGTTCATTAAATGCTATCTGAAAAACGGAGGTTGTCAATTTGATGGCTAAGTGACACAGTGCATTGGTACATGAAGACATTCCTTTCTGTAAGTCTTTAAATGCACTGCCAAAACTCTTTTCCACAAGATCTGATGCAAATTTCTGAATGCTATCTTTAATCATCAAGGATTTATTTTTAGATTTACTTTTTTGATCAAGGCTTTCACTCTTAAGAGCTATGGTTTTATTTTCTCCCTTTTTAATACTATTCATGTTTGAGGTTACATTAGTGGGTTGGGCAGGAAGAACAGAGCCCAGTACCTCACATGAAATGCTATGGGCATAATCCTCAAAGGTGTAATAAATAGAATCATGATTTTCATGACTCCTATCTCCACCAATATCTGTTTGGCAAAAACATTCAGCAGGAGCACAGCCTCCAAGAGGACTAAAGGCAGAGGATCGAATAGGGCTAAACAAACCGCTGTCTTCCCCTGACGCCTTCACTGGGCGAGGTGAATCTGGAGCATCACACAGGTTACTGTAAGGGGATTCTGGTTTACGAGGAGTCGGCTTTCTAACATTAGCTGGGAGAGCTGGACGATCAAACTTGAATTTTTGAGGATTCATAGTAGTGGTTACAGAGCAAGATTTTTCATGTTTGTGTCCCTTCTTTTGTGATGTCTTTCCTAGGACAGGATCTTTTGAAAATGGACAAGAAGTCTCTAAAGTTTGCTCTAGTTCATCAAACTGATCAAAACTATCAAAAAATTCACTTACTTCTGAGTCTGAATCCTCTATATCATCTTTCATCACAGGAATTTTAGGTAACTCAAGTTTTGCTTTTAAACTTTTCTGATAACCCTCTTCATCCAAGAAAATAACAGGACTTGGACTGGAGCATTCAGATTCAGAGGAGTAGGCAGGAGAAGAAGAAAAAAACGTTTTCTGTGCATCACTACCTTTATCTGAAGCATTAGATGACCTGTAGAAACTCTTTTGGATCCAAGGCTCAGAAATTAATGTGGTGACTGAAGTTTTCACAGAAGGTAGTTCTTTATGTCCCAGCATATTTATTAAGGAAGTTGAAGGTTTAGCCAATGACTTCTGCCTCCCAGAGCTAACCAGAATCCTTAAATCATGGGTTTCTAAATGGTGACCAGAAGAAGTCTGAGAAGCAGCATCACATTGGCTCTTTAGTGCAGTAATAGTTATTCCTATAGGAAAAGAATAAGATGATCAAATTATTCTTGAACAGAATCTTTTGAAAATTAATTTATATCAATGGGAATAAGTAGACTTTAAGCATGAAATATTTGCACCGTAAGTGTCTTCTACACTATGTGGTTTACCAGATTCATCCCAAATCACACTTGAGAGCAAATATACCTTTTACTAAAATAATTTCATTTTACCTCACATCTGGGAATACCTGGTCTATGAAATGCTTAGCTTCTTGTCACATGTGTTAGGAAACACTAATATGGTCCCTCCACCAGCTAACTCTTCTCAAATTTGAACCCAGGCATGGTCCAACCACTTAATGTAATGAGGTAAACAGTGCTTGAACAGTACCACCAAAATAAGAACAGAAATAGCAAAACTAAGAACCAGATAACAATTTAAAAATCAAAAGGAAATGAATTCCTTGCACAATCAAAAAAAAAGAAGTTAAGATGTTTACATCGCATCAAATTTCAAAATGAATTTAACTGAACTCAGCCTGAAAACTTTTAAAACTGAATGTTAAACTTTTTCAAGAAAAAGTCTAGTAAAGAACAAACCATCATTGTATGGCTTTGAGGTCTCTTCTTCCTCTAAGTGCTCAAAAGCAGTGACAAAGTCATCCTCTATGGAAGACACGGACTGGTTGGTATCATCATCATCTTCCTTAGCAGTCTCAAGTTGGCGCTTCTGATGCAAGTATGTGTCCAGGGTATATCTTATACCAGTAGCATATTTACTTAGGAGACTAAAGATAAAATCAATTCTGAGTCTTGGTAATGTAGGTGACACTCTCATGACACAGAGCATTCCAGAATGCTGACTCTTGGGAAAGATGAAAGTTTAGATAAAAATAATTTTACTTTCAAAACATATTATACATACAAAGCATATTATCTGGAAGTGAAGCCTAGAAATAACACAATCTCGGGGAAAAAAAAGAAATGCATGCATCCTGAGAGGCTCCCTGGTTTTGTTCATTCTTTTCATTCTTTCTCTACATTTCTCACTTCCCAATCACTTTTTCTCCCAATCTTTTTCTCGTCGCTACTCAAATTCCACCTATTCTATCTCCTGAAATGTTACAGAACTTACTATCCATATCTCTGGCAATTATGTTTTCCTATATTATTATATAGCCCCATGAGTTTCCTTGTTCATTAACCTAGCTCACCAACCGTAAACTGCTAGAGCTACGGCAGGAATCAGGTTCTATTCTATTTTTGTATCCCATTTTCCAGTAGCTTCCAGCAGCATACCACCTTCCCTATCATAAAAGAATCTTCCCCTCCTGAAAAATGAAGGGGGGGAAATCGGAAGGGGAGATGAACCATGAGAGACTATGGACTCTGAGAAACAAATTGAGGGTTCTAGAGGGGAGGGGGTGGGGGGATGGGTTAGCCTGATGATGGGTATTAAAGAGGGCACGTATTGAATGGAGCACTGGGTGTTATACGCAAACAGTGAATCATGGAACACTACATCAAAAACTAATGATGTAATGTATGGTGATTAATGTAATAAAATAAAATTTAAAAAAAAAAAGGAATCTTCCCCTCCTTTTACCTAAATTTCTCTAGTATTACAATTTTACAATAATGTTTATAGCTCTGATTAAAAATATAAATCATCAGTTTTTTCCATACATATTATCTTAAAAAAATGCAAATACTGACAAATGACTCAGTGAAAAAAGCTAGAAATTAAATATAATAGCTGATCACCTCTCGTAATCCTAGCAAATAAATCAAAGTTAATATAAATGAAGAGCATAATGAAGGAAATGAGGTAAAAGCAGTTCTACTTTTACCTGTAGACCTCATAATGAACACAGTAGTCTTTTATACTTGGAATAAGTAATCCAAACTTTAAACCTACTGATTAATTTTTAGGAGATAAAACATGCAAAGCATTTTTCTTTGATGCATTATCAACAAAATAATACTTAGTAAAGAATTAAAGTTGCCGAATGTTATAAAACTACCTACCTGTCTGAAATGGTGACATTTTTATTTATAAATAAAGAATACATCTTTCAGATGTCACCTTTATAATGAAATTTTTTTTGACAGAAAACAAGTTAAAGTACGTTCTCTAAAACACTGAACACAATATTTATATAAATTTGGAATTGGCCATAAAGGGGTAAAAGATCTTATAGTTTATACAAAGGTAGAAGTAATTCAAGAAATCCAGAAATGAGTTTTCAGGAAAAAAATTAATATGTACTTGCATAGCATTTAGGGAACTTCACATTAATTTAAAATCTAATTTAAAGCCATGGTCAAAATTATTCTAGCCTTCAGAGATTTCAAAGCTTCCTGAGTTATGTTTCTTACAAATCTTATTTCTTTGAGATAGCATTAAAAAAAAAGAAACTTCATCCAAGTATTTAAAAGTTAAATATTCTCTATCCAATGTCATTGTAAAATTTGCCCTGAAAAACACATTAGAAATGATATATAAAAGTTACCTGATTTAGAGGACCACTGTTTATATCTGATGATTTACTTATATCCTTCATACAAATAATTTCATTTTCATTTAGACTGCAGAAGTGCAGTGAATTCAGAAGATCTGGAAGTTCCAAAGAAACTGTCGCTAAATCCTAATTTAAAAGAGTAATACAATAAATAACACTTTTGTTAAGATTCCTATAATGTGCATGGCCTTATCCAAAACTACAAGGTCTATGGTTAATATATTTCCCAGTTCAAAATAATTAACATATGTAGCTTATCATACACAATTTTTTAACTCAAAAATAAAATGTACTAAAATATTTTAATACCTATTTCTGTAGCCTTTAAAAGTACGGACATCAAACTCTAAAGCATTTTTACATGGTACCTCACACATCCATGACAATTAGCATTTTAGTAGTTCTTAGCTGTAAATGTCAACCTGCAGTCTTCAGGTTATTCATGGAACACTTCCCACATATAGGGATTCTTCCAAGTAGAACGTGCTTCTTGGAGCTTAAGTTTTATATTTGTAAAATACAAATCTATTTTTCTGCCTTTCCTCTCCAAGGTATTGTATTAGACTCTGACTGAAAATTTATGAAGATATTAAGGAAAACAGATTTTTTTCTCATTTGTCCTTTTTATGTAAATACTTTTTTTTAAAAGATTTTATTCATTTATTTGACAGAGACAGAGAGCAGGAGAGCACAAGCAGGGGAAGCAGCAGAGGGAGAGGGAGAAACAGGCTCCCCGCCGAGCAGGGAGCCCGATGCGGGTCTCGATCCCAGGACCCTGGGATCATGACCTGAGCGGAAGGCAGACGCTTAACCAACTGAGCCACCTAGGTGCCCCCTTTATATAAATACTTTACCCAGTGAAAGAATTAATGTCTTTGACCCCTCCTAGAGTACTTTCCTTTATAAACATGACTTTATCAGTAACTCTCAAAGAGGAAGTAGACTAAGAGAGAAATACTTTGAACACTTCTCCCTGCAGCCTTATGTTCTCAGGAGTACGTCTTCTCTTGTGCCTTCTGTCTAAATGGTTTCCTTCAGGCAAGGGCACAATCAAGACACACAGCAGTTTTCATTATCACCTGACAGGCATTATTCATAAAGAAGTAAACGCTTATTACTTTTTCTTTTGGGAGATACTTTACTGCCACAAAAGGAAACACACAGCAATCACAAATATTAAGAAGGTAAAAAAAAAAAGATGTAAATTTTGGGCTAATAAGGCAAATTTCATGGTCTCAAAATTTGTTCCAAATAATCTCCCATGGTCTTTTCCAGTTCAGTAAGTTGACCATACCTGTATATGAGCAGCATCTGTTTCTTCATTAAAACCTAGAAATGTGACCTGAATAAGAAAGGAATAAAGCTCCATTAATTTGAGTTTTTAAGTCTTATCACAATTAGATTATTGACAGAGCTGAGATATAGAAAAAAGCACATAAAACATTAAAATGCTGACTTATATACAAATGTTGAAGCATTATGTAGTACACCTGAAACCAACAGGTTACATGTCGATTATACCTCGATTAAAAATAAATACATTTTTGGCTCGGCCGCCATCATGAACGACACATTAACTATCCGGACCAGGAAGTTCATGACCAACCGACTACTTCAGGGGAAACAGATGGTCATTGATGTCCTTCATCCCAGAACGGCAACAGTACCTAAGACAGAAATTCAGGAAAAACTAGCCAAAATGTACAAGACCACACCAGATATCATATTTGTACTTGGATTCAGAACCCATTTTGGTAGTGGCAAGACAACTGGCTTTAGCATGATTTATGATTCCTTGGATTATGCAAAGAAAAATGAACCCAAACAGACTCGCAAGACATGGCCTGTAGAAGAAGGAAAAGACATCAAGAAAAGAGTGAAAGGAACGCAAGAACAGAATGAAGAGAGTCAGGGGGGCTGCAAAAGCCAGTGCTGGTGCTGGCAAAAAGCGAGCTGGAGACTGGACACCAGAAGGAGAAAAGGTGCTGCAGTGGCTTTATCTGTGGTGCTTGTGCAGATTTTTCACGAGAGGATTAATGAACTAAGAATGTTAATGTGAAAAATAAATCAGTAAATTTTTTAAATGCTGGCTCTCTTGGACAAAATGATTCGTTTTTCCAAAGATCATCACAAAGGTTTGTCACCAAAGATCTGGTTCCATAATGCAGCTCTTCAACCTTCCCCATATCCACTTCATTAGCAAGTTCAATCAATTCTACTCCACAAACATATCTCCCACACATCTACCTCTCTCCACTCTCCCTGCCATCACTTCTCATCTGCGCTACGGTCCCGTCCCACCTGGTCTCGGTAATAATCATGTCACTCCCTTGTCAAAACCCTTCCACGCTTCCCACTGCAATGTCCTAACCAAAGCCCCCAGGATCTGGGTTAGCTGGGGCTTTCAACCTTCCCTCACTTTTATTCATACACATGGGCCCCCTTTCTGGGTCTAGAACATGCCCGGCATGTTCTTGCCTAAGAGCTATGCAGTAACACCCCCTCAACCTGGGTCTCTAGTCCTTGGATGCTTACATGACTCGCTCCTCCTCATTCTTCAAGATCCAACTTAAATGTCATCCCCTCAGAAAGGCCTTCCCGGGGTAGGTCCCCAAGACTCCTTATTGACTTCCTGTGATATTATCACTTATTTCCTTCAACACCCTTATATAGTGATTTCTCTGCAGAAATTTATATAAATTAAATTTCTAAAGAATATCTAATGGCATGAAAACATGTCACATTATTAAGTAAAAAGGACAAGTTACAGAAAAAATGATACAAGGTATGCACCCCATTTCAACTTTATTTTTAAAAACATGCATGAAAAATAGTACTAGAAGGCAATACACTAAGAGATAAGCAGAGATTAATTCTAGATGATGGAATTGTAAGTGATCTTATTTTTTTCTACTTTTTTCATGTTTCTTCCCCCTAATTCGTAAGATTAATGATAGGCATTTTCTTTTTTTTTTTTTAAAGGTTTTATTTATTTATTTGTCAAAAAGAGGGAGAGAGGGAGAGAGGGAGAGAGAGCGAGCGAGCACACACAAGCAGGGGGAGTGGCAGGCAAAGGGAGAAGCAGGCTCCCCGCTGAGAAAGGAGCCCGATGCAGGACTCAATCCCAGGAGCCTGGGATCATGACCTGAGCTGAAGGCAGATGCTTAACTGACTGATCTACCCAGGCGTCCCTGATAAGCATTTTCTTTTTGATGCTTGCAGTATTTCTTAATTTTCTACAAGCATCATGTACTACTTTTGTAACCCCAAAAAAGTATTATTTTTAAAATTTATATTCCCTTTATGTCTTTGACATCATAGGAAGAAAAAATTTCCATCTGAAGACAGAATGGTAAACTGTCGACTAAGCAAGTACCGTGACTAAAAATATGAAATACTTAAATGATAGCAATATGGAAAATCAATTCTCAAGAATTAAGGGAAAGCAGCATAGTTAAAATATAAAGCAACACTCAGTATACTTTTGATCTCTTTCTGATGACTCACAAACATGTCAGAATATTACATTACTCCAGGATCGTTATTCTAATTATGGTTATCACTTCCCAAAAGTACTACAGTTAATTTCCAGGTTTCTAGGTAAACTGTTCGGCTCTAGGAGCCAATCAGTCTCCTCATCTGTAAAACTTAGAGCGATACAACTCCTCTTCCACAGTTGTGAGGGTTAATCGAAAACATGGAGGAAAGTGCCTCGCACATCACAGACACTCAATAACAAAGACACTCAAAAACAAACTTCCTTCCTTTCTTCGAAAAAATACTTTGAGATATGCACACCCACAAATGAGACAGAAATTCCTTCTATTCTTTCAAGTTTCCTTTCACTGAATACAAAAGAGAAAATAAGCTGACAAGGAGTTTTGAAGATGCCAGTAGTTTTATATTTCCCATTGATCGAGGAAGGCCTCACCAAAGAATGTGGACTCGGAAAGGCACTACGTAAGCAACTGGAGAGATACAGGCTGGAAAACTGTTTGAGGGCAGAAGGACATAGCAGACTTGTCACACTTGGCAACAACTGAGGAGATTAAGAGAGGCTCAGCTTTACTCAAGTAAAGCAGAAGGGATAAGAGAGAAGATAATAGTCAAGAGCCATAGAAATTAGCTGACACAAAAGGAAAAGGCTCAGGTCAGAGAACACTGCAGGCCTAAAACGTCTGCTCACCATCCTCTGGAACTACTTCAAATATAGTTTCTCAAGGAAGATGAAAGAAAAATCCTTCCCAAAAATAAGAATAATCAAGATTTTTTTAATTAGATCCTTGGTTTCAAAAAAAAATTTTTTTAACTAACATACGTATCACTTTTGAGCCTGAACAGCCTAATACCTTACTTCCCTTATTTGGTGACATGAATGTGTTGATGGGACTATGGCTATATTGCAGGAAAAAGTGTACTTCTTTTCATAGTAGTAAGTCCAAACAAAGACTGGAAACACTGATGGAGCAAAGAAATAGGTGAGCAAGAAGTATATCTTGAGTAGTAAACACATTAATTTCAAGGTAAATTTATCACTATTTTTCCATTTTGTATCAAAGTACTGAATTTAAATAATCAAGAAAACTAATAAAACCACAAAAAAAGAATAAAGAAAACAGTATATATTTCATGTTTAAGAGTAGAAAATTTTAGTATTAAAGAATCAATTATTGAATATAGCAAGGAATCATCTAATACAGTGCTGTATGTCCAGTGATTGGGATCAACAATGACTATACACTGAATTAAATGTGCTCACTATAATAAACTAAGACAATCATGTTAGCCAATATTTAAAACAGGTACTTCTCAAACATGTATTAATATGTAGAGATTTTAGGCAATTTAAAAATAGATGATGCAGCTTTACAAAGAAGCATGAAAATACACTGTGTTTTATTAGGAAGAGATATAGAAAGTATTACGTCAAACCTCAGTCAAATTGGCATGTTCGTCCTGCTTTAAACAATCCTCTGCTGATATACTGCATAGTTCCTTCTCACTCTGTAATAAAGACTTGACAGACTGGAACACATCTTCACTGAAGCTCTGAAAATAAAACATATTCTTAATTTATTTAATTCTAAGACAAGGTAAAAGATCCTAGAGATATTCTATTTTTAAATGTAGAGTCACTAACTCTCCAGTTAATATTCATTTGGCACCTGTGGATATATACAGCCCTCAACTGAGCTGAGAAGAAGAACCAACAAAGGGCTTAATCAAGTAGAATTCCACATGCTCAAAACACACACACCACAACCCAGGCATCTGACCTACTGGAAGCTCATGAGGCCCTCACTCTGGGTTGACTTACTCTTACCCCACACTGAAACCCAAGAGACTGCATACCTGATTTCCAAGTCACTGGCAACAATTATATGAGGAGTAAGATGATGTGGACACTATATTAAGGCATGCTAACAAAAGTGATTACTCTCATAAAGAAGGTGGAGAGATGGAAAAAAGAGATAATAACCGAGCTAAGGCTTTTCAGGGGTCCTAAGGCAGCTATATGATAAAATGAGGGAAGGTTTTCAGATTTGGTGGGGGAGAGGTCACAAACACAAAGGAACAGAGGGAGGAAAACATTACATAAAGAAAATAATGAGTATTACAGTCAGACATAAAGAGAACATTAATTTCATTCTACTTTATTCTCCTCTCATTGATTTACTGATCTGCTCTTCTATTAGAAATGTCCTTACTCCCTAATCTTTCCCTGTAGAAATCCTACCCAGCCCAAGACCTATGAAGATTTTCCCACCCCTTAGTCATAATAAATCAAAGTTTCTACTGTATTATCTACACACTGAGGTCATCTAATCCACATCACAACATACTACCATTACTGTTTTCCTATGTATTTGTCTTTCCTACCATTAAACCAAATTATTAAGGTCACAGACTGTATTTGACTCAATTTGTTTCCTCAGATTTCAGTATCTCACATACTATATGAATTCAATAAATGTTTGCTAAATAAGAAGTTGGTGGAAATCTTTGGTTTAAAAGATGAGATACATATGAAACCAGAGCAGTAAAGAAAAAAATATAGTATTAAATTTGAATATGAATTATCAATATGAACTCATGTTAAACATATGTCCTACTACATTTTTCCACTGAAACATCACAGAAGCAATGACCCTCAGTAGTAATGCACCCAGATTTTGGTTTCTGAATACTATTTTGCCAATAAAAAGAACTAGAGCTCTTGGAAAAATGGCTGGTTCCAGACTGGAGGCAGAGAAAGTATGACATGTGGGTTGAACATCTTAATTGTGACAGAAAGCAACGAAGTGCTCAGGGACTAATTGGGTCATTTCAAAAGAAACAGCAGCAACAGGTGAAGGGGATTAAGAGCACATTTACTGTGATGAACACTGAGTAATGTATAGAAGTGTTGAATCACTGTGTTGTACGGCTAAAACTAATATAACACTGTATGTTAACTATACTGGAATTAAAATTAAAAAAAAAAAGAAAAGAAAATAGAAGCCAACCTGAAGGAATTCCCACTGGCCAAATTTAGGCATCAAAAGAATAAAAGTGGTAATGGATTATAACTGGATTTTTTTTTAAATCTATGAATCCATTAAAAGAGACAGATAAAAGGATAGGGGAACAACACTTCTTTACATAAGAATGCTGGATGACAAATATGGACAGAATGACAAAATTTACAAATGTCATTTGTAAATCCCAATGTAATTACTAATTTAGGGAAAGATTATCGATGTATCCTATCACTGGGTTAAAAGCTACTGGGGAACAGGATACTCACTCTCTGCCAGCATCACCCTACAGACTACTTATTAATTGTACCAATTATAAAGGATACATGTCTTTATGTTGGAGATATCTGGTGATACTGGGGGGGAGATCAAAGAGACACAATACCCAAATAAAACGTGAGTCTTGATTGGATCCTAGATGAAGAGCAAGGTAAAAGTAACAAAGATATCTGAGACAATTAGGGAAATTTGTATATGGACGGCATGTTAGATGATGTTACTGAATTAACAATTTTTCTGAGTGGTAGTAATGATGCTGATGTTCTTAAGAGATGTCCGCAGACAACTCTCACATGGTTTCAAAAGGGAAGTGTGTGTGTGGGTGCGTGCATGTGTGTGCATGTGCACACGTGTTTGCATACACACACAGATAGAACGGGTATGGCGAATGTTAACAGAGGATGAACCTAAGTGAAGGGTATGTATAGTGTTCATTGTACTGGTTTCTTTTCTCAACTTTTCTGTGGGCTTTAAAATATTCTAAATTTTAAATGATTTTCTATTTTCATTAATGAGTGCAGGTTTTTAGGCTGAGATACAAACAACTCAAAAAAAGGAAAAAATATGAAATCTGAACCTAAACTATTGATATAAATTCATGACACCGAAGGAGCAATGGGCACTCCTACTACCCAGAGTACTTGGTTTCTAAATACTAGAAGGGGTTCTTTGGAGAAATAGCCAATTCCAAGTCTGGGAAAGGGAAAGTAGAAGGTGAAACTGGGTTAATCTGTTACACTAGAAAGCAGGGAAGCGATCAAAGAATTAAGAGCCTAACACAATAGGACATAGGCACCAGCTCAGAGGGGACCACATCTGAGATCCCTTGAGCTACTTAAATAAGTAAATGAATAAGTAACTATAAATAAATAAAAGATTATAAAACATAGTATTTTTAAAATCCATGAATCCAGAGCAATACAAATGAATAAATGAATGGAAATAAATTCACTTGCCTATTCCACCACATTATTAATCTGAAAATTGGTAATTCAAAAGCATTTACTCAGGCTTGATAGGAGGTACCGTAGTTCATTTAAGATTAATGAGAGAAGGCTTTTCTTTAAAAATTCTAGCTAATAAATGTAAAATGAATGGTAACATTAGGAAAATCATCATTTTGCAGCTTCTAGGAAGTAACAGATTCAGGAAAGGGTCATCAAGGATGCCAAAAATATTAGATAAAAAGTTTTTGGGAAAAAAACAAGGTATTTGCACACAGCCAAGTATCATCTCATAGATTATTTGATAACTAGAAAATGGAAAACACTTTTAAATGGACAGTTCTGGCAGCATTACTACCTTCATCAACTGAGCAATTCTTGCATCACTGATCACATGAGAACCTGAAATTCTGTCCTCACATCATCCTAATGAGGTAGTCTTGCCAAAAATGTTTAACCTGAATTAATCAAGCTTTGACACCAAACTTCTAGAGTCTATGAAATGTAGAAGAGAGAGGAATAAGTTAAATACCACAGATCTAGTATATGGGACATTGTATAAGAAACTGGCCTATAAGAACTCAATCTATATATATATAAATAAATAAATAAAAGAGGAGAAACTCTCAGACCAAAAGTAACATAAATAAGTCATAAGCATCAAATGTAACTCAAGGCCTAGGAGTCTAGACTGAATCCAATATTATTATGTGATAACTGCATAATTGTTATGTGGGAGGATACGATAATCCCTGGGAGAAGCACGATTCAGGAGTGAAGAGACATTAAGACTGTAACTTTCAAGTAGTTCTGCCAGAAAGTAAACACGTATGCGTGCGCACATGCACACACAGAGCAAATAAAACAAAGTACAGTTGACCTCTGAACGACACAGGTTTGAATTTCACGGGTGGATTTTTTTAAATGAACACTGTTCACTGCTGTGAATGTATTTTCCTTATGATTTCTTAATAACATTTCCTTTTCTCTAGAATTTATTGTTAAGAATACAGAATATCATACATATAACACACAAAATATGTGTCAATTGGCTGTTTAAATTATTGGTAAGGCTTCCGGTCAACTGTAAGCTATTAGTGGTAAAGTTTTTGGGGAGCCAAAACTTACACATGGATCTTGGACTGCACAGGGGGTTGGCACCCCTAACCCCCATGTTGTTCAAGGGTTGCTGTATTAATAACTGTTGAATATGGATGGTTGGTATGCAAGTTTATATTTAGGTGTGCTATGGTTTTAACTCTTCTGTATGCCTAAAATTTTTCATAATAAAATGTTAGGGAAAAAAATGTCAAGAAATGGAAGGGTAACCAAACTGTCTTAAGTGGAAGAGAGAGGGTTCTCCCTCAGACTAGAAAGAGGGTCAGGAATCGTATTTAATTTGCTCACTACTGATTATCTAGTACCTAGCACAGGACCTGGCATACAATAAACACTCAAATTTATATTTGCTGAATGAGTAAATGAGTAAATGGTAATATTTGAGGGCAAAGGTAAAGGTACATAAGAAAATTTATACCTGATGCTTATATTGTTAAAAGACGGAAAATCTTGAGAAGACAGAAGATAGAAAACTATCTGCTGAGAAGAAACGGAGAGGCATTGTGATCTTTGGGAAATAAGGTTGACTGACTTCATGACTTCTTATCACTATTTTCATACATGCCAATCTTTGCAAGATTTCAATATTATTAATTACAATATTGAGATTCATTTAAAAACAAAAATATCATATCAGCTGCATAACAAGATTTAAAAAAATGATCCACATTTTTATTACAACTATCACTAAAAGGAATCTAATACTGTGAACTTACTTTTCTGACAGATGCTCTAGTCTTCATGTGACTGTTTCTCAAAGTCTGGAAGGTCGCCATAACTATATTGCTGTTGTATGTAATCAATGAAGAATTAATCCATAAAACACCTAAGGAAAACATATTAAAAGAAAACAACTAATTTACTGATTTTAGTGATTGAGGCAAGCATTCTGTACTAAAATAACTTCTTTAAATTCAGTCATTTAAAAAAAAATAAAAACATTAAAATTCTAAGACATAAAAAATTATTTTAAGTAGTCTGCCCTTATCTATTCAATCTCACTGCCTTTGTGTTTTGTTTTGCTTTGCTTTTTACAAATAAGAAAGTATTTGAAAGTCTTAATAAGAAATGTTTGGTGGGTAACCCTCTCAAGTCCCCTCCCTCTTCGGGAGCTTTGTACTATAGCTCAATAAACTTTAACTTTGCTTTAACAAAAAAAAAAAAAAAAAAGAAAGAAATGTTTGGAAAACCTTTTAAAATCTAAAATAGTATCACAAAAGAATCCCAGCCTTCTTGCCTCCCAAAAGTCACTCGAACCCTACAGCAACTGTGAGTGTGTGAATGCTCTACTCCTTATTTCTTGGGCAGAAATATTTGATAATATACAAATGAGACTATGAACCTGTATATATCAAATAAAATCCCATAAACAGTAACAAACTCCTTATTTAGGAATCTTAACAGCACACCAATGAGCAGAGTTCAAAAAACATCCAAGTTAAATGATTAAGAGTACTTAAAACACAGGCATGCACACACATGCACACACATGCACACACACACACATACACACAGAGACCTTGGAAGAAACTCTAAAACTAAGAACTTAACTTTTTATCAATGTTTTAAGAAAGTACCTCTGAAAGCTTAAATCAACTTGGGCATTAAGTACTCAATATTCACACCTAATCACAGTACCTTGTCCATTTAAAATCTACTTGTGCTCACGCTATGCATACAGGGAGAACAAAGCAATACAGCCCTCTGGGGTTCAGAGACTTGGAAGGAAAGTATTTCATTACAATAAAGAATGAGAAGAGGAACTAAATTCTAAATCACTAAATAATTTAAAAATTTGAATGAATAAAATTTAAGAAACAGTTTCAATCAAACTGTCCTTACCAAGAATAACTTAGTTGAGGTTTTTAAAACATCTGATTAATATATATTTACACTATGAAGAGACATATATGCAAAAACCAAGCGTGAACCTACTTTCCATCAGAACGGCAAACAAATTAAATGTTGGTGGAGTTCTAATTTTATATTCTTTCACCGTAGAGAGAAAACCAAAGTGTGTATGCATGCACGCACACATATGCACCTCCCTCTAGAGATTTCCAGATTCTAATTTTTAACAAAGAATTATGATGATATTCTATTCTGAACTAGAATTAATCCTACTGGTCTCCTTAACAATAAAATTTGATTAATGACTAGAATTGAAGCAGGATTTTGAGAAAGGCAAGGGAGGTCCCAAAAGCCCAAGATAAAGAACAATATACCAGGACTCAGAAGAGTACCATTTGTGTCCCTATTCTACCTCTCATTAGCTTTGTTTCCTCTAGGTAAATTGCAGTATCTCTGGATCTGTTTCCTCAATGTATATATCAACTTACTTTCTGAAGAAGTTTATCGTAAGAACCAAATGGAAAATAATTTATAGGAGATACTTTGGAAATGCGAAGTAAGTCAATCAGAGAAAGACATGTATCACATGACCTCACTGATATAAGGAATTCTTAATCTCAGGAAACAAACTGAGGGTTACTGGAGTGGTGGGGGGTGGGAGGGATGGGGTGGCTGGGTTATAGACGTTGGGGAGGGTATGTGCTATGGTGAGCCCTGTGAATTGCGTAAGACTGTTGAATCACAGACCTGTACCTCTGAAACAAATAATACATTATATGTTAAAAAAAAAAAAAAGAAGATAGCAGGAGGGGAAGAATGAAGGGGGGGAAATCGGAGGGGGAGACGAACCATGAGAGACTATGGACTCTGAGAAACAAACTGAGGGTTCTAGAGGGGAGGGGGTGGGGGGATGGGTTAGCCTGGTGATAGGTATTAAAGAGGGCACGCATTGAATGGAGCACAGGGTGTTATACGTAAACAGTGAACCATGGAACACTACATCAAAAACTAATGATGTAACGTATAGTGATTAACATAACATAATAGAAAAAAAAAAAGATACTTTGGAAACTATACATCATAGGTAAAAGAAAAACTAAAATTTTTACTTACGGACCAAAATGATCAAGGGGGCCAAATTCTCAAAACAGGGTGTAAATATAAAAGTTTATGTGGCCAAAGTAAGACAATAATCTTTTTGTATTACCCAGCCAACTCATTCTCCTTTTCCCCACAGAGTTCTCTTCAACTGCCAGAAACCCTCAGAGGCAAAGGGACTTGTCTTAAACGTTACATAAAGCCTATAAAATACAAAGGCCAACATAAGGGTTCCAGAAAAGCAAAATTCTCAAACTCGGCACCTGAGTCAATTGGCACCTTTCATGTGGGCAGCCATGTAATACAGATCAAAACTTTGAAAATATTCCTATGCTTTAATACAATAATTCTCCTTCTGGGAATTCATCAAAGAAAGCAATGATCCCGAAGCAACGAGGGTCCAAATGAGAGCTCATAAAACCCCAAGTACTTTGCTAAGGGATTTACGTGAACATCTCATGAAATCCTTAGGACTGGGAGAGTAGTACTCCAGTTTTACAGTGAGACAAACTGAGGAAAGGGGAAGTTAGGCAATTCGCCCCGGCCCACACAGTAAGCAGTAGAGCTGAGATTCAAATCTAAACCAAACTCTAGCACCCAGGCTCTTAACCACCCCTCTGGAGCGTGTAAAGGTTTGAAAAGCAGTTCATCACACTTTATATTAGAAACAATAAGCCCTCTAGATGCCAGAAACGGGAGAGTGACTGAATAACCCAGATGCAGTCCCCCATGATGCACATTCAAAACGACACTGAAGGACAGAGAAGCAGCACACAAAGCATCGTCCCTTTCTCGGACTCCTAAAAGGGCGAAATGGGGGAAAGAGATGGGAAACAGCAATCACCTTTGCAGCTGCTAACTGAAGTCAACAGGAGGAAAGATGACACACTAACTCAGAAGAGAAGGTGACCAATTATCTAGATGAGCCGCTCACCAGAAGGTGCTGTGACAAGCCATGCCCCTGAGGCACAAGAGACAGTGACAAGGAGTTTGCAGGCAGCCAGGGTGCTGAGACAACATCCTGCCTGCATTGGACACCTCTAATTACCCCAGTGCTCTGAATAGCAATACAATACTCCTGAATAGCAGACCTAGAGAGAACACTCTCTTCACAGTTGAGTACTAAAGCAAAATGGAACCCAACATTCAACAGACCTATGAAGGAACACTAAGAACATAAAATAAAAATAAATAAATATACTAAAGAAAGAAAGAAAAATCCAGACAAATATAATCATGCCACCCAAAACTCGTATTATCTATTTTCAGAACGGTCCCTCAGAATTTGTATTAATAAAAAAGAAACTATATTTAGTTCCATATCTTCACTCATTTTCTGAGCCCTACTCCATCCCTTTGTGTTTAACTTAACACATAAGTAAAATACTATCTCACAAAGGGAAAAACCTATCAGAGAATAATCTTTGCGACAGTCCATTCAAGTGAATCCAACACGAGATGGTGACTCATACTTCTGGTAAAGCAGATCTTTGGAAATGAAGCAAAGACAAATGGGGGAGAAAGAGCAACAGAGCAGGGTTTCTTCAGCATCTTATATAATTAGAGAGAATGTAGTTTTGTTTTGTTTTGGTTTTTTAGAAGATGTTTTTCTTTCTTTTTTTTTTTTTTAAGATTTTTTATTTATTTTTTGACAGACAGAGAGAGAGACAGCGAGAGAGGTTCGGAACACAAGCCGGGGGAGTGGGAGAGGGAGAAGCAGGCTTCCCGCAGAGCAGGGAGCCCGATGTGGGGCTCGATTCCAGGACCCTGGGATCATGACCTGAGCCGAAGGCAGACGCTTAACCAACTGAGCCACCCAGGTGCCCCGAGAGAATGTAGTTTTAAATAGATTTCACAAGAGGGGCAAAACTGCAGTATTTTCCTCTAAACACCTCTGTGTTATGTTAATAAACTTTCCACTGAATGCTTTTTTGATTTGTGCCCTATTATAGGTAAATTAACAAGAGTCCTAAGTAGGGAATAACGAAGTGTGTTTCTCTACAAAGAAATTAAAGTGAATCTAGATCATTTGTTTGAAAGCAGATCAGAGACAGGAACTACAGATAGACAAGGCAAACAACTGAAAAGAAAGCTGCTAGAGCTCAGTAAAAACACTGCATATAAAACCACCACCATGAAACAGGGGCATTTGGGTGGCTCGGTCAGTTAAGCATCTGACTTCGGCTCAGGTCATGATCTCAGGGTCCTGGGATCGAGCCCCATGTTGAGCTCCTGCTCAGCGGGGAGTCTGCTTGTCCCTCTCCCTCTGCCCCTTCCCGTGCTTGTGTGTGCAACACACTCTCTCTCTCAAATAAAGAAATAAAATCCTTAAAACTAAACAAATAAATAATAAATTAAAAAATAAAAATACCATGAAATAAATGAAATCCCCTTAGAAGCAACCAAAAAGCAGAATGGATATTGCTAAAAGTACTAGAATGCCAACGAAGTCTTAAGAAATATCACAGAATAAAAACAGATGAAAGCATTAGAGAAACAATTATAGAGAGTATAGAAAACAGACATATGGGACATAAGTGAATAAATTACACTTATCTTGGATCCTGTGATTTCCTTTCTTAAAATTTATCCTGCATATATATACTTGCACAAAATTCATGAAGATATATGTGAAAAAATGTTCACTAAAACAAAACAAAAAACTAAAAATAATGTAGAAGTCCATCAAATTATACTACATTTGTATGACTGATTATTACCAGCTGTTGGAGTTAGATCAATACACACTGATGTGACAGCAAGTCCATAAAATATTAAGGTAAAAAGCAAGTTGCAGAACAGTGTAAACAGTATGTGCTCCCTACTTCTCGTTAAAAAATAATTACATATACATGCAACTGTGTGTGTATATTTGCACATGTCTAGGAGATAACTAGAGTGGATACAGACTAAACTTATTACAGTGGTCATTCATGACAGCTTGGACTTTTTTTAATGTTATGAAATGTCATATAACTATAATATGGGAAGATGATACGTTGTTAAGTAAAAGAAGACAAGTTTCCACATGCTCACAGTATCCCGTTTTTGTGTAAAATCTGTATGACTGCACATGTGTATTTATATACACAATGTAAAAAAGAACATCTACTAAATGGGTATAAACATTGTTTTTTACCTGGGTAGATGCAATTATATGAGTTTTATTTTTCTGGACGTGCCTAAGTTCTTTCATAATCAGAAAACAAATACTTCCAAGTCTTTCTTCCTCTCCTCTGGCCTAAGAAATTTTCAAGTTGACATCATCTATTTCCTGACCTTTTTATAGCATGAGTTAACCAAGCCAAGGAGTCTCTGAAACACGCTCCTTGTCTTCTACCAACACTCTTATCCTATCTTGACCCTCTTCCTATGGCACTGGTTCTCAAACTTCAGTACACATGTGGATCACCTTATTTTTAACACCCCCTCACCTCCAAAGATCCAGATTCAGGTCTACATAGAACCCTGAAATCTCCATCTTTAACGAGTACCCTCTGTAATTTCTGATTGAGAGACACTTCGTCTCTCTAGCCACTACATTAGTCTGTTTCCCTAAATTTTTTCACAACTTGTTACTCAAATGCTAACATTTCTTTTTTTTTTTTTTAAAGATTTTTATTTATTTGTTTGAGAGAGAGAGAATGAGAGAGAGCAAGCACATGAGAGGGGGGAGGGTCAGAGGGAGAAGCAGACTCCCTGACGAGCAGGGAGCCCGATGCGGGACTCGATCCAGGGACTCCAGGATCATGACCTGAGCCGAAGGCAGTCGCTTAACCAACTGAGCCACCCAGGCGCCCTCAATTGCTAACATTTCTAACCTCCATCCTTGTCCTTTGTGGTACTCATTCTACCTAGTTTTCCAAGGACAGTTAATCTCTACCTTTGGTTTTAACTGTGCAAATAACTCCCTAATGTCTATCTCCAGTTCAGTTCCTGCACTTGAGTTTCAGTTCCCTGGTCCAATTTTCTATTAGATACTTCTGACTAAATATCCCAGTTACTCCAAAATCAGAATGTCCAAAAAATTGAATAAAACGTTCTCTCTAAACAATCTTCTTCTGTATTCCATCAGTAAGAGCCAGTAAACCAACTAAGCCAGCAGGCCAACCTGGAAACTGGCTTTTCCCTCAATCCCTACAGATTACCACATCTAGTCAATCCCCAATCCTGACCTGGCTCCCTCCTCAACTTCCCGCCAATCTACCCTCTCTTCCATCAGCTGACCTGCTACTTACTCTTCATGTATCAGTTCAAGGACCTCCCTCCTTGAGGAAGACCTGGCTCATCTCATCTATCCCTCTTTGCTCAAACAGTAGCCACATCCTTTATGTTCCCAAAGTGGTTTGTCCTTTATTCTTTTGGTGCCGTTGTTTGCATTCTTCCTTCCTTTTGTGAATTCCTTGAGGACAAAAATGTTTTATTGTATTTGTATTCTAACACGGAAGGCATTCAAACATCTACTGAATTAATAAATAAAAAGTCTTTAAAAAGGAAAGTATACCTTTAAATGTTTACACAGGTACTTCTACATTTAATGAATTATTTGTGAAAATATAAAAGTTTCCAATAATTTCTAATTCTATAATATTTGATATTTATAATAAATGCTCCAAAAACATGCTGGCCAAATTCCAAATGGCCAAGCATTAAAAATTAGTATTCTGGGGCACCTGGGTGGCTCAGTTGGTTGGGCGAGTGCCTTTGGCTCAGGTCATGATCCTGGAGTCCCAGGATCGAGTCCCACATTGGGCTCCCTGCTCAGCGGGGAGTCTGCTTCTCCCTCTGACCCGCCCCCACTCTCATGCTCTCTCTCAAATAAATAAGTGAAATCTTTAAAAAAAATTAATATTCTGTTAAATATAAATACAACAAAGCAGGGCAAAATATATGAAACATCAGTTTTCAGATATTAGACAACAGGTAATCCAGGCCTATGACCGCTAAAAGAAGGGAAACACTAGCTGCCAGCTATTTCCAGGTCACAGCATGGACAAAAGAAAGCCAAGCAGTATGGCGGTCTCATCAAGTTGCAGAGACAGAGATGAGAGTCTGGGAAGGTCAAGGTGGCTAGAATTTGCAGGGCAGCGCACTGGAGAGAGAGCTCACAAAGACTGAAAGCATCAGAGAGTTGCCGATGGGTTCTTTCAGGGTCTTTGGTCGAATACTGATCTGTGCCGAGTATCAGAGATTGGGGAAATAATTACCTACCAAAGAGCAGCAAGCCAAACAATACCTAGAGCCAGACAGGGCTTGGAATAATTTGCACTCCCACCAACCAGAGTGGGAAAAACCTTGTAATATGTTAGGCAAAGGATGGCCTCCTTAGAAGGAAATCATCTAAGTTGGGGGACTAAGTCAGCACTACACCAGAGGCTGTTCTGTAGTCACCCTAACAAAGCTTAAAAGCAAGCTTCAAAACAATCCAACAGGTTCCAAATAACCTGTGAACCCCAACTAAATCCAACACTCTTAAAAAAAAAAATACAACAAAATCAAGCAAGCAACAGCAGAAAACTCAATGGCTAGCACACAGTCAAAAATTACCAGTGGAGGAGAAAAATATGACCCATAACCAGGAAGAAAAAAGTCATTAAGTGCAGATCCAGAAATGACAAAGATGATGGAATGAACAGAAAAGATGTTAAAATTGTATTACAAATGTTCCATATACTCAAGAAGGGAGAGGAAAACATGGTCCTAAGGAGAGAAACAGAAAATATAAGAGATCCAAACCAAACTTCTAGAGATAAAAATAAATCTAAATTAAAATACATACTGGGTACAATCAACAGCAGATTAGAGAACTACAAGAGAATATGAACTTTAAAGACATAGCAATAGAAGCTATCCAGAATGAAGCACAGAGAGAAGAAACCCACAACAAAGCAGCATCAGTGATTCACTGTGAAAGGTAATTGGGACTCCCCAAGAATGTGGGGGAGAGGAACACTATATGAAAACAAAATGGCTCAGAATTTCCAAAAGTTGATGAAAACCGCAAACTGACAGATGCAAGGGAGATCAACAAACCCTAAGAAAAATAAACAAAAAGAAAACCACACCAAGTACATCATAACGCAGTTTCTGAAAACTAGTGACAGAAAAATCTTAAGCAAGAAAGAAAAGTATACATTACATACAGAGGAACAAAGAAAGACAGCAGACTTCCTGGCAGAAACTATGCTGGCCCATAAATAAGATAATTGAGCAACATCTCAAAAAAGTGTCAACTGATGGGGTGCCTGGGTGGCTCAGTTCAGGTGGTCCAGCTCTTGATTTCGACTCAGGTCATGGGTTAGATTTCATCTCAGGGTCCCGGGATAGAGCCCCTCGTGGGTTCCTGTGCTCAGGAGGGAGTCTGCTTGAGGCTCTCTCTCTCCCCCTTTCCCTCCATCCCTCCCCACGCTCGTGCACATGTTCTCTTTCTCTCTCTCTCTCAAATAAGTAAATATTTTTTCTTAAAAAGTGTCAACTGAGATATCCATACCCAATGAAAATATCTTTCAAAAATTAAGGCAAAATAAGTTTATTTGAACTAAAAAAGCTGTGAGAATTCATCACGAGCCAACCATCACTAGAATAATAGGCAAGAGAAAAACAATACCAGATGGAAGTTTGAATCTAAACAAGGAATTTAGAATGCTTAAAAGGGTAAATATGAGGGTAATACAAAAGATATTTTATACAGATATTTTCTCCTTGTTTAATCCCTTTAAAAAATAACTATTTAAACTAAAAGTAATAACAACATATAATGGGGTTTACAACATACACAAGTAAAAGGCATGACAAAATAAAACCAACACAGTGTGGTAGGCTGGAGTTAAAAAAAAATGCTGTTCCTACAGTATACAAAAAAATGATATTGATAAGTTAAAGTTGTCTTGTAAACCCTAGAGCAACCATTAAAAACAAAACAGAATAATACCTAATAGGCAAACAGTGGCATAAAGGTGATGCTATCTCCCTTTTCTGCAAAATCAGGAAGCTAAGGCTCATCTTCACAGGATTGCTATAAGAATGCAATTACATATGTAGAAACAGTATCTGATAGAGCAGGAATTGATATAGCAGGACTTCAAATATTTGCTTCTTCCTTAAGAAGACTTGCTGTTTGACATAAAACCTAAAAATACCACAGCTATCAGTTATTACTTTGTTTTCTCTTTCAAAACAATAATTAACCATAAAAAAAGACCCAATTTGTGTATGACCTGTGATTATCTATTAAGATCCTTGCTTCTCTAGTTTCCTGTATACCAACAATAAACACAGCTTAAAAAAAAAAAAACAAACAAACCTAAAATCTTCAGGCTGTGCTTTCAATACATGGCTTAGAAGTTTAAGTAATATTCTTAATCTTCTACATAACCCCCATCTACAAGATTATTTTAACAAAAAATATGTTCAGAATTTTAACCCAGGAAAACATTCATCAGTGACATCTACAACACCATGACTCAAAGAATATACTGCTGAAAAGACATTTAATTAGCTCTTGCAAATAGTAATAAGGCGCTACCCTAATCCGCCAGTAGCAGGAATGAGTGAATGGATCTGCTTTGCCGATGGCCCAGTGCTTGGTACATACGAGGCATCCTAAAAGCCTGTGCAAAACCTATTAACTGACAGGATATCTAAGGCATAAAAAAGAAAGAAGAGTGTGAAAGATAATTTTAAGATTTCAAGCTTGGGGAGCAGGAAGAAAAGTGGAGCCTTTGCCAATTACAGGGTAACTGGAAGACAGTGTTCTATCAATATAATATCCAAAAGGCACCTAAAATACATACATTAGTTGGGGTGGTGAGAGCTAGAGTTGTTATTCTAGGAACCATCTATACATACAGAACTTGAAAGCTGATCCTAGAGACTTCCTAGATCAAGAAAGAATCTAAGGGGACAACCATGGTAAAGGTTTGCTGGGCAGGTAAACAAATACCACAAATACGGGGCAGTTGGAAAAGCAAGAGTAGAGATTTGAAAAATTTAGTGTCACTGGAGTCAAGAAATAATTTTATGTCTGGAATGGTATTAAACTTCTAAACTCCTGAGGGCAGAAATGATATTCTTTCATCGCTGAATGCCACAGGAGCCTCGATCGCAGTACGCAGCCGAAAGTGATGATACCACATCCTTACACTGTGTCAGTCGGGTGCTGCTTAATGGCTGTTGAACAGAATTCACACTTCTCACAAGAGAAGTTGGTGTTACTATACCCATCTTACACAAAAAGAGACTGAGGCACAAAACGCTTACGTAATTCGCCTTAACTTACAAACCTCGAAGACTCTGTCCTGAAGGAGACCATTACTGAGAGCAAGTTCAGTGTAATACTGGGGGGGAAACTCAAACGGCAGGATGTTAAACTACACCAGAGGTACCCATCATTTCCTCCCTGTCCGCCCCCTCTTTATTAGAAACTTGCAGTGCCCAGTCTAAAACAGTACAAACTGGGGGCGCCTGGGTGGCTCAGTCGGTCAAGCGTCTGCCTTCAGCTCAGGTCATGATCCTGGGATCCCTGCTCAGAGGGGAGTCGGCTTCTCCCTCTGCCCCTGCTCCCCACCCCCCACTGGCGTTCTCTGGCTCACTCTTTCTCTCTCAAATAAATACATTTTTTTACAATCTTAAAAAAAAAAAAAAAAGTACAAACTTAGACATACCTAATCTCCTTCCCATCCATTTTCCCATTCCCATCTTCCCCTTTCCTCAGCCAAAGGGACGACAAGTAGATACCTGGCCCACAGGACTATCTTCCCAGAAATTCAGAATGAAGATATGGAGACACTTGCTGAGAACCATGCTGCAAAAGCAAAGTGAGTTGGCACCACAGCAAACCAAGGTTTCATGCTAACCAAAGTCAGAGGGAAGCAGAAACCAAGAGCTTTAAAGAGAGCCAATTTAAAAGAAATTGGAACAGATCGAGTCCAGAGTAGCAGAGACAAGACCATGTGTTCCCAGAGAAAAACTGGAAGAGTACCTAACTGCCTGAAGATTTTCTAGTTCCCACGATCCTGAGCTGGACTTCACGCAATGGGCTTCAGAGGCAGTCCTCCAACTGTTATGACAAATGCCTTTTTTAACTAAGTTCATTCAAGGGGGTTTTTGACTCTTACAGCCAAATAATCCTCAAGCCATTAAAAGAGGTCAAAGGATAAACACTGATACTTACTATGTGCTTCAAAATAACTTTGAGGTATTTTGACTCTTCGCCATCAGGGATGAGGAAATGGAGGCTCACCTGTATTAAGTAATAGATCTGACTGACTCCAAAGCCCAAAATCTCTATTTTGCCTCATTTTCATTCAAGTTACATCCAATCTATTCCAGACGACCACGCCATTTATTTTTTTCTCATGAAACATTCTCAGATTAATCAAAAAATGTTAACTTTTCACCTTTTAACCTATTCAGTCTCTATACACTTCAAACACCTTTACTCTAGTAAGTATTTAACAATAAAATGAACTTTTATATGCAAAGACGAGTGGCAGAATGAAGACATCTGGATATTTTTGGTCTGTTTCAAAACTAATATAGTATTTTTCTTTCCTTTCCCTAACTTACCAGTTGATACACCCTTCAGTCAAGCCCAAACTAAGTGTAGATCTTTTCCTGACTTGTCCCATCCTCGTTCCAAGTGGTTGACTTTATTACTAAAATCCAGGCCACCTGACAGAAAAAGAACACATTCGGCTTGCCTAAATAATTATCCTACCCAAAACTACTTCATTACTTTTCTTTTTGCTTAAAGATTTTATTTTTAAGGAATCTCTACACCCAACGTGGGGCTCAAACTTACAAGCCCGAAATCAAGAGTCACATGCTCCACCAACTGAGCCAGCCAGGCGCCCCCCCCCTTCAATTACTTTTCAAAGGCGAGACAAAACAACAAATATCTACATGCTAAAAGCTTGAAACCCGTACCAAAAGGTTATAAAGACTAGTAAAAAATTCTGTTTTTCTGTCCCTGAAAATCAGTTTGCCAAGATGGAATGGGAGGGAACTTTTTAAATCTAGACCAGTCTCTTTTGCCCATTCTCAAAAAGACATTTCCTAAGTTTTTCACATTTTCTTCAAGTATGCAACAGAACTCCACTGCCCACTTATAAGTGGAAATTTGCCCTAAAAATGACCTATAATGTGTCACCTGATTTGATTTCTTTTTCCAGACAGTAAGTTCCTGGAATTTAAAAAAAAAAAATTAAATGTACTATCCTCCTTCCAGCCTCTAAAGGTAAAGGATTTCTTTAGATTCTAGATTTATCCCAGGAATTTAGAAGCTAAAGAAACTCTCTTCTGTGATTTCAGGGTCTTCAGCAAGTCCCCTATCCTCAACAACTAAGAAATGTCACTAGCCTAGGAGTATACCTCTAGGCCTTTAGCAATAGTGCAGTTATCTGGGTACATTCACTAATCACTAGTTACCAGTTCAGCCTGGGAACCCATTTGTTCTGACTGCCTTAAATTCTTTAATCTCTCATAAACTGCTCTGTTAGTCACAGCCACAACTAACAATGAAATTCACTGTCAACCCTGGGTAGTTTTGCCAGAAGGAACATAAGAAAGTAAGAAAAACCACGGTATTACTTTAAAAAGTTTAAAAAGATTCATTAAAATGCACTATTTTAACTGACACTAATCATTCTGGGAACTGTGCTGCCAATTACTCTAAAATCATAAACAAGACATTAAAACCATCGTTGCATTACTGAGTACCTTATATTTTGAGTACTCTAAATTTTCTATTTCCAGACATATCAAAATCAGTATCAATCAATATAACTATAATATCCCTAATATGGTGGGGAGAAGCTAAGGAAAGCTTACATGTTTTGCAACGGACTGAATAATTACGAAGCGGAAAAGAGAACCAGAATTTTTAACTCTGATTTGCACTAAAACCATTAGCTATGTGTGTCAGCTATTACTTCTCAGCCTGAAATTTCCTTAACATCTTAAGCCTAAACCACCTCCAGTTTAATAAGATTTTAGAGGAGAGGGAAAGCAGAATTGCTACCAAGCTATATCACTGTCGTGGTTTAGATTCTACTGCCACTGCCATTTTACCAACGTTTTGAATACTTTGGTCACATCCACATATTTTCGTGTAAAGCAGAGTAGGTGCCTGGTATAATAAAAATCCATTCAGGATATGGATGGCCAGCATTTAAACCATTAACAACAAACAGCCTCAGAGAAAATTTGACAGCAAATCCAAACACCAACGCTCCCAGGAGCTGCTTGACGCCTTCCGTTTCTGCCACAAGATTTGGGTTGCGCCTGGTTCCATGGCTCTGGGGTTCTGACAGTGAAGGATGCTGCTCGGGGACAAAGTGCAACGTCCTCCTCCTCCTGCATAAGCTCCTGTGCGCGCACCACGAACACAAACTAAGCACACGCACCCTACGCACCGAAGAGATCCGGCTCTGAAGACCATCCTGGGGATGGAAACTGAGCTTGTCATTCAAAGGGGCTGCAACTCGGCCGCTACACTCTGGACCCCAGGAGACCCGTCTCGAGCCCGAGGACACCCCCTCCCCCCAAGCCCGGTGCCGCGGGCTTCCTTCCACAGCCCAGCTCCTCCCGCCCTCCTCCCACCGCCGTGCCAGGGCGCAGCTCTGGGCAGCCCCGAAATCAGAGCAGGGACTGCGGGCCGGCGGAGAGGCTGGGGCGCCCGAGCCCGGCCGCTCCATCCACCGCGGCCCCGTACCACGCCGCCACCCCGGCCAACGCGCGGCTTATGTTGCGGGCGGATCCGCACCCGCCTCACCTGGGGGCCGCAGCGTCCGCAGCTCACAGGCATGTCACCGGCCCGCAACGACCAGTCGCGCGAGCCGCCGAGCAGGCGGGCACCCCCTCCCGCACCGGCCCCCCGCCCCCCCCCCTCCCCGCGGCCCGCCCCCACCCTCCCCACCCCCGCCTTCCGCCGCCGCAGTTCCAGTCCGCACCACCACCTAGTCCCCACGCCTCCCACTCACTCTCGCGAGAGGGTGCGGCGCCTCTCGCGAGAAGAACTCTGTGACTAAGCCCGCGCAAAAGTGGGTGGGCTTTTAAAAAATGAAAGAGGGAGCAGGAAAAACCTTCCCACGTGCTCTGGGGCAGCTAGCGGATCGGCCCCGCGCATCACGTGACGTGCAGGCGGCCTCTCTATTGGCCAGAATCCTCTCAGCCGTGGGAGCTTTAAACTCCTGGGTGACCTACGAACCTGCGGCGAACGTCTTGCGCGCTTCCTGATCCGTTACCTTGGAAACGGTTTAACCCTTTCCTCTGGCAAAATACCCAAGCGTTGGCTGGCTCTGCAGGTTTGGTTTCAGGTCCTTCCTCCTTTCTTTCAACCCCTTGGTCTTACCTCCTGGAGTCAGCTGGGCTTCTTCTTCGCCACAGGCTAGCTTTGCTGTCTTCCGATTGCCAGGGCTCTTCCCAAAGCGGCAGCCCCAGCAGATCTGACGGCCTAAGTCAGGCTCATCCTTTGGGGTGGCTCCGCCCCTTCTCCCCAGCATCTCTAGAGAGGACCACTCACAGCGCACCAGGCCGACGGCCCTATCCGAACCTCAACAATTAGCATCAAGGGATCTCCGGGCCCTAGTGCTCAACCTAACCAATTTACACGGTATCGGAACCAGGAAGTAAACTATTGGTCACTGAGAAACCAAGCCCTAGACGAAAAGCTAATGTGTGATTATTTACATTTAGAATCGGAAGGCCTAGACCAGTCAAGTTGCACAGTCTCCTCATGGACATCTATTCAAAGGTGGAAATACCTGGTAGATGAGAAAGACATTTTGAAGTTTATCCTCATTATGAATGAGGGGAGGGGGGACAGGGAACAACGGGTGCATTCATATGTTGATGTCTTCATTCAACAAATTTTTGTTGAGCTACTACAAATGTCAGACACTACTCCAGGCCGTCGATTGAGCAGTGATGATGACAAATGAGTCTAGGTTCTAGGGTGCCTTGTGGGGGAGGAGGGGAGAAAGAAAAAATGTTCGTGGGCGTCAAGCTCAATGCAAGGAAAATACAGTAAATGATGTGATGGTGATTGTGATTGGGTGGCTGCTTGAGGGGCGGACCTTTGGGGGAGACGCTTAAGCAATGATTTGCATAACAGGCATGCAAACATCAGAGGAGAGAGCATTCCAGGCAAAGGAAACAGCTAATTCAGAGGCCTCAAGTTGGGTTTGAGGGGGAAAATACGAGAAAGTAAGAAGAAATAAGCTTGGAGAAGTAAACAAACATGGGCCACATCCTGCAAGACTTTGTAAGCTAAGACAGTAATTGAGAATTTAAATGCAATGGAAGTCATTGGAGAATCCTAAAGAGGGGAGAAACACCTATGCTTTACCCTTTTTTGTCTTTAAAGCTCTTCCCCGTAGAGATTGATTTTAAGGTCACAGAGGAAGCAAGGAGATTGAGGCTTGTAGTCCAAGACAGACACAATCCTGAAAGGCTTAATTTCCAATGACCTTGACATTGCTTTTCTAGAATCCATTAGGTCAGAGCCCTAGTGTTGTTTGCTGCCTTTTGTTAAAAACATCTGGATACATCTTCAGTTACTGCTATTCTTTACAATAAGAGAAATTAATGGAAATTTTTTTGTTACTTGGGAAAATGAATATCCCAAAAGGAAAGTCACATTTGATTTTTTCCCTCCACGTACACCACACAGATAACCACCTCTTCTGTCTATTCCTAAAGTCAGTTCTAAGAAAAAAAACAACATAAAGTGATGTTCAGTCCTGATATTTATTCCTAAGTATAAGATTTGAAAAGACAGAGGTTAAAGGCTAGAAAATGAAAATGTTTCACTAAAAGAAACAGAAATCAGGGGACAAATTCCAACCGGAAGACCTCTCATTAACTGGTAAAGCAACCAAATCAAGGTTCCTTATCATTCCTGAGTGTCAGCTTCCTCATACATAAAACAAGACAATTTAACTAGCCTACACACAGAGTGGTTAAGCCTGAATTACACTTTGGCATGCATGCACCAGTAGGACGGAAGCTGGAAAGGGAAATGAAATTTTTGTAAAATCTAGGAGTCAGCAGCGCGCGCAAGGACACGCGCGCGCGCGCGCACACACACACACACACACACACACACAAATACCAGCTGAGGAAGTATGAAACTGGTTAATACAGATACCAGGAATGCTTCCCTAAGAAACCTTGGCCTTCTCAGAGTGTGAAAACAGAAGCATTGCCACCTGCCCAACCTCATATTCCGTGTAGCTATTTTGAACCTGAGTAGTATTTAATAAATAATAGTTCACATGTTCCTGATCAAGATTTAAGAAATAGAAAATGTTTAAAAGATCAGAGGCAACATTTTAAAGTTAAGCTAAGACTTCGATTTTAATGAAAATAAGATTTCAAGAAACATTTTGGGGTTACTTTTTAAAAGGAGAACTGCTAAAAAGAGAAAAGGCATTATCTTAGCAATTTAAGACCATTCTTTTAAAATGCTGGAAAAAATGGAGTGCTGTTTTGAGTGCTGTTTGCTGTCCTCATAATGATTAACTGAAACCGCTGCTTGGTACTGCTATTTTAGATGAACAATGGGCTCAACTCTGTCATTCTAACATGTATTAATAGAGCCATAGATCCTCCCAACTCACCCTAGCAAGAGAGTCATTGTGGTCTCTTTTGCTCTACAACTATTGGGAGTACAATGAATATGAAGTGAGAAGAAATTTAAGATTGAGATCCATTTCTATAGATATCCCTAGTTCCTGGATTCTTTTTAAAATTACTTTCTGTTTTCACAGCTTTATTGAGATATAATCCACATACCATACAATTCACCCTTTTTAAAGTGTACAATTCAGTATGTTTTGGTATATTCCCGGAGTTGTGCAATCATCACCAAAATTTAATTTTAGAAGTTTTGTTCCCCCTAAAAGAAACTCTATACCCATTAGCAGTCAAACCCCACCTCATCCCCAGCCCTAAGCAACCACTAATCTACTTAATGTCTATACATTTGCCTATTCTGGACATTTCATATAAATGGAATTATACAATACGTGGTCATTGGTGTCTCCATTCACTTAGCATGATGTTTTCAAGGGTCATCCATGTAGCTTATGGTCAGTATTTCATTTCCTTTTATTGCCAAATGATGATTCCATTGTATAGATATAGCACATTTTATTTATCCTTTTATCCTTTAATAGACATGTGGATTGTTTCCACTTTTTGGCTATTATGAATAATGCTGCTTTGAGCATTTGTATACAAGCTTTGTGTGGATGTTGATCATTCTTTTTTAATACTTGAAAAATAAAATTTATCCAGTTTACAAAGTCCATATTTCCTTTCCTAGCACAATTACTTCACTCCTAGCTTTGTCTTTCTTGCCTGCTATTTGAGGTATGTGCTCTCTCCCCACAGGGCTGGGATTTCTACTCGGGCAGCTCCTATCTGACAGTGTCACTCCTGCTTAAAAGCTTTCAGTGGCATCTAATGATTCCACCCATGATCTACCTTACTCCCTTCTGCTATTATTTCTCCCTGTCAGAAAGTCTTTCTTTCAGTTCCTCAAAATAGGGCCAGACCCTCCCTGCTTTGGAGGCTTCCCAGGAGGTTTTCCTTCAGTATCAGGTGTCTTCCTCTCTCCACCTCCTGAGCCTCTGAATGCCTGTGAATCCTTCAGCATTCAGCTGTATTCTCATTTCCTTAAGAACTCTTGTCCTAACTCCCCAGATTAGGTAAGCTCCTCCCTATCTGGACTCTACTTTTTCTTCAATGCATTTATCAACTTATAATGATTATTATTTGACTGATTATTTGGTCTTTCTCCTCTACTAGACTGTAGAATTCATGAGCAGGAACCACATCTGTTTTTACTTACACGTGCCTGGCACATAGTGTTACTCAATATCTATTCATAGGGAGGAAGGAAGAGGGAAGGAAGGAAAGGAAAGGAAAGGAAAGGAAAGGAAAAAAGGAAGAAGGGGAGCAAGGAAGGGAGGTATCTTCACAGCTTATTCTGTGCTCTATTTTTCTCTCCCATGCTAGTGTTCAAATAAACTTCTAGGCCCAAGATGGCACTGCTCCTGCCCAGGGTACCGCCTCAGCAAACCAAAACGTAACTTTCCTGTTTATGTAAATGCTCCACTAGAACAAAATTACAGTATATCTAGTCAGCCAATCCCCCAAAACCAAGCCAACTCTGGGCTCTATGCTTATTTCTTTGCTCTTTCTCAACTCTGAACAAAGTTGACTGTGTGGCCCCAGCCAATAAGATATTTTCTATTTTTCTTTTCCTTGTTCTTTTTCCTTTATTCTATAAAAGCTTCCTGACTTCTGCCCCATTTTGCAATTCTCCAAAGGAGACGGTCCCCTTAATGAAGTATGAAATAAAGTTTCTTTGTGATCGCCTAAATTGTTTTCTTTAATCATTTTTTTTAACCCTAAGAATCTTAGTAAAGTCTTGATAAATGTTATAAACCAAATCTGCCCTGTGGGCAGGGGAATTAATGGAAGGCCTGTTCTGTGCCTGGGATGGTGTAGAAGGGTACACAAGTATCCCCTGCCCGTGCTCCCTATTGAAGGGGGTGTGGAGAGGGAAAGAGCAGTGGTGTCCTAAGGAGCCGAGGCAGCAGTGTGACAAGTCAGAGGACACAGGCTCTGTCTAAGTGCACCTAAAATTGTACTGGGGAATGTCTCACATGTCCCCAGGGAACATTTCAGTGAGCTAATTTCTAGTAATCAAGTTGGTAGTGTCTCCTCCAAAGTAATTTTGCTATTTAATGGAAATGTTACTTTCATTTGTTTACATAGTCTAATGGAGCCAATACATTTGGGTTATATGCACATGAAAGAATTATGGCCCAGCAAGTTTGAAGGATTCGTTCTAGATCACATAGGGGCACCAAATGCCATAGTTTAGACTAAAATTAGCTGGTTGTCTGGTTCTATCAGTGGAACTAAGCAGACTACACAAAGCCAGCCTCTGGGCTTAATCCCCCTAATGACCTTTCGACTACAAAGGCAGGCATCATCTTTCCCCAGGAGCTTTACACTAGCAATCTCTGACAGCCAGAAGCGGATTCCATGTCGCTTCCTGTTGGAAAACTTGAGGCTCCCTTTGGCCCGCTCGCTGAATTCCTGTTTCCTGCCTGAGTGATGGCTCCAGCTGGCGGTTCTTGTAAGGGAGGGAAGTCCAGTCCTTTTTTTCACAATGCTCAGTTTTTGGATTTTGTTTTCTTTTTTGTGATGATAAATTCATACACACTCATTATGTAGAACACTGGAAAATACAGGAAAAGACAATGGAGCAGACCACCTTTTTTGGAGGATGCTTTACATTCATTATTTAATAAACCAATGTAAAACATTCTGGAAGTGGAAAAATGTGGACATTATCATTTAATTAGCCATTTAAACGTGTAAAAATGCTTTTTAAATTTAAAAGATAAAGTATCTCGGGGCGCCTGGGTGGCTCAGTCCTTAAGCATCTGCCTTCGGCTCAGGTCATGATCCCAGGGTCCTGGGATCAAGCCCCGCATCGGGCTCCCTTCTCGCCGGGAGGCCTGCTTCTCCCTCTCCCCCTCCCCCTGCTTGTGTTCCCTCCTTTCGCTGTGTCTCTCTCTGTCAAATAAATAAATAAAATCTTTTTAAAAAAGATAAAATATCTCATCATGCCTTTGTCTCAAAATATGTATATTATACCTCGCTCTGATGTACTTCCTAACTTACATACTTTACCAAATTCTTTTGTAGTGACTCTCTTGAAGGACAGAAGCATATCTCAGCCATTATAACATGATACCAAGTGATGGCTTCATATATTGCAGGTCTTCATTAAATGCTCAGTGACTTCTAAAATCACAACTATAATTATTAGCAAACAGTACAGATGATAATTCAGAAATACCACTCCAAATTAAAGACTTCTGAATTAGCAAAATAAATTTGAGTGCTATTATATCTCATACTCAAATAGAATGAGTCTTCTGATTTAAATCATCATAGTCATACATGCTTACTACTTAAAAAAAGATATTAGATAACTCCCCCTGGATTAGGTATCTAAAGGGCAAGGAAGTCCTTTGAATATTGTCATAAACTCATGACAAGATAAAAGAGATCCTAGAACAAGTTGTTCCCAGGCCTATCATTCCTTGTTGCTTGGCTGCTTTGCTTTTCAAATGAAACATTAACATGAAGATAAGAACATCTTTATAAGTTAACTCACATGAAATTCAACAGAAATGTCCTCCTGTGATTAGATCTTTAAAAGGAGGTAATATTCAACGCCTGTGAAGCATGAATATTGCATGCCTACTTATGGTCCAGGAAGCATTAAACACTGTGGTAAAAATCTAGGCTGCAAAGTAGCAGAACTTTTAAGATACCTCGAATTCTTCCTAGGCTTTAGGGAATCTGTCTTCTATTCGGGCTTTTAAGCCCTTAAACTATGCTAGAGATGTCTAGTTTAGCCCCATACTAATGTTGATTCCTATTTGTTTTGTATTTCCTGGGATCATCCTGGAACAAATTGGCTCCCCTTGCCCACAACGGAACTTGTGACATCAGCACGCAACCTTCTGCAGGTGCAGGAAAGACTCGGGTTCCTCAGAGCCAATCCTCATGAGCCCCGAAGTAGCTGACTAGCTCTGGTTGCTGCTTCACTGGCCTACGTCATTTCATGGTTCAGACAATCTCCTTCCTCCGAAGGATGTGGCTACCAAAGTAGAGTAAATGCAACCTGAGGCCACATGAAAGCTAGGATGCTGTGCAGAACAAAAGAGGCGGTGGCCCCTCCCCTAAGCTTGTTGGGTCCACATCTGCATTCACCCAGTGAAATGTGACCCAAGGGGAGGGGACCAGAAAATACAATAGGTAAAATTTAACCTGTCCAGATTTCACCTGGAGAAGGAAAAACTCACAAGGATATAGTAAACTCAAGTTGAAAGGCTACAAAAAATGTCTTAGGCTTCTGTTCTTCCAGAGGGAAGGGTGTGAATTTGGGTTCAAGTGTCAAGGGGGGAAATAATCAGCACTGCCTTAAAATGGAAAAAGTTATCTTTATAAACAGTGGGTATCAAATTTCTTAGCATCTATACAATTTTTTTTAAGAACTTGAATCTTTTTTTTTTTTAAGATTTTATTTATTCACTTGACAGAGAGAGACACAGGGAGAGAGGGAACATAAGCAGGGGTGTGGGAGAGGGAGAAGCCGGCTCCCCGCCGAGCAGGGAGCCGGATGTGGGGCTCGATCCCAGGACCCTGGGATCATCACCTGAGCCAAAGGCAGACGCTTAACGACTGAGCCACCCAGGCGCTCCTATGTAATTTATTTTTAAAATACCCTTTTGAGAGCCCAAATTTATAAGGTCCTAATCTCTTACTTTTTCATATTCTGCTCCTACCTCTAAATTGATTTTAAATTCTTTCTTTTGAAAGTGTGTCCTTATCTCACATTTGATTATACAGGTTGCTATCCTTCTCAGTTGCTGTAATAAGATTCTTACAAAGATCTTGTTATCTTGAAACATCATGCCTATAGGCAGGGTATGATGGGTGTAGCAAGATTCCTACAGAACTCCTGTTTAACAGTTTAATGGCCTATAATTTTCTCTCTCTCTCTTTCAGCTGCTCAGCAGCTACTTTGAAATTGCCATATAAACTCCTGATGAAAATAGGTGTGCAATAAAATAAAGTCTGATAAATTTTTGTGTCTGGTTTGAGGAAATGTCATTCTTTTATGGGAAACAGAAGTCAACATTTTACAAGGTGCTGCTTGGGTTTTAGCTTCAAATCCTGTGCCATTCAAACTTTAATATTTGCCTGCATTTTTTCATAACTTTTAAAATTATCATGAACATTTCTTGTTCCATTGTACTCTTTATGTAATTCTAAGAATTCTCAATTAAGTTCCAGAAGGAACTAAAGTCCTCAATTGAAGGCTGCTGAAATGTACATTGTGTTATCCAATTTTTTAAGTTTAGTAGTAGTAGTAGTAATCTCTACACCCAACATGGGACTCAAACTCATGACCTCAAGATCAAGAGTTGCATGCTCTTCCAACTGAGCCAGCCAGGTGCCCCTAGCCTATCTGATTCTTAATCATTCTTACCTCTCCACACCGGATCCACTGAAATGCCTTTATTTTGCCTGGTCTCTATAAGGTCAATGCTGCTTCCTACTACGGCATCCTCTCATTAAAACATGACTGGACAATGCCATTTTTTAAACAGACAACTCTTTCTGCAGAAATAACACTTGCTTCTTAGATACTGTACAGAATCCATATATCAGCCCTTCTGCCAGAACATGGCAAATGCTTCCTCTCCGTGTTTTCAATAATCTGATTCCCCACCTCCCTTGGGGACAGGGTTCTGTGACACCACAGTATTCCATCCTCTGTTCTAGTTTGTATTGGACCTCTTGTCCCTCATCTGGAAATGGCAAATAATATATGAAAAGACCAAGTAAATCCTCTACTTGGCCTCAGAGAGAAGTCTCTCTCAAATCACCTGCATTTCATAGAAGATTATCTTGAATTTTGCCCTCTGTTCACTTGTTCACTTTGACCAATTTAAGGGTCTATTTTCCTTGACTCCTGACTTTTTTTTTTTTAAGATTTATTTATTTATTTTAGGGAGAAAAAGAGAGAGAGAGAGTGAGAGCGTGAGTGGGGGAAGAGGCAGAGGGAGAGAGAGAATCCCAAGCAGATGCCCCACTGATCATAGAGGCCCACATGGGGCTTGATCCTTCAACCCCTAGACCATGACCTGAGCTGAAATCAAGAGTCGGAGGTTCAACCAGCCAAGCCACCCAGGTGCCCTATTCCTTGACTCATGACTTTTGATAACTGCAGGTCAAAATTGAAAGTAATAGAATGTAATGATGTACAACTATACGCAAGAACAAATACCTGCTGGGAGATGCCAAAGGCTCTCTGTGCCCCCTGCCAAGCATTCAGTTTCCCTGGGCCACTTTCATAATGGATTTCCTCACTAAGCTCCCTGCCTTTCAGTAATATAAAACCAACTTTACGGCAGTTCCAACAAGTGGCTGGCTTTTACTTCCACCTGTGCCAGGAGCCACTGGGATATTCATGTTGGTCATCTTTTGCCTCCAAAAAGACATCAACAAGATTGCTCTGGTCTGGAGACTCCCCTGTATTTATATTCAGGGTGACTTTATATCCTATTTTTACCTGGTACAATCACATGCAATCCGGTATACTATGGTTTTTGCCCATTGTTAGCACCTCTTTTCTTTATCAAAAACATCTGTTTGGAAAATAAGTTATAATGACATTTATATCCTGCCTTAGACAGAATCTCTTCTTTACCTACCAGGTCAAAATAGGCCTGGGCCGGGATACCACCCAGATGCTAGCTGGACAGAAAAAACCCAGCCAAAACCTAAAGCTATATCTTCAGCTCCACTTTTCCCACTACCAAGATAACTGGTTGTTTCTCCTTCCTAACTCATTTCTTTAAATGTCACCCACCCCTATCTCAGAATACCAAATGTGCATGAGCTACATTTTCTAAGGAACTTCTTGAGCTTTATTCTCTTCATTGGTGTTTGTGGTTGTAGAATATGTGAAGAAATTCTAAGCCACAAAGGATAGCTGACAGGCTTTCTCAAGGAAGCCAGAGTGACCTCGAAAGGATATGTCAGCAGTGGACCCTGGGACAACCCTATAGCCTGTTACCAGTCTCAATAACATCTTAGTAACTTCTCTCCCTACAGACTTGCACCAAGCTGCATTGCACCCTTCTTACCTTCTCAGCATTAGAGCTATCGTATTGGTGACCTAGAACTTTAGCTCCTAAATGCTCTCAGATTCTACAGCTCTCAAACTGATCAGCCTCTCCTTCATTTTGCCCAATTCTCAATTCAATTCAATCTCCTACTAACAAAGGATATTTAGAAATATATAGTTCATGTCATACTAAATTCATGGATGCACTGGGGAAAAAAAAAAAAAAACAGCAACAGTACTTCAGAAAATGAAATACAATCGGAAGAGCCTGCCACCTCATCTCCACCTGCCATCTGGAGACCATGGCCACTGCTTTGCAGAGATGATGCAGAGACTTGTAATGCTGGGATTTCTACTGCCATCTGGTCCCTAGAAAAGTTCGGTCCCCTTAAAGGAGGTGGCATCACCTCCTATCCCCATGAAATTCTTGAAAAACATGTGGCAGGAAACCTTCATAGGATAAATTTCTCTAGACTGACTCTGCCTGGCTTCACCTATCATTTTGGCTTCTATAAGGTCAATTTGACAGCTGTGCCCCTTGAAGGCAGGCAGGGACTATGTCTTGTATATTGCTGATTTTTCCTGTCTGTCACAGATTTGGGCAATAAGCATCAATTGGGCAACAAACACCTCTGCTGCTCCACTCTATCTTTTAATCCTCTTTTCATTTTCCTGCCTGAGGAATGGGGACAAAATAGCAGTGAATGTCTGGGATCAGAGTCCATAGATTTGAAGATAATGGGGCTTCAGGTTGGGTGTGGTCCATTTGCTAAAGAAGCTAACTCAGACATGAGCTGTAGTAGTCTCTAAAAGGACAATAAACAGAGGGGTCCTGGGGAGAAGCAAGAAACCCTCCTAAGTAGAGCCAGCAAGAAGTCTTCAGATAGCAGAAGGGTCAAGCTGTTCAAAGGCAGAGCTATCCAGGAGACCTAAGGCAAAGCATTGCTTACAGATGTTGTATTTCACAAGGCAAGTAGCTTGGGAGTATGCCTTGGTGCGCACTTAAAGGACTCACGATGCCCTAGTGATCTCTAAGACAGAGCGTTATATTTCCAAGAAGTACTTTATCTCTAAGCTGAGGAGAGAAGGAGAGTAAAGAGAGACAGCTGTGTTCTAATAAATGGGTTTCTATTTTGAGGGTCTGGATCTCAAGACTGTTTAATTTGATCAGTCTGACACAGGTTAGGAAGGAAGTCTGAAAGCTTAGCAAGTGCTGAGCTTTCAGCTTTAAATTTTCATCACCCTTAGCTGGGCTATCTATTACACTCATCCACTAGACTGGGACAGGTTTTAGGCAACAGAGCTGGGTGGAAATCCAGCCTGGGGCTCAGAGTCTCATACCCAAAAAATAGTTCATGAATGCAGCAGGTGTCCAAAAATCCAATACCAAGTATAAGAGGTGATCCAAAAGGCAGACAAAATACAGCATCAGGGAATCTAGGCTTAAGAGACACTCAACAATCCAGGCTGACAACTGGCAAGCACTAAGAAAGTATATCAACAAATGAAATGGCCTCTATCCATATGGGTGTAAGAGTTGGGGGGACATCAGTTGGGGAAGAAAAATGGCCAAAACAATGGAGGCCTCCAATCCCCAGTCAATACCTTAGTTACCAAGGACCTCAGGTTCAATGAAAGGAGAAGAATTATATCATATGAATAAGGAAACCAAATAATTAGATTTGGGCATAAGATCAGAGTCAACACAAGGATATTTTGTGTGCCTTAAAGAAATTTTGAAGTAAGGACAAATCCTAAAGCCTGTTTCAGGGTTGTTCTGCAGAGAGAAGATGGAGACACAATGTGGAAACTAGGTGGAATACAGTTTTAAATTATGAAACATTTAAAAAAACTGAAAATAATATAACAGATTGCTTTTGAAGAAGTAAAATGTTCCAGCTAAAGCTTTATTTTCAGTATCTTTTCTCCTTCCTTTCTCTTCATAGGAAACCACCATCCTGAAATTGATGCATGTGATTATTATTAATGTTTTCATACTTTTACTATATATGTATGAATCCATAAACAATACATATATATTTGAGTGTTTAAAATGTTTACACAAATGGTATCACATAGTATATATATTTAGCAACTTGTTTATTCTTTCATTCAACAACAGTTTAAAGAAATCTAATGCCAGCCATGTACATAATTTAAAATTTTTAGTAACAATATTAAGAGTCAGGAGGAACATGCAAAATTAATTCCATAATATATTTTCTTTAACCCAATATATCAAAAATATTATCATTTCAACATTTAACTAATGTAAGAATTATTATTGAGACATTTTACATTTTTTTCATATTAAGTTGTAAAGCCTGATGTGTATATCTAAATTCAGACTAGCCCCATTTCAAGTGTTCAATAGCTACACATAGCTGGTGGCCACCATATTGGGTAGTGCAGATTTGGTTCAACCTTCCCTTTGTAAATAACTAAAAGTGCTGGATAAAATCTAAATGAAGGCAAGAACCTAGAGAGTTAAGCTTACCACTGAATCAGATTTTATTTGAGACCATTTGCCAAAATGGCTAAATTGAGCTGTTATTTTCATGGCTCATAGGATCTCAGGAGGAAGACAGTCAAACTAGAACCCACCCTAGGTGGGGAGTCTAATAGGAAATCCTCCCTCCTTCATTAGGCTAAATGCCTTTTTGGCTTACTGGGAGAGAATGTAAGAGTGAATTAATGTAAGAGTGAATCAAAAATGAACCCATCCCATGTGCTATGACTAGACCACCTCTAAGGTAGAAAGCTGCCTTTAAAACACTTATTAAAATCTTGTGAATCAAATAAAAAATCATAAAGTAAACTATTAAATGCTTGAAATTGGGTAATAATGAAGCTACATATTAAAAGTTGTGGGATGCATGAGACCTTCTCCAGCAAGCCCGATCTTGCCCATTAATTCCTGAGCAGGTCATGGGCCTCTGCCCACTAGAGGGTTTATCACATGGAATTAGTATGCAATTGTAAGTCGGATGTTTGGGGGATTTGCTCTCTAGTCTGAGCATGCACAGGATTTCTCCACTGAACTCCAGCTCTCTTGTTTCTACCATGCTGGGTTGGTGGTCTGATTGGGATTTTGCCTCTGTTTCCTAACTGGGGCTGGAGTCCTGTCCTGAATTTCAGCCCACTGACTTCCCTAATGTGATTGAACTTGTTCCTTGGATTTTGAGACAAACAGATGACCATCTTGAACCTATACAAGATCCCTTTAAAAAGAAGAAGAAGAAGAAAGAAGAAGGAGGAGGAGGAGGAGGAGAGAAAAATTCTTTGTTGGATGTGGCTAAAATAGTACCTAGAGAAAAACTGATAATTTTACATGCTTTTATTAAAAATAAAGAGGATATACTAAGCATCCAACCCAAGAAGTCAGAAAATGAAAACGGAACAACCCCCTCCCCCAAAATAGGAGGAAGTAATAAAGCTATACCTATACAGTTTTAAAGATAATTCCATCATACATTCAAAGGACAACTCTATTCTTACACAAATTCTTTCACAGAATAGAAAAGAAGAAATACTCCCTCAACTCATTTTATGAGTTACTGTAAACTTGAATCCCAAACTAAACAAGGACAGTGAAATGTCACTTAACATAGATGTAAGAGTTTTTAAATAAAATATTGCAAGTAAGATACTCTCTTCACTCATTCAATAGACATTTTTTGAAGACCAGCTAGGAGCCAAGCTTTGTGCAATGCAATGGAGACAAGATGAATAATATATATTCTCTTGTTCTTAAGAAACAGCTAATTTAGTGGGAAGAGAGCTGCATTAATAATTATGAAGCAATAAAATTGCTCGAGTCGACGTATGCAATGGGAACAAAGTGTAATAGGAACAGAGACTAGAATTCGCCTTGGCAAATTTTAGAAAGTTCCACTGGGAGATTTCCTGAGCTGAGACTTTATGGATAAGCAGGAGCTTGACAGGTAGAGAAGAGGTGGTGTTGGTAGTAGAGGTAGGGAGGAGAGTAAGGATGTAATTTAGAGTATAGTGTGTGTGTGTGTGTGTATTGTATGTGCAGACTGTAAAGAATGGAATGGAGAAGGATGAAAAAACCCCAGCAATGGAGAGGAGGGCTTGTAAGTTTTCCTTTAATTTATACTTGATATGCAGCAGAAAGACATGACTTTAGTTAATATCTAAAATACTCTGTAATTAATGTTATCAGAGACTGCAGAACAAATACGAGCAGGTATAAAAATGAATATAGGTTAGGGTTCACAGAGTAGTGAATTAATCCACTAATCTTAGCATTTAACTTTCAATTTTTACTTGTGCTTATTTTTACTCATATTGTTTTTATTCATAGTGTTTCAGTATATTGAAGTCCATATAGTAAGTCTATATCAAGATAATCTATCCTGATGAAAACAGAAACTGAATTTTACTTTTAAATTTAAAAATTACATGGGGCGCCTGGGTGGCTCGCTCAGTTGTTAAACATCTGCCTTCGGCTCAGGTCATGATCCCAGGGTCCTGAGATCGAGCCCCACATTGGGCTCCCTGCTTAGAGGGAAGCCTGCTTCTCCCTCTCCCACTCACCCTGCTTGTGTTCCCTCTCTCGCTCTCTCTCTCTCTGTCAAATAAATAAATAAAATCTTTAAAAAATAAAAAAAATTTAAAAAATAAATTTAAAAATTACTTCAGGCCAAAAATAAAAAGTAAAACATATTGCCAGCATGCTATAGTCACTTTCAAATCAGCTGATGTGCTTTAATAATTTGATTTCCAGTTGAAATTGCATAGCTCATCAAATTATAATTAGGCTAATTAGAGTGTTACATGTTAGTGTTTCTTATTGGTTGAAAAATTGTCATCGTGGAGTAATGAGCTTTTAGCCATTTATGCCTTTGGGCCGAACAGACTTTTATAGCAGCCTTGAGATGTCTAATATTCTTATTATCAGTTTAATGGGCATTGGCTTCTGTCCTCTAATTGGTTGGTTATCAGTGTGGTTGAATTTCTGTAGGGATAAGTATTGCACAAATTACAAGAGATAAATTTTATGTCCTGTTTCAGATTTCTTATTAATTTCCAACTTAACAGCACATGGTGAGTCCCCATTTCACAGGGCCTGGGTTCTTAGAAACTTGTTGACAATTGCTTGGAGCCCAGAACTTGGCCTGTCAAGCTTCAGTTTATTTTTGTTAGATGGACGCTGTGGTGAACAGAGAGGTTGGATCAGCTTAGTGATTCCTAAACTGGCTGCGGGTAAGAGTCACCCAGGGAGGGTGTTCCCACCCCCCCACCTCAGAGATTGTAGGTCTGTAGGGCTGGGGTAGGTCCTGGACATTGTTTAACATGCTTTCCAGATGATTCTCAGGCAGTCAGCTGAGCACTGGAAATTGTTGAACTGGTGCTGCATTTTAATACTTTGGAACTGTGGGCTCTGCTCTATTAGAGCAGGGGTTGGGCTACTGTCGGTTTCTATAAGTAACATTTCATTGGAACACAGCCATGCTAATCATTTATGCTTTCCCGCTGCAGGGGCAGACTCGAGTGCACCTGACAGAGGCCACATGGCTCACAAAGTGAAAAATACTTACTGTTTGACGCTTTACAGAAGTTTGCTTACCCTTTCATTAACGGGCTCCAACATCATTTCAATAGGTGGCGAACAGTATTTTAAAAAACAAAACAAAATATTAAAGTACATTGCATGTAATTAAGTGCTGTTATGTTAAATCTGCTAATGTATATACATATGTTTACATGTATATGTTAGGTGTATACGTGTGTGTGTGTGTGTTTACAGATATTTATACGTAACGGGGAATATGTATTTCTTACTGTGGGTAGCAGCCAAAAAATTTTGAAAAAAATTAAATGGTATTATCTGAGGTTGCTTTCATTTGTGGACTTTCTCTCCGTTTCCATGGCAACATGGATGTGGGTGGGAGGGAGGTCTGGGTGGGACAGGAGATATGCAGCGAACATGCTTTACCTGACTTACTAGGCTTCTTGGGGCTGCTTCTTACTTGGTAAGTCAGTGTCACTCCTTTAAGGAAGGGTAAAGCTCAATGTCCATATTTGTCCAAAATGTCACTGCTAGAAGGAGAACCAACTGGAGTTGTGTGCAGCGTGTGAGGACATTCAAATGGAGTGAATACTAGATTGATGGGGTTGTTATGAGGAGTAAATGTACATAGAGTCCCTGAAACCAGGAGGTACTATACAGTGCTAGGAGGCTAGTGTTTTTTATCTGCAGCCTCTCATTCCTGTGGTTGGTACCCACATCCCAGCCATAGGACGAGCTCCTGCACGTCCCCAACCACAGCACTGATGTCCCCATTTTGTGAAATGTATCAGTGGTGGCGTAAGGACCGAGGGAGACACACACCAGGGCCAGCGCTAGGGAAGGAAATGTAGGGTTCAAATTCTTGGACTACTGGGACAACTCTTATTTCTAAAATTAATAATAATAGTACAGAAAAATATACTGTGTTTAGATTTCCTGGTGAAAATTAGAAAAATGTCTAATTTGCTAGCACTATGCTATGGTCTGAATGTTTGTGGAAATCCTAACCCCCAATGGTATTAGGTGGTGGGGGACTTTTGGAGGTGACTAGGTCATGAGAGAACAGCCCTCATGGATGGGATTAGTGCTCTTATAAGAGACACCAGAGAGCTCTCTGGTCCTTCCTGCCAAGTGAGGACACAGAAGGTGGTCGTCTATGGCCAGAAAGTGGGCTTTCACCAGACGCCGAATTTCCCAGTGCCCAGTCCCGATCTTGGGACTTCCGGATCTCCAGAACAGTAAGAAATAAATGTCTGTTGTTTACAATCCATGCATCCTGTTATAGCAGCCCAAAGGGACTAAGACGGACTATAAACCGTTGGCTGCCAAGATTAGGAAATGGGCTTTCTGATGAATCAAGAAGTATAGTTATGTATAACACATTACTTCTTTGAAAAGAATTAGTGCAAAGTAAAATATAATTTGCATTTTAAAGTGAAAGTAATATGATGATTCAGAAAACCCTTCCGCATCAAGCTATGCCTCAGGGTCACCATGGAGATGCATACAATTTTGGTTGCTTTGAAGGGGCTGCTAGATGACAAGCTTTTGCAGAGTTTAAACTCTGGTTCCTTTGTTTCCTAATTTGGTTAGGACCCTGCATATTTTTCCTTTATGTACAATTAATTGCAGGACTGAAAGGGACCCCAAGGTGTTCTGGTCTTCTGATCTGATGTTTGAATTACTTCTGAGTCAGTCAACAAATAGATACTGTGCACATACCATGTGCCGAGGACTATTCCATACACTGGGTCACACTAATGAAAAAATTTTCTTCCTAAGTGGAGTTCACATTCTCGCAGCCTGTGTTTGAACTCTTCCCTCAAAAGGGAACACATTCTGTGAGACAGCTCAGTGCATCTCTAGACATTGCAGTTTTTCTTGTCAATCTCGCTTCTCTCATTTAGGACGAATGCAAATCCAATCTTTCTTGACAGTCCTTCAAAGATTTGAAGACAGTTCTTACCTCCAACCTCATATCCTCCTACATCTACCCCCACTCCTCACCCCTGAATTTTCTCTTTTTCAAACTAAGAATCCTCCAGCTTCTTGCCCCACTTTTCACCGAATGTGATTTTTTTTTTTTAAGATTTTATCAATTCATTTGAGAGAGAGTGAGCAAGAGAGAGAGCATGAGCAGGAGGAGGGGCAGAGGAAGGAGAAGCAGGCTCCCCACTGAGGGAAGCCCCATGTGGGACTCGATCCTGGGACTCAGGGATCATAACCTGAGCCGAGGGCAGATGCTTAACCCACTGAGCCATCCAGGCATCCCACGAGTGTTGTTCTTAAAGAAGAGTGCTTTATTAGCTTTAGTGGCCACTTACTAGATTGTGAGCGCTCAGCTCCAAATATACCCTTTGTTGCTATGCCCTGTGGGTGTTTTAAAAAAGAAAACAAAATTATTAAAGTACATTGCATGTAAATAAGTGCTATTACGTTAAATCTGCTAATGTATATACATATGTTTATATGTATATGTTAGGTGTATATATATATATGTGTGTATGTTTACAAATATTTATGCATAGTGGGGAATATGTATTTCCCCATACCCCATGGGTTTGCGGCTCCACAATGCAAATGGCACTCCACATTTGTCAGCTGGCTTCCTACCCATTCTGCCAATGGGGGCCCAAGCAGGAAACAGAAGGCAGGAGGAAGGACTCACTCTTCTTGTTTTACTCATCGTTGCTGCCGATGTGGCCTGGATGCCAGCTGTCTCCATGGCAGAGGCGGCCGGTCCTTTTCTCCAGCTTCTTCTTCTGGCACTCCCAGACCCGGTCCCACCGAACCCATCTTCGAGAGGCACCATCTGATGGACAGTGCTCCCTCCTCCGAGGTCTGAGTCCCACACCACGGGCCTCTATTCGGAGTTCCTGAGGATCTTTTAGGACACCTTCATCGTCTCTAGTGGCTTCAACCCACCTGACGAGGGCTCCCAGATCTGTATTTCCTTCCCATACCTCTCTCCAATATTGTCATGTATCTTGGTAGACATCCTCCAGTCATCTCAAACCCATGATGTCTGAATCTGAATTTGACCTCGGAGCTTTCCCTTCCAGTTGGTAGAAACGTGGGTTCCTTCCGTCTCCCTCCTTCATCCACAGCCAGTCTCCCAAGGCAGGCCGTTTACACATTAGTATTTCTCAGATCTGTTCCCTCCTTTCCGGCTCCACGAAAACCACCCTAAAGAAGTCCCTCACCACCTCTTGCCTAGACCTTTCCTACAACCTCAAGCTGATCTCCTTTCTCAGCCCTTGGCAAGTCAATCCCACCCACAGAGGGTGCTGATCTGTCCAGGGCTCAAATCCAATAGCTTGTTCCTCCCCCTCACTGCTCAAGTTCCATCTTGTCCTTTGCTGTACTACCTTTATGCTTCAGCAACACCCAGCTGGATCTGCCATGTCATTTTGCTGTCTCCCCTTGATTGTCACCTCTGCCTTCCTTACACACATACTTTGCTGACTGCTTTAAAACCCAACTCAATGTCCCCTATTCGGGAAGGTGCCCCGAAACCTCCGCTACACATTCCTTTCCTCTATGCTCCCCACATACTTGGTGGTGTATTTTTGTTTTATCAGTGCACGTCACTCTGTTACAATAATCTTTCTTCCTCACTAGTCATAGATCATTACTGCTGGAGACAACACCTCCCATGCATTTGGTTAACAAGTGCTTATTGGTGAGCTTCAAGGACTCATGTGCTATAGGGGTAAATTAAATTATGTTTTATCATTAAGAATTCCCCCACCACATGGATATTACTCAGCAACAAAAGAACTGAACTATCGTTCCATGCAAAAATTTGGATGAATCTCCAGGGAATTAGGCTGAGTGAAAAAAAAAAAAGTCATATACTGTATGACTCCATTAATATAAAATGACAAGTGGAGAGAGATGAATGGTTGCTAGGGTTAAGGAGAGGACAGAGGCAGGAGGGAAGTAGGTGTGGCTATAAAGGGCAACCCAAGGGATCCTTGTGTGGCTTTCGAGTGAGAGAACTGTCCAGCATCTGGACTCTGTCAATGTCAACATCCTGGTTGTGATATTGTACTATCGGTTTGCCGGATGTTACCATGGGGAGGAAATGGGTAAAAGGGACACATGATCTCTCTCTGTATTTTTTCGTACAACTGTATGTGAATCTACAATGATCTTAAAATAAAAAGTTTAATTAAAAAAATAAGATTTCCCACCACAAAGAAAGTAGGCTTCACACATTTTCCAAATGCATTCTTTTTATTTGAGAAGGACGATCTCAAGGCAGTGCCCTTTGGGAAAGGCATCTCTCATCATCATGTACATCGAGATCAACCATTACTCTCAGCAAAGTACAAAAATACACACATCAGTGACTTCCGTACAATAAATACATAATCATGCATCCCACAATAAAAGGCACGGAAAACTGGTCACTTAGTAGTCATAAAAATTACTAGCTACATTAACAAAGCCACCCAAATTATCTGTATAAGTAACTGTAACAATATATTCCAAAGGTGAAAACACATAAAACATCTTTAAAATAGTATGCAATAAATATCTCAGTTGTATATATTTAAAAAATTATGCCATTGTAAACAGCATGTAAACAAACAAAACACATTTTCTTACCATTATTAAAAGTAATTAGAGCCAAAGTTATAACCTCTGCTCTGTCAGGTATATTTCACTGGCAAGTGTGCTAAGCAGTTAAAAGTTTCACTCTTTTCTGCAGCAAACAGAGCCCATTGTGTAATAAATAGACATGATCTGCATCTTTCTGATACAAGTAAAAGTTTCAAAACAGACTACCAAAATGTAGTAAATTCTTAACTATAAATAATATGGCAAAAGGCTAGGTTAAAACTATCTTGAAATGTAAGGGACAAAAGGAGCTATAATGTGAGGTTTTCAACATGATGTAAGTAGGGAGGCAAATAATTATTAATTATCTTCATTGAAAGGTGAGATAAGTGCCCAGTCTTCTGAGCCTCTTTCTTTTGGGGACCTTTTACAATATGGGGAACAAAGAGTAAAGTTGTATCAAAATAAGAATTTCCTTTTGCTAGAGAACAAATAAATGGTTGATACTTTATACTGATGGGCAAGAATGACTTCAAAATAGACCTATCAAAATGTAAATATACATACAAGTAAGGTTTTTTTCCATACTTACTGACAATAAAGATAATTTTTTCCTTCCCGTAAGGGAACCCTATTGCCTAACCATCAATAAATATTCAGAGCAGTTAATTTCTTTATAACTCAAATGTTTTTGTTTTCTTTCATCTGTATCAGTGCACCGGGGCATACAAATACTAGTAGTATATTTACTATATGCTCAGATAAGTGTGCTACTGTTAAATATTATTACTCCCTACTCCCCATGAAAAATAATCGAGGAGGAAATACCAACCCATAACTTCAAACGGAGTCTCTGAAGTATACCAGAAAGCATAACTTTATAATTTTTTCCCTCTGCTGTGGGTTTACAATGCATACTTCATATATTTTGGTGTATGTGGCATTAATAGGGATATATGCCTTCCTAAAATGGACTTGAAATGTAACCCTTGTTTGACAAATCTATTAGTCTCTTGGACCACACATAGCACATATGGTTGTGGAAATGGGGTTCTATAGATTGATGAAAGATGTACTCGACAAGTGATGGTCAAGCATTATTTGTGGTTGTATAAAAACTGGACATAAAAATGGGAATAATTCTTCATGACCTAGAATTTGATTAATTTTGGGGGTGGAACAAGACTGCTCTGAAATCACCTGAGAAATATTTGGTTTAAAACCTGTCCACCTAATTTCTTAGGCTGTAGAAAATAATTCTGAAGACAAACTATTTTATTGTATTCCCAGCATCTAATTGTCAAGTAGAAAGGTCTACCTGCTTTCTACCTAAAGCAGGTAGAAAAAGGTCTCTCAAGTGAGAAAGGAAGAGGGCATTTAATTTAGTGACATGCATTTTTTATTACTATTTAATTTTAGAAATTATTAACTACGAAGAACTTTTTGTGTTGACCTTTATCATGATTTGGGAACATGGTAGGAAGGTTTTATAGACTCATAAAAGAAAACAAACTGTTAGGTATTAGATTTTAGTCTTTATGGTCTATAAGGGGTGATAACAGTAGAGAAAAGCTGTCTTACATTTGCATCATAAAAAAATGAAATAATCATTAGCTACAAATGACCTGAAATCACACAAATTCAGTCTATATCTCTGGCTATTACTTTTGAGAAAATTTCACCTTCACTATTGGTTTTGATTCTTTCTTAAATCTTATTTTGTGTAGGTGATCAATGTATGTGTTTTAAATAATTGTATACACTGAATGTGTCTTCAAAGGAGAAAGGTAATCTTTAGGGCATATTTGTGAATTATAAACAAGAATTTGACATGTGAAAATTTTGTAAGCCTCATTTTTAAGAAACAAGAATTCAGATTTGGTAAATATTTCCGATTTAAAGCTAACAAATGACTATCCTTTTCCAAACAATCTCTCTCCCTTGATGTTCATCCTCTGGTGGCTTGCCCAGAGTGCATGCGTGCTTACCTGCTCATGAAGACACACACCCCTCGTGTGACTCATGGGAGTCTAAGCTTGCATTTGTGAAAGTATAAAAATATGAAGAAGTTCGGGTGGGCTATTACCTTCAGTCCTTCAAAAACATTTATTGAACTCCTATTATGTGCTAACCCCACACTGAGACTACAAAGACAGAGAAATTCAGAGGGTGGGGGGAGAAGGCAGACATATATATATTATTGAAATAGGATGTTATTTTAACAGAGAAAGTTTCAAGATGCTATGGAGCATGGACGAAATACTAAACTCTGGGTGGGAAAGTCAGGTAGAGCTTCACAGAAAGTTAAATCTGAACTGAGTTTTGAAAGCGTAGATCTCTGGCAAGTGATTATGCCAAGGCAATGAATTGGGAGTAGCTCCAAATTCCTGAATTACAAAAGGTCTCTAGAGGAAATGGCGGCTGAGCATGCTAAAAAGGGGGGGATGAGGCCAAGCCAGTAAGCCCCTCATCTGTCACGCTAAGGAGTTAGGTTGCTCCACAAAAAGGAGAACCTATGTAAGAATTTTTAGCAAAGGAATGACAACGCAAACGTGTGTTTTAGAAAGACCACTCCGTCGACCTCGTGGAAGATGAACTAGAGGTAGGAGGGAATGTATGCAGGAAAACTGGTTGCGGAAAAACTGTGGCAAAAGCACGGAGAGAAAGATCACGAAGGGCTGTACTGATAGAGGGCTGACTAAGGCAAGGGGACCATTGGTTTACTTACAATTAGAAATAGAACATAAAATGCCAATTCAACTTTTGAGATGGACAAAAAATGAAGTACGCAACTGCATAAACACTGAGAAAACTTTAATATAAAAAAATGCTTTTGCGGGGCGCCTGGGTGGCTCAGTTGGTTAAGTTCAGGTCATGATCCTGGAGTCCCGGGATCGAGTCCCGCTTCGGGCTCCCTGCTCGGCAGGGAGTCTGCTTCTCCCTCTGACCCTCCTCCCTCTCATGCTCTCTGTCTCTCATTCTCTCTCTCTCAAATAAATAAATAAAATCTTTAAAAAAAATGCTTTTGCTTATACAATCCAAAACCAAGATTGGGGTTAAGCAATGGTTTTGTTCCATATTTTAGTTTATGAGTTTGGCAGAGGCACATAATCACATCATGTGCTATGAAAACTGTGTCATCTCTCAAAAGCTTTCTGATAGCTTTTCCAAGTAAAAGGAGGTGAGGAAACAAAAGAGCTGCTCAAGTTTAAAATTCTTCCATCCTCATCATCATGTATACTAAAAAGCTGATACCCAACTGAGATTTGTAAACCCCGTAGGTTCCAATAAAAGTTATAACTACTTGAATTATACTAGGGTCATCTGTATGCCAGCTCATCATGAGAAGTAAATACCCAGAAAAATAATTTCTTCCTGGCACTGTACCAAATCATTCTGGAACCACCATTTAGAGACCTGTCTTCTTGAAAACTAGATGTTAAGACACATCAAAATCCCATGCAGACGAGTTCTGATTCGGGCTTTTCCCTCTATCATGCAGCTTACACTCTCTCATCATTTCAACATTTTTAGGGGGAGGGGTTGTAACAGGAGCTCCAAGTTATCATAGTATGCCATAATAAATACCAGGTTTAGGAATAAAATTTTTAAGTATCAGTCAGTGACCGAATTCAAATGTCAGGTAAAAATAAAAGTCAGTATTCACTTACCCTCACCTATATTTAATGATTTTAACAAGGCTATTCTAATTTTTCCCCTTTAACTGTACTCAGATTTCCATTGTGGTAACAATGAAAACAACCTCTTGTTTCTTTACAGGAAGTTGCGAAGGTACTTTGCATGAGGGAGCACCATTCCACAGCCAGAGAATGTAAGCTAGAGATCCAGCTTCAGATTAAACAGCAGGGGAAACATTCAGAATTCACTTAGTATAGGGAAGTGACACCACAGGATAAAACAAGTTAAGAAAGTCCCATATTCATTTTTGTAACCACTGATTTAAGGAGACATTTTCCTCTTTGGGGAGTTTATCTAAGAAAAGACATGAAGATCTGAATTAAAAAAAAAATGTATCTATATGCTACTATAAAATGGTTGGTTGGGGTGAGTGTAGAAAAAACAAAATTACTCTAAATTTCTGAAGATTTTAGAAGTGGGAGTGAATGAATAATATGAACCTGTAGTACACAGATGAAAATTCCCATAACCTACTCTGGTGCAGAGAGTATTAATGTAACCTCACTCTCCTTTCAAACTGAACATCAGGGATATTAGTTTGGACTTTCAGTTTTCGTACTATAATTTTGGAAGTCTTTCTTTGTCTATCAAACAACAGCGGGAAAGAATTGGTAAATTTAAGTATGATTCACACTTACATAATTTCTTCTGTAAAAGAGAAATTACCAAGTACTTAGAATTGATAATATTGTGTGCCATTTCTAATCGGGACAGTTGAAACACCAACACATGCACAGTTTGTAGAAAAGACATAGTGAGCCAGTGCCAGAGTCAGTTACAGAAACAAATAAATCTAAACCATATTTCCAACTCCAGAATCATGTAATTCAGCTATTTACGATATTGTAAATTTTGACAATCTTTCATTGTTTCAAACGAAAGGAAAATCTATCACTGCTAACAAATCTCAAGGCTTAGCAAGTTCATGAGAATCTCTTCAGTCTGCATGGTACCGTCCGATCCACATTTACAAATATTCTTCTACAGGAACTAGCTAAATCCTGACTCGGTCTTCCTCTGTCAATCACGAAGTTGACAAAGCACAGACATTTTCGTCATGTGATAAACACAAACGATGAGGTCATCCAAACTACCTGCTTCACTGACTTCTAAACTGCAACCGTAGAATGAGCTCCCTGAATTCATTGGCTATTTTGATACCACATGGATCCAGTCTCAGACTTGACCAGTGTGACTTTCTTGGTTTTTGTGGTATTGTGCCTACCATCCATCTCACACATGTTTGGCGTTTCTGTAATATAAGGTGGAAGATATCTATGTTCATACTATTCATTTCTAAATCTTTGCCAAATTACCAGCTTGAGTTCCCTTTTCTTTACAATGTTTCCATATTTCAAAATAATGTTTATCATATATATATTTTTTTTTAAAGATTTTATTTATTTATTTGAGAGAGAGAAAGAGCACATGAGAAGGGGGAGGGTCAGAGGGAGAAGCAGACTCCCCGCTGAGCAGGGAGCCCGATGCGGGACTCGATCCTGGGACTCCAGGACCATGACCTGAGCCGAAGGCAGCCGCTTAACCAACTGAGCCACCCAGGCGCCCCTGTTTATCATATATTTTTCTTGCCTTCAATAATTGCTTGTGCAAGGGTAAAATTAACACAAAACTCTCTTTAAAGTTATAGTAAATTAATTCTTAATTTCCTACTATAGTTCTTAAACAGTTCACAATTCACCTATTGTTCACACTGTAAAACAATAAGATGGTTGAATTTAGGGCTTATTAAATCGGGTTCTTTGGTGTACAACATTGCCTCACATTAAGTCAGGACATTTTTTTTTCTTCCTCAAAAACATGTAATTCTATTCTCGGTGGTAGGTTATGCCATTATGTTTCAAATTTCTATTTTTTTTTTTAAGAGTTGAACAAAGAATACTTTTTTAAACAAAAGTAACTCAAAACTCGATGAAAATCCCACTGACTTAATTGACAGAAACAAATAAAGCATTATCCATCAAGGTTACTATTTGTAAAGTAGGCCAGTCAAATATGCGCTAAAAATACACACCCTGGAATCTAAAGCTGGCCCCTAGAAGTCGGTGATATTTTTTGGGTTCAAGAATCTCAGTGGTCAGTTGAGTGTTATACAATGGCATACAATCACTGAGATCTCTTTTACAAGAAAAACAAAGTTTATCATAGAAAAGAAGTTCTGACTTGAAGATAAAATATATATTGAGAAAATACAGCACAGTGAATCCCTTGGTTACATTAAATTCTTAATATTGGTGATTTCATTTTGGCTTTATGCCTTTTTCCATATTTATTTTAAATATGCAAGTTATTTTTTAACAAATCCCTATTACTATTTAGTTATCGATGATGGTAAAAAAAGATACCATTTTTTTTAACAAGGAAAAAATTGGGCATCTGTTTGACAGAAATGAGTACTTCAAGTACGTAAGTAAATCATTAACAGACCTATTACACTCTAAGCAACAGCAGTAAAAAGAGCTAGAATATGCATTTTGTATAAAGATTAAATTTCACAACATAATAAATAAATGCACTGATTTATACAACTTGAGAAAACCTTCTACTGATGATCACAAGTAATACTGTCTTATCACTGACTTTGTTAATATCAGCACTGCCTCACATAGAGATTCAAAGGTAAAATTCTTGCCCCCAAAGCCACAAAATATACAAAGCTGGTTTGTTATTAAATATTTTGTCTGCCAAAATTCCTGCAAACTAAAATACATCTTGGCAGTTTGAATAACCAGCATGATAATTATTTTGGTATCAAAAGATAAGAAAAATTTTAATATGAAAATTAATAAAACCAGTAAAAGGAGAAACCTGTTGTATAAATAGACATTTTAACATAAAAGTGAGACTTTTATCTCACTTGAGAGGAAGAAACAAATTCCATACAACTTACTTGAAGATCTGAAAATAATTATCATATTTCCCCAGCTCTAGATAAATATATTACTCCAATTTATTAGTCATCTTCAATATACAATATATAACTCACAAAACTGGGACGGTTACAATACCAAAATCTTTCACAGCACTAGTTACCAGTTACCAGAACTGTAAGAAATCTTTAGCTACATATCAGCTTAATACTTAGAATATACAAATAGATATGGCTAAGCTGTGGTAAACAATAGTGCAAACAGTAAGGACCACAAAATATATTCTTTTTTCTTTTCAGCTTGTTTATCTAACTGCGTTATCCTACTTCAATGGCATCATCAACTAAATATGGAACTTATCTTATTGCATTTTAAAAGTATCCCTATGTTCTTTTAGGTATGGTAAATTTACTCTTGAAATGCAGTTCCTATGAAATACCCAGACTATTTATAAAGTCCTACGCAATGAATAACTTGTAGCTAAAATGAAATGTTTTATGTGAACTTTTCTAGCTTTTAAGTAGTGGCTTGGTTTCTGTTTTTCCAACTTAAGCTTGGATGTGCATCAAAAATTAAGAGAGAAGATATAAATATGTGTAAATAGAATATCTTAGTTACATAAGGGGAATCAGTATGTTCATCTACAGTAGTAATATGGGTTTTTATCTTAAACATTGTTTAGTGCAGTTTCAGTTACTGTTAAACTTATTTTCCTGAAAATAACGGAAAGAAGTATACAAATAGGTACAGTCCAGCTGTCTTTTATCTCTCTGTTCTCTGTAATGATAAACCTTTATAGGTTTTTCTGCTAACAGACATGTCTCTAAATGAAATTTGGAGACATTAATAAAAAGAAGCAATAATAAAGGTAAAGAATGCTTTGGGTATTAAAAAACTAATAATCATTGCCTTTTTAAACTAATAATCATTTGCCTTTTAAAAGTTTTGGTTGTTTCTTTAGGAAAGCATCCTACTGCAAAGGCATCATATTACCATCTGACACAGAGATCACTATACAAAAGTCAAGGGGAGATGCCTAGCAGAGACAAACAAGTCCCAGGCCCCATGGCTCTCGGCAAGGGCAAGCCAGAGAGGGAGACACATGGCTGCCAAGCACCATGAGAACCGCCAGGGAGGTTATTCCATTGACCAATAGTTAGTATTTGAAGAATCTTCACTGTTCACTCTTTCCAACTGATTTTAAAAACTTGGTGTTTTAAAACTGCCACTTGTATTATTATCATACTCTGAACCCATTGTTTTACCCAACTTGCATCTGAAAAATGCAGGATGAGTTCATTCTGTGGGGAGAGGGCAGGAGAGATCCTAAATGTCAGGCTGAGAGATGTAGTGTTTATGGAGCTTAGTGAAAAACTATATCCTTGAAGAATTCGCATCTGTATAACATGAAAGTCCATTGTGTTGGACTAAATAGATGATTTACTTCAGAAATGATGTGTATAGAGGTTTCCACTGTAATTTTCTAAGTCATAGCTTTGCATAAATATTTTCTTTCTCAAATCCTGTTAAAAATAACTTCTCTTAGGACTAAAATAGTGCCCTCTTTATTCCTTAAAATTAGCTAAAGAATCTCTAGGCAGTAATGTCTTGGTAAATGATATCAGTATGTAAAAATGATTAAGTATTGACAATAAATCATTGGGAAAGATCATATTATAGAATTAAATAATTTGTATTTTAAGGATCAAAAATATGATACTTTGCAGGCACTACTTTAAGCAATTATTAAGTCTCTGAAAAATCAAGATAAGTTGGCATAATAAGAAAAACAAAGTCCAGCAAAACATGCCTTCTTTGAGGGCTTTAATGACACATTCAGTTTACTTGGAGTCATTTTGCTTCTTTCTTTTTTTCCCCAAGCCTAGCGATTCATTTCACGTGCGTGTGCTGTTTGTATCCTCAAGTTTGAACTATGTCAACAAGATAATCTAGTGATAAGAGAAAGTGAAATGTACAAGTTGTAGGAGACTGACCCGGTCTTTACTTATCTCAGTACATATTCTTCTGAAATGTTCCCTGTGACTTAAGTTGTGAACAAATAAGAATGCCACGTGAGCAAGAAACTGAGCAAATGTGGATTGTTAGTGACTTAGATGTGAGGTGGGGAGCTGGAGAAAGGCCAGCTATGTTGGTCAGCCAATCTCCTGTTTTATCTTAGCTACCAAAATATAACCCCTGAGTAGGCAGGGTTTATCTAGATCCAGAATCAGGAATAAGCATTGAGAAGAAAACTCAGTGAGGATGATGAGTGAGTTAAAGCTCATTTCTGGGATTTCTAGGAAGTAGTGGGTTGGGGAATGAGCTATGCTGAGGGCTTTTTGAAGAACTTGAATCCCTAATAGCTGGGAGGGATAAAATGTGGCTAGGCCAGTGCTGATCACTGACAAATCTTGTTTAAAAGGAAGATTGAGATTTGGTAGGTCTGGAGTGGACCTGAGATTCCACATTTCTATAAGCTCCCAGGTGTCATGGATGCTGCTGGTCCATGGACCACATTTGAGTATCGAGGATCTAGACCAATGCTGGCCAGTAGAATTTTTGCAATGATGGAAATGTTCAACATCTGTACCATCTGCTATAGTTACTGAGCACTTGAAATGTGGCTAGTGAACTTGAGAAACTAACTTTCTAATTAAATCAATGTAAATTTAAATAGCCACATGTGGCTAGTCCCTACAATATTGGACAGCATGGGTCTAGACATTCACAGGTCATCTCTTCTCAGCCAGAGCAATCTATATCACAGTCCCCAAAGTATCTAACCCACCAGTTTATTTAGATTAGCAGATTTCCTTTTATACAATGCAAACTGTAAAATTAGTTTGTTTGTTTTTTTTAAAGATTTATTTATTTATTTGACAGAGAGGGACACAGCAAGAGAGGGAACACAAGCAGGGGGAGAGGGAGAGGGAGAAGCCGGCTTCCCGCCAAGCAGGGAGCCCAATGTGGGACTCGATCCCAGAATCCCAGGATCATGACCCGAGCCGAGGGCAGACGCCCAACGACTGAGACACCCAGGCACCCCTAAAATTAGTTTCTTTAAATTGTTTTCTTCCTAACACTTTGCTTAGATGACCCATAATGGGCACTTAAGTAGGGAGAGGTGAAAGGAGTCCTTTTGCAGAGATAGGGTCACACATGGCAGTGAGGATTTGAGCAACCATCACGGTATTGGGCATGTGGGAGATGGGAAGCCAGGAGGCCAGAAGGGAACTCACAAAGGGAGGAGGGATAATACTGAAGGGAAAAATGGAATACTTTAAAATTTTACTTAGGTCTGACCCTGTCCCCTTCCTCCTTGAAACACAAGTTCTGGGGCACCTGGCTGGCTCAGTTAGCAGAGCATGGGACTCCTGGTCTTGGGGTTGTGAGTTCAAGCCCCATGTTAGTTGTGGACATTACTTAAAAATAAAATCTTAGGAGTGCCTGGGTGGCTCAGTGGTTAAGCGTCTGCTCAGGTCGTGATCCCAGGGTCCTGGGATCGAGTCCCGCATCGAGGCTCCCTGCTCAGCGGGAAGCCGGCTTCTCCCTCTCCCACTCCCCCTGCTTGTGTTCCCTCTCTTGCTGTGTCTCTCTCTGTCAAATGAATAAGTAAAACCTTTAAAAGAAAAATCTTAAAAAAAAAAAAACAACAACATATATATATATATATAACAAATTTGTTATATATATATATAACAAATTCTTCCTCAGGAGAATAAGACTGTAGGGGAATGGATGTTGGCTGGGCTCTGATTCCCCTTCACCCCTCCCAAATTATCCAGGTGTGGGAGAGCCTAGCGGCAGGACGGTGCAATTAAAGCTGGCAATCCGGAGCAGGTTTAAGCTTCTCACCTCAGTTCAGGAATGGATCAAGGTACAAAGGCCCCACCTGCACTCCCCTGAGCTGTGATCAGATTCCAGAGAGCAGCTCTTCCTACTTTTGATTCGAGGCCCCATCAACTCTAAGAAGCTGCTCCTCTGTGACGCTGACAGGCACCTGAGGAGGCTCTGAGGACACCATCTTGGCAAACAGACGTGAGTAAGGTCATCTGGGTCCACACCAGCCACACACAGGCAAAGCATACAGGAAAAATTGCTCTTATTTAACAACGACAAAAAAGAGAGCAAAATTGTCATTTTAAAGGATTTCCCTCATCCAAAAGCCATCTGCAAGAAAATACTAGTTAACCAAAGAATCCATTAATGGAGGTTTTACAGCATAGATAAGAGTTATTACCTAGGAGTAAAAAGACCAACATCAAACAAAAAATTTAATCATTTACATCTTACTCTCAAATTCTGAACATGTAATAGCTTAGACCTTTTCTAGTGGCAAAGGGGTATTTTGGGCAAACGGAAATCAATAAAGATTTTTATATTAGCTAATTCTTCTCTAGAGTTCCTTGCCTCTTTGCCCCTACCTTTCTTTTTTTGGCCGAGCTGGTCAGGGATCTGTGATCTCACAGCTGAGTTCCAAAGAGAGGCTGGCATCTCTTTTTTAATTCTATAGGGAAATGCCTGGAAAAGCAAGACCCCTTGCAGGGGATGGGGAGGTGGGGACTATAAAGGGACTGGAAAAGAAGCCCTTTGATTTCGTAAGTGTAGGTAACATTCCAATATGAAGTGAGTAGCTTTTGACTCTTTCACACTACTTGATAGAATTCCCTTTGGAAAATTTCTATTTATTCACAACTTAGACAGGTAAAATATATAGTCAGACACATTTGGTCAGGAACTCATCAGGCTCATTTATTTTTAAGATATCCAAATTTTGTGATTTTTTTTCCTAGTAGTTAAATACCCAATTTATGAATAAGAATAAAGTGTCAAATATTTAAACTCCTTTGCTATAATTAAATTATATGTCTGACAATGTTCATTTTAAATGCTTTCCCACTAATATTTCTCATTAAGCATTTGGCAAATAATTGTCTAGAAAATATCAATGAGAGTGTATTTCAAGATTATGCATATATAAGTGTGAATGTACATGTATGTGTATAGACACACACAAGTGTGTATGTGTACGTGTGTGTATGTGTATCTATTGAGCACCTACTTAGAAGGCTACTTCATGAAAATTGTCACCACTGGGTCAATACCCTGTTTTCTTCTCTTATATAATAGATTTTTAAATATTATAATTAATTTTTGGTACATAATGTCTAAAGAAAGATTGTTTAAGGATATTTTTGTGACTTTTTAACACATGCCTTTGGCTTTCAAAGATTTGGTAATTGTAATGTTGACTCCTAATAAGCTTACACTGAAGTATAGTGGTTTAGAAAAAGGAAAATAATATCTACCTGATATAAGAATTAAGTGAGATAATAATAATAATAATATAAAGCCCTTAAGAAAAAATTTAAAAATTTAAATTTCTTGTTGAGAAGTTGTGTCAGTAGTCACTCCAGCTCAGTGGGTAAGTCTGGGTGACCAATCAGTATACAAATCCCAGTTGAGACCTTGGGGAAACTCCTGGATGTCAACAGCCCACTATATTATAAATGCAAACAGAGTATTAAATAAATACTAAACTAAAGCAAAAAAAACCCACAAAATGTGGGAATTTTGGTTTGGGAAGCTATAATAAGTTTTGTTCGGCAACAGAACATGTAATTTTATAAAAATATCCAGAGATTTTCTTAATGCGCATGTCTACTGTTGATGATATAGAGTGACATCAAATTGACTTGCATAAAATGTGTATCATTTGTTGATTATGGCACAGACATACGGTCACAAATTCTTAGATACAGCATCTATCCAAAGTCCCACATCAAAGAACAGAAAAGTGCCTTGAACCAACAAAAGGATACTTCGGTAGTAATAAATTAAATTCCATTAAAACTGACATGAAAGCTAAGTTTTACGAGATTACATGTGACATGCAAGAAAAAGAAAGACCATTCAGGCAGGAATGTCGTGCATTAAGATTTGCATTCATTCATAATATTTGAGGGGTTTCAACCATTTTCTATGACCACTGAATGCTAGGAATCTGAGGTGACACCCAATCTAACATTCAAAACACAACCTAATTTATATCTTAGTCTCCTAACCAGTGACTTTAAGGAAGAAGCCAATGCCTCCAATAATGAAACCTAAGAAGTTTTAGCCACATATTTGTTATGCAGTCACGTAGTAAGAACATTCCATCTGACCAGGTTTAAGGAAAGTCAAACGTAAGTAAACATTTCCACCTTTCAGACAATGCAATTGTCTCAGATTCTTCCTACCTTCTTACTAATATGAGCATATTTGAACACGTCAAGTTTGCACAATAAGGAAATGGCTTTGTGGAATGTATTATTTGGCACAAAAATATTTTCTAATACCTCAAATGAAAATTTTCACCCACAGCAAAATATCAAGCCATAGAGGTGCTTCCCTGGTGCTTGCTTTTCTAGGCAGAAAAGTACAGAAACAGACAATTGCTTCTAAGAGCTTTGCATTAAGTAGCATTTACTTCCCTTCCAAGGAATAGCACCAATATGATTACACCTCAGACTGGGGAGTGCTCCTTCCAAGCTCTTTAATTCCCTGGAGAATTCGCTTCATATGACCCACTTTCGTTATCCCCAGGTCCTAAAAAAAAAAAAAGAAAGAAAGAAAAGAAAAGAAAAAGAAGAAAAGAAAAGGTAGGGAAAAAAAGGAGAAGGAAAAGAAAGAAGTTTATTGACAAGAGAAAACTGGGGATTAATTATTTCACTAGCAAACAGTATAATTAGCATTCAGTTCATTTAGTTTAGTTTCTACTCAATGACTTAGGAAGCATAAGGTACGAAAATCAGTTTATAAACCGAAACTAACCTGACACTGAAACATTACCAACCAGTAAAAAAAAAAAAAAAAATCACATCCTATACAAACTCTTAAATGTGACATTATCAGAAATTATACACAATGGCGGTTCTTCAAGAGTTAAAATCTCCTTTTTACTTCTGCTTCTTTTTTTAAAACACAGGTCCTTTTGGGATCTCTGAGAAAAGTGACATGAGACATCAGGGCAGCCGCAAGTGGCCTGAAGGCACTTCCATCCTAAAATAGTAAACTTCAAAGTAAAGCCTAATCCTAATGACAGAGATCAGTGGCCACCAGCTAAATTTGGAATGTCAGTACATTTCCGGCTACATTTAGAGTTTTCGATTTGAGCGGACTGTTTAAATATTTGTTCTACTTGGTAAGGCAGAAGTATAAAAAATTACTTCAACCCAGCTCTCTGTGGGTTGATGCTTTTCCTCAGAACACTTGTGGCCTTTTCCCCTCAGAACCCTCCTTGTTTCTTACAGAACCATCTTCCTTTAAAGGGCCAAGAATTCAGTATTTAGCTTTCAGCATGGAGGAGGATTCCAGACTGTAGCGCGCACAGCAGGTACTCGGCAAATAAATCCTTATGGCCGGAATGAAGGAGATGCATACAAGAAAGCCATGACATTCACTACTTGAAAAACTAAAAGAAAGGGTGAAGGCCTCTGAACCCTATAATTTGTTTAAGTGTAATGGGCACTATCAATTGGCTAATACGTGAAGTCAAACCAATTCTGCATAAAAAAGAGAGGGCTTGAAATATCTGAAAATTAGCAAAAAGATGGCTTCCAAAGCAGCCTCGAAAACAGGATTATAAGGTACCACAAAATTATGTGTCTGAGATGGTAAAGATTCCAAATGTCTGTTCCATTTCGTAAGCTAAGAGCATTATTTATTTTTAAGCTTTAAGTGAAATAGATCAGACGATTGTAAGCACACTCACACACACATGCTCTCTCTTCCATATACTCTACGGGCTCTCTGAATTCTATAGCAGCGATGCTACTGACAATTTTGAATCTTTCTGGAAAATACTCTTTCTACAGCAAGTTCTCTTGTCAAGCTTGAGATAATTTCTGGGTCACATTTTTACAATATGCAACGGACCCTGAAAAATATTTTCTCATAGGACACCAGGCTATTCATAACCAGTGTTAAGGCAACTATGTTTCCTGAGTGTATGCTCACATAGCAAACTTAAAAGCAAGGCCAAATCCTAAAGAAAGACAGCCCGCACCTGCTACCGAACTGCAAAATATAAATGCATTTACAGTTGCATTTAGATTCTTTGATTTGAGTGGGATATTTTAATATTCTTTCTGCTTTGTGATAACATAATTATCTGATTAAGAAACACACTTAATATTAAATATTTTATTTCAGGCCATACGCACGTTATATTTTCAAGAATAAAAACTTCTTTGGGAGAAGCAGACTACTCAGAATTACCATTTTGGTTGTAATGAGATGAATGTTTTCCACAGAATTACACTAACTTCTAGCTATATTTTCTCTGTCTTGAGCTCAATACCTTCATGTCTTCTAGGAGTTAGGCTGTGATAAAGTTATGCCATGACATCTGTTATATCGTTCTTAATTTATTTTTATCATATTCTTTATTATGGGCCTTTTCTTTCTTTGGATGAACAGGTCTAATTTTGCAGAGACATGCTGTGTAGATATTCAGTTATCTTTCATATGCAACTTTCCAAAAGGAAAAAAAAATTAAAAAAAAACCCAACCACACAAACAAAACCATTGCATCTTTGCCGCTGTCTTTTGATGTCCCTCACATTTGCCTATGGTCTTCCTGGAAGGAGAATAATGCAATCAGTTTATTTCCTAAAGCACCTCAGAAATATTTTTCCTTTCCCACCTTAACACTGTCACATTGCTATCTCTAGTTGTCTTGCTGATAAGAAAGTAATACCTGAGCCAAGATCTGAGCAGGAGTAAGCCAGGTGCCGGGTCGTGGGAGATATATACCGTAGGAGGGTGCACCTCTAAAGGTGAGGAAGAGTCTAGTATTTTTAAGCGAATGGACAATGGCCAGGGTGGATGGGGTACAGCCCAGCGAGGGGCCAGTGATTCCACAGAAGGTTCCATAAATGGGCAGAATCTTGTAGACCTCCCAAAGATGCGAGTCTATTCCAGTAAAATGGGAAGTAACTGAAAGGTGATCTATCTGATGTTAAGAGATCACTCTGGTTGCCGTGTGGGTAATGGGCTAGAGAGAGTAAGGGTAGCAGCGGAAAGGCCAGTTAGGAACTCTGGTTTCACACGGGCGAGCGGTGCCCTAGCATGCGGTAGGAGCGTGGAAAGCAGAAAGAGAAATGGATGGAGTTTAGAAACCTGGCTCGGTGATGGGCTTAATGAGTTAGGGGACCAGGATAAGTATGGTCCGTGGGCTTCTCTGGCTTGAGTGCCTGGAAGGAGAGAGGGGTGATTTTACGAAGATATCCGCAGAACAGAGGTTTGGGTTTTGACATGTTAAGACTGACTCCCCCGTGTGATAGGCAACTATCAAGTAGAGTTGGTGATAAAATCCTAAAGCTCCCAAATGAGGTCAGGGCTGGAGGTACAAACCTGTGAACCACGGACATCTTCATGGACCATATTTGCAGCAATGGGAATGGACAAGGTTACCCAGAGAATAGGCGATCCTTTAGCAACACTTAAAGACTTCATTCTGAAGAGTCTGCTCCCTCTTATAGCTACAACCAGAGATCAAGGGGAGCTCATTTGCTACCTTCACAGCTTTGTTCTATAGCAGGCTCTTTCCGAAAAATTATCTTCCTTTTTTCATTCCCCCACGCCCCGTTTTAGAATGAAAAGAGTTAAAAAGGACGATGTCAATGCAAATTTCTGAAAGAAAAGTTTTAAGGGAAAGGATGTAATTTGCATTAAAAATAAAAACAAAGGAGAACAAAAAGTTCCATGATAAAGCTAAAGAGAAAGTTTATGAAAATAATTCTTAACCATTTCCTTTTTACTCATACTCTTTCTTCCAGCCAAGTCCTATCACTCGAACTCTCCTATGTGTAGGAGCTTTGTTTTTCCATTCTGTAAATATTTGCTTTACCCATTGTGTATGTGTGTGTGTGTGTATTTGTATGTTTATGGTTGCGTGTACATATATAACATATACATATATAATTATATATACACACATATTCAGTCTTTTCCTTGAATTTATGCTTATTCATGGCAAATGAAATGTAAGCTCCTAGAGAGGCTGGCATAATATATCAATCAGTAGCTATTCAATAAATATTGCTGCCTGCCAAGGATATAAGAAGCTACATAAATATGTTGGATATAATGATGCCCTACATTTATTTTTTCGTGCACTCATTCCAAGTTTTGAAGTCAACCTTTACTCTAGGAACTCTAGCCCTGTATATTTTGCTATTTTCCAGATTTGGGACTCTCAACTGCGGTAATTAATTAATCTATTGTTTTATTATCCTGGTTAAAAATGTTTAGGTAGATGTGGTGTCCACTTTTAATGTTCTAAAACTGTATGACTCTGCTTTATAAAATCCTATATATTACTCACTAATTGTGCAAAGATCTCTGCTAACACATTTGTAGAGAAAGGAACAGCAGTTCATGAATTTGTTAGGAATTCACTGTATCATAATTCTGTGCAATTCAGAACTTGGTCTACAGGAAAGAGATCACTCCAACATATGTTAAAGGCTTTGTCACTTGCTTATTACTCAATCTTGGAATTTTAAAATGGCGGTGTTTGGTAAGAAATTCCAACATGACAAAATCCTACACGTAACCTTGGAATAGAATAGTCTACTTTGGCCTTGTTGAGTCTCCATCCCCCAAAAATAAAAGGGAATTGCTGCAGACCATGAATTAATGATTTTCTTTCTCTGAAATAAATGCCAAATAGGCTCTAAGCTGCATTCTAGCAAAAGCGAAGCATAATTTTTACTTCATTTACTAAAGAAAATAATAAATTTCTTTTTGAGCATAATACAATCATAACAGTAAGTCACAGAGAGGTCTAATTGTTCACATGAGCTCTGAAAGGGCAGTCAGAAACACAACAACATCATAGGACCCTCAGCTGCCACTGCTGTAAGTTTCTAATCTAGTTCCACATATTAGGAAAACTTTGTTATTGGTATTTTGAATCAATTTTTAGTTGTTAACCTTTTATTAGATTTTTTTAGTCATTTTCAGCAACAGTGATCCCCTCTCATGCTGATCCAATAAAATGAGCTGATGGAAACATGAGCTATTTGGAAGTATTAGCACAGGGACAGCCATACCAATGGATGCAGAGAAAAAAATTACTAACTTCATGCTAAGCTTTAGCCATAATAATCAGAGAATCATACTTGATAGGACAATATTGCTGACATTCTTGTTTAAAAAGCATACAAGGAACTCCGACCACAGGACAATGCGTATTAGATTACTGCCTGTTTGCAGGACAGAAGCCAAGCTATAAGCATGTAACAAAAGAGGTGCAGGAGAAAGGATTCTGTTTTGCTGGGAAATTTTCAAAAGCAGAAGAGTAGCACAAAGGAAATACCTTAAGATCTCGCCTTTCCAGATGCAAAAGTTCAGCCCCTCTGATGTCATGACGGATGAAGATTTCTTTGTACTCTCCCAAATTGAGCAGATCCAGCCAAGCAGCAACTTCCTCTGTGCCCCATTTTTGAACTACCAAAGTTAAGAGCAAAACCCCCTTAATTTCTACATGCTCAATGCATTACAAAGCAAAGGTTGGCCAAAGAAGATGCAAAACAGAGTACAGCGGCAGTGCTGGCAAAGGGAAAGGTTAAAGGTGTTGTTTCGACAAAACTCCCATTTCGCTTTTTCCCCCATGCAGGTTACAGACTCTCAATCAACACAGAGATCTGACTATGCAGGGATGTTCACTGCTGTGCACCATGCCTTGAGCTTTAGCTCCATTTCCTCTCCAAGCCGCCCCAACTACACAATCTAAATAGCCCAAGATCTAAATAAGCTCTGACGACTTCCTTTAGACCGTATATGAAACTAGATCTAACTGAAGTAGCTACAAGTGCTGATGAAAATTGAAAATCTGACATGGGCTTCTGAATATCACACAGACGTCGGCTCCAGGTCTGGCTGAATTCAAGGGATGCCTTTATTGATTCTGTTACGGTTCGTAATTATAATTATTGACAATGATAGCACTAAATGTGTTGTTAGCTCACCTTAATGTCTTCTGAAAACTGTCAGTACTGCTAAGATGAGTTGGACTGTTACTTTTCAATACGTATCATCATTGTTTTATACATTTTATTTGACATTGATTAGCTTAATTCAAATTTATTTATTTGCCATACTTGGTTTTAAAATACCCTTCAGTGGCTGCTCTACAATTGTCAAAAATCAGGTCATATATCACTTTTTTAAAAGGAGACAGCTCACTTGGAAGGATTATAAAATGATTTGATTGTGCAAGGCACCTATTGCCATCTACACAGAACTTGAAGGAGCCTCAGCACCACTGCAGCATTAAAATTACTTCCTAGGGGAAGGGGGAAAGGGAACCAGACCAACACCACCACAGTTTAATCTTCGCTTGAGAATGCAAGTGTCACTGGGGGCTGTCACGACTGAGGGGCTGAAACGGTGTAGGAAGTCCTTGAAACAGGAGAAAGACAATGCGTAACTTTAGGTGGAAAAATCAATTATTTAGCAAGTTAAAGGAGTAAATGGAAGTTTCAACATGCCATTCATCAAAATGAGCTAGATTTTGAACTTTGAAGAAGAAAAACAAGTTACACACCACCGATGCCTTGAATTGTTGTTACGCAGGACACAGGACCATCTAAACAGACGCACTGACGTCCACTGAACAGAGTAGAAGCCCATCAGCGACCACCTCGTTTTCTTGTGTGCTTCGTTGCTAAAGACTCTTACTGGTTGGGGGACTTACTTTAGGTGTGACATGATTTGCTTTATTGTGGTAAAATGAACATAAAATAAAATTCACCATTTTAACCATTCTATGGTGTTTACTACCTCCATAATGTGCAAGGGTCACCACAAATAATTCCAGAACATTTTTATCGCCTCGATGACATCGCTTTAATGAGTCATCTTTTCCACAGGGTTTTACTTTCCCTTCCAGTGCAGATCACCTACCAGGCTGTGAACTTGTCTTCTGCTTCTGAACCTTTTCCTTTTTAAATTTTGGCACGATACGAAAGACTGTGCTTCTGCTGTTTCTCTTGGTGCAATCCATGGGGGGCTCCTGTTCGAGTGGGGCAAGAAAAGGAATTTGCTCAGGACATTAGGAGAAGAAAAACTCACCCCGATCTTAAAGCCAACGCAGGAACAGGTTATAAGCACAACACACCGTTGAAGCCGTGGCTTGTTAACAATTAAAGTGCATGATGCTACGTACTCCTTGAAAATGTACTGATTCCCGTGTGGTACCTTTGTTCACAGAAAAGCCTTTGCTCGCTTGTTCAAGAGCAGCACATTTGAAAGTGGTATTCAAAATGCATTCTCCCTTGAATATCTCTTGTTCAAATTTGATTGTCATAACGTCTGCATTTATAAAGAAACAGGCCACATTTCACATACCGCATCTTCGTTTGGGTGTAAGATATAATAAAGCCAAGGGATCTCCGTTAACTTCTGCAGCTCCACCTCCACAGAATGTAAGGCATTAGACACGCGTTCCTCATGCGGGGATTCTAACTGCTGTTCGCCAGCAAATTTTAAAAAACACAAAATAAAACAAGGCTCAGTGACCAATCTCAAACAGGAGAAATTCATTTTATTTTGACAACGAACATCCTCATCTCTTATTAGGCTAGGCTAGGTTATTGTTGTTGGTAAGATACAGGAATATAGGAAAAAAAGAAAAGATTATTTTCTATTGAGCTTATTTAAAAAAAAAGAAAAACCTGGATAGATTTATCCGTACTTTCCAAAGATAAGGTAAGTAGCTAGTGTGACTTTAATAATGTCACAGAAAAAAAGTATCACTTTTGGTGGTTTTCTTTCTCTCTCCCTTTTTTCTTTTTCTTTCTTTCTCTTTTTTTTTTTTGTAAATTCTTTCCTCTCTCCCTCCCTTCCAATCCATGTGTCCATCTACCCAGTCTGCCTGCTTGCTAGTAAGTAATCTCACTATTCTACTTCTCTGTGGCAAAAATCCTTCCGATTTCCATGGGCCGCTATGTAAGCAAATAACACTATTTTAAAAATTGGTCAAAAACGTGTCCCATCATAAGAACTGCTTGGCACAGAAATCTCCTGGAGAATTAAAATAATAAGTTTAAGGGGAAAAAAAAAAAACCCCACGAATCTCAGAAAAATTTGTGACGAAAAGCTGTTGTAAAAATCAGGGCAAAAGCAAAACGCTGAATGGTTTGAAATCTGGAAGAGGGTTTGGAAACTTTAAGGAGAATTTAACCGGTCACTTATTATCCATTCATTTGAGGCAGCTATTAAAAAGCACTTAGAAATTCAATAGTAAAGGTGAAATAAACACTGTTACATGTAGAACAGGAAGGGAGGCGACTGCCTTCTGGTCCTGGCTTTGTTACTAACTATGCAACCAAGGGAAGCCTGACTGATGGTAGGAGTCTTAGTTTCTTCTTTAATAAATAGTAGAAAGTGACCAGATTATTTCTAAGGTCTATTCCAGAGAATCAATCCTTTCATAAATTACTTTAAGATTGTAGAGGACCTATATACAGGTTTGCAGAATTTTAAACTGAAAGTTCAGCGAAATTGTTCCTGTTATTTATTATGGTCGTTTTTTTCTCCTTGGTTATTCAAGGTATTTACCATTTCTAGTAGTTAATAAAAATATGGAGATTCTCCACCTTGTCATGTAAAATTTACTACTTTCCTTTGAGTCTAAGAATACACGTCTTATAAAATTGATAAAATGGTATTGCATATTCATTCTAGAAGCAAAATAAAAGTGTAAGCCTTAGTTGATCTCGAATATGACTGACACTGTATTTTGACATCAATATGGTCAAAGGTTTTGAAAAAATTCACTGGTATACATTTTAAACCATACACCCATATTAGACAGTGACAGAAGTATATTGAAATGATTAAGAGTCTGTGTGGGTTGTTCTATATGAACATAATATAATTGATAAATACTAACCAACTAACACTCAATGGGTGCTTTCAGTGTAGAGAGCTAAAACACAGAACAAGTTACGCTTCTAGTTGTTGTCAGTCAGGAGTTATCTTTTGTATTTCAAATAAGACAAAAAATACATGTCCTTCACATAAAAATTGGGACCAAAGCCACAGCTCACTGGATTTCACTGGACTGATTTTAGAAGAGCAACAAGAAGACTCTAGTTAATAACAAAGGTGCCAAGAATTGGCAAAATGTTCCATTGGTTTTATCAAAAAAGGTAATCAATGTGTCTTTGTAAAAGTTTTTTTTCAGGGCCATAGCATAGGCAGCCACGTCCTGCCCCAAGGAAGTTGTACTACTTCAGCTTCCTCTGGAGATGGGTAAGAGCCACGGGTGTCATTCATCCTTGAAGCTTCTCTTCTCAAAGTAAAAGATGCTCCAAGGATGGTACCCTTCCGGACCCCAATCAAACTCCAAGCACAGTCACTTTGTTAGCTAGACTGTGACACACCTCCTATTTTCCCACTATGCTGGATACTATGACTTTTACTACCACTTTATTTTCCAAAGCAAGAGATAAAATTACAGTCAAGAGGAAAGTTGTAAGATCATCACGGATCAGTTCATCAGAATCGTGACAAGGAAGAAAAAATAGCTAGTGCATCATAATGCATCAGGCTTTCTACACAGTTACAGCAGCGCGTGTGAATAACCCACAATCGAACACTAGGTGGCGAGAAGACCCAATATTCTAGAACGTTTGAAACTGGTGAGAGAATAAAAGGCTGACAAGGCAGACTCCAGGCAAACCAAACAGGACATCTGTGGACTTCTAGCACTTGAGGTCCACTGACTGTGGTCAAATTCAGACCTGCCCGAAACTTCATTTCTAGCACCAATTTGAGTTAATCTAGAGATAGGGCTAGCTCTTGAATTTAGTTCTTGAAACATCGAGTCTAGAAAGTGCTGCCCTTTAAGCGAATCTAAAAACCATACCGATCATATTTCAAATGTTAATTTCAGGAACAAAACCGATGATTTCCTCTACCTCTCTGCAATTAGGAAGCAATGAGCTCCTGAGGAATGCCTGCTACACTTCATAAGGCTCAAGTCTCTCAAAGCTGACTGGGGAGAACTGTACTGCATAAAAACCTGATGGCATCTATGAGGGGAAACCTCTACTGTCAGCCCGCACCATAACTCCCTGGTGTAGCCATGCATTTTCTCGAAGGCAAAAGCCAGGTAAAAGGGAAGCCCTACGGATGGAGGCCAGGAGGCTGCTTCTGCATTAGAATCTGATGAATGAATGCATGCTCCCTAATAAAGCTGAGGCCCACACATGGATCGTCATTCTTGTGTTACCAGTCATCTCTTCCTTACCAAAGGAACCCTGCCCACTAGTAAAGATTCTGTTTCATTATATAATGCCTTCACATTGATGGCTATTTCAGTGGCAGTGTCTCTCGTAAGACTCTAGAAAAAAAAAAAACAACACATCAAAGACAAGTAGTTGTTGGGATTCAATCATCAGCAAATACTTTACATTTTATTCTTCCCATAAATTCACATCACACATATTTTTACAACTCTACCCCAATTCTATTATAATTGAAGAATTTCACACCCGTGCCCTGACTATAGTCACACACTTAGGACCACATCTCCTGCATACAAACATGTGGATGCTTGCAACAACATATACGTGTTCCCATAAAACAGTTCAGTCAAAGAAAATTATGCCTTATCAGATAATGGGGCATTATCAGATCATAATCAGTTCTATCCACTGACTTTCACTCCCAGAAGTTCCAACCAGACTGTTTTTTAGACTTTTACCTTGAGGAAGCAGCACTTATCTATCAATTTAGGTAACTTCCACTGAATAATTAAAGGAATGAAAAAATGCTATGAGTTTTCTCTACGCTACAGCCTTGTACCATGTATCACATTTCAAGAGGGCTGTATCCTTTCCCTTCTTTTTTTAACACCTACGTTAAAAAAATTATAGATGTTACAAAATTGTAGCATCTACATTAAAAAGTTTACCCACTTTACCAGTTTCATAGAACAAAATGAAGTGAGAATAACTTCTGTACACAGCTTTGACATTGAATGAACGTTTCTAATAAAACGCGTGGTATGTAGTTTGCCCTACATCAGGGTGCAGGGGAGAAGGTGAAAGAAAGAACAAGAAGGGATGGTGGTAGCTCGAAGGAGAAGAAGTGCAAGGAAGGTGGCAAGGCGACAAGTGATTGAAAGAGAAATGGGGAAAAAAATGAAGAGATTTTAAAGGAATGGAATGGAATGGAAAAATGACAGGAAAAGGAAAATGAAAATGTGGCCACTAATTCATCATAAGCTTCTGGCAGGCACTCCTACAGACTGTCTAATGCTTTTTCAAAGGGCATGGCACATGTTATAGCATTGAAATATATGTGTAATACATAACAGTCTGTGGAATGAGAATTTACCATTAGCTCCTCACCTCTGGGAAGCGTGGGTTGGCTTTATTCAGTGCGTGGGAGCATGCATTCACAGCATGGGCCAGTTCTTGCTCCAAGAGACAATGGATCGTGGCTGCATCACAGATCCTGAAAGCAAAAATGAGGCAGGTGAACAAAAAAAATTTGAGCATCGCTGATTTTTCTGAAGTGTAGAAATGGTAGAATCAGACAATTCGGGGAAAAAAAAAGATTAGGGGATATTTTTAAATGAGTTCAACTCAATTATGAATAACAAAGGGTAGATTTACAAAATTCAAACCCCACTGTAACAAAGAATGTGAAACCAAAAATCTTTATAGGAAAAGTTAGGCTTAGAATCACAGATAAACACAGTGAGGTACTATTTGGAAGAACAAAATATAGTAACACTTCATTTTGAAGTATCATTGGCAAGTGAGATGGGGCCCAAATGTAGAGAGCAGAAACTTAATCTTTTATTCATTGAAACTTCAATCAGGAACAAATAAAACAGAGTCGGAGAAGAACATTGCCATATTTAGCATATATACACTAAGTGCTTTACATACATTATCTAATTTAATATTCACAACTTAAAAGGTAACTGTGATTAATTTTCTCCACTTTATAAGAGCGTGAGGGCTGGAGAGATTCGGTAAGTATACAAAGCTAATAAGTAATAGAGCCAGGATTTGAATCTATGTCTATCAGCTCCAAAGTCTGTTGTGCCACAGTCCTCTGGAATCTAAACATTTAAGAATATCCTGAACAAACAGGATCCTGGAGCTCACTAAGGCCAAAGAAGAAAAAAGTAAAAGTTCCACTAATTGCTAGATGATGATGTAAAGTTTGCGGATGAGCAAGAAGGCAAAACTATGCAAATCCTTTTTGCTTCTGACATCTACAAGGAGAATGATCTTCACACTAGAAAGGGTAAAACAAGAAAAGAGACTAGGCCTATATTGTTGAATCAAGAGTAAAGGAAGAGAGCTTAATTCTTAAAGATCATACAATTGATATCCAAGCCGCAAAGGAATGTGCAAATGTCATCTCAATATTTTTACCAATAACCTTGAGAAATCATAAAGAATGGGTTATTTATCAGAAGAATAGAGGTGGGTAAATGTTACTCTAATTTTCAAAAAAGGGAAAAGAAATAAATCAATTTCAGATCAATATTTCCAATTGCCTACTAAAATTTCCTCCCAGATATTTCTTTCTTTCTTTTTTTAAGATTTATTTATTTATTTGAGAGAAAGAGAGAGCATGTGAGCATGAGGGGGGGGTTGCAGAGGCAGACTCCTGGCTGAGTGCAGAGCCTGCCATGGGGCTCTATCTCACGACCCTGAAATCATGATGTGAACCGAAACCAAGAGTCAGATGCTTAACTGACTGAGTCACCCAGGTACCCCTCCTCCTAGATATTTCTAATGTAGTTTAAATTCTGGAAGTCCAACACGGAGCCTGTCATTTTCCCTCTCAAACCTACTTTCCCTCCTGAATCCTATGGTTCCATCAAAGGTTCCATAATCCATCCAGCCATTCACTAGAACCTGAGGGTCGTCCTGTCTCCTAATTCAGGTCATTCAGCAATTTTAGATAATAATCAATCTTAAGTCTCTCTTCTTCTTTCCATCTCTCCTACCTCAATCCGTTGTTCCCTATCAGGACCATTCCAAGAATGTTCACCCTAACCTTGCTTTGCTGTCTTGCAAACAATGCTACACATTGCTTCCAGGAACGTCCTGGTAAGACCTGGCCCCTCTTCCCTTCTCCATCCACATTTCCTACTCTCTCACATACACCATGCCATCCCCAGTTCCCTGAGATTTCCTAAAAGTACTATTCACTCACAATCCTCTGGGCCTCTGCCCAGGCTTCTTCCCATGTTTAGAATGTTCCTTCCCTTACTCTTCCATCAAGACTTGGCTGAGAGATCACCTTTTCCAGGCAGCCCTCCCTTACTTTCTTGGCCTCCTGTGTGTATCCTCAGCACCCCCACTGAGCCCTGTGATAGCACTCTGGCCACATGTTTCCCTTCTGCTACCCTGCCAGCAAATTAAGGAAAGGGACTACAACCCAGCCATTTTGGCATCCCCACTGCTTAATATGGTGGTTGGCATGCAGAAAAGACTCAGAATTATTTGTTGACTACTGAATGAATAAGTTCTGAAAATAGATGAGTGAGCCTGATTTTCATCTTTTGCAAAATTAAAAAAAACACATATGGGGAACCACATTAGGTTGACCAAAAGCAAGTCTGGCCAGCCTTCACTTCCCTTTTTTTGATAAGGTTATTTGGTTAGTTGACAGGAAGTTAATTTAGGAAGTATATTTGATTTCAAGGGAGATAATACGGAAAGTATATTTTGGTTTCAAGAAAATGCTGCAGTTCTATTTTTAATTTTCTGAAAAACCTCCATACTATTTTCCATAATTTCTTAATTAGCTTGATTATGGTCATTGTTTTACAATGTGTACATATATCAAATTATCATGTGTACACCTTGTACATATACATAAGTGATTTTATTTGTCAATTATTCCTCAATAAAGCTGGAAAAGAAGCAAAAATAACAGAAGTTGTTTATAGTATCCTAAAATGAATCTCTCTGTGGATAAGTTCTTGCACTTAGGTAACTACTCATTTTTCTTACCTTGCTTCTAAGCTTCTCTGTATCTTGCAGTTATCATACTTTATTCTAATTCTGAATGTTGGTCTCCAGCTGTAGGGAGTTCATATCTTTTCTCTCACATCTCTAACATCTAGTACATTCTAGGTTTCCAAAAATATTTAAAGAGCTTTGTTTTCCTTCTTTTCTTTTTCAACATTTTTATCAGTGACCAGATGAAGGTATGGTAGGAATAGCTACCATACACAGAACACATACGCCAGACGTGATGTGCTAATAAGTTTCTTACATGGTGGTCTCATTTAGCCTTCACAATGACCTACAGAGTTAGCTCTTATTATCTCCATTTGGTAGAGAAGATTTAGGTGAAGAGGGGATAAGAAACTTGTCCATGGTTGTCCTCCCTTCCCCCAACAAAGTTTACTCCTGGTAATAGTGATTTTTATCTGTTTCACACTCCCAGAACTTGTGTTTTCATCTCTTCCCTTTCTGTCTACTAAAATGAATTCCTGTGTGGTTTCCCAATCTCTGGATATGTCTTTGGAAACTGATTCTCAGACTTTTCCCACCCAAATTTCCTTGGGAGCAGGGTTAATATTTATATTTCCTTCTACATTCCAGAAGAATTTAATTAATAATTATAAGGTAACATATACATAAATAGTAGAGTGTAAAGACTGTGTAGAACTGGGGAAATAAGCAATAACAGAAAGAGCACCCTGTTGTGGTAGGATAAGTTAGGCAAGCTCTCTACTGCGTTTCAGGAAGTCCAAGGTCTGTTCTGCAGAGAACACAGGGGTGTGTGTGTGTGTGTGTGTGTGTGTGTGTGTGTGTGTGTGTGTGTTGGAAAGGGTTTAATTGAGGCATAAATGAGGCAACAAATGAGGAAGGAAAGTAAATGCATCTCTTTTAGATACCCCCAAACAACCGACATTATGTATCAAAACTAAAAAACAAAATTGGCCAAGACCAGAGTTCTCCTCCCCTAAAGCAAGCAGGGCCACCATACCTAGTAATGAGCTCCTCTGCAGCCTGGGAGCATAACTGCATTTGGGACACCTCTTCTGTTGCCAAGTCAACGGCATGCTGGATGTACAAATGGGTTCGAAGAACTGGTTTACTGGAATCACACTTCTGTTTATCTTCCCAAGATTTCAGAGTGCTTTCAAAAGCCTATTTAACATCAATATTGCAAGGAATTGTTAGTTTGGAACTCTGAGACCCACATAAGAGAGTATTTAAATGTTACATGAATGACTTTGAAACGATTGCTTTTTTCCTAATCTGAAGCTTCATTAAAGAAATCATAAGATACAAAAAAGCCATTTTAAAATTTTCCAGTGTTATCATAACAAGTAAGTAATGTAATCAGTGATGAGCAGTGAATCACTGAAAAGTTTTGAGAAAGACAGCTTCAATTTAGGCTTCAATCTGTACTTTAAACCCATCATAGACAAGATGGGTATTGGCAGTCTTATTTGTTGTAAGCGTGACCTTAATTAAAACATATTCTGGAAAAGGCAGAACTATGGAGATAGGGGTTGAGGTAAGAGAGGGAGTGATGGATAGATGGAGCACAAGGAATTTTTAGGGTAGTGACCCTACCCTGTATGATACTATAATGGGGATATAAGCGATTATATATTTCTAAAAAAACATAAAATGTACAACATGAAGAGTAAACTATGACCTTTAATTAATAATTATCAATATTGGCTCATCAACTATAATAAATGTACCACACTAATACAAGATGTTCATAATAAGGGACTGTATGTCAGTGAGGTAAGGAGGTATGCGGAAATAGAATTAGAATTCTCTGTATTTCCTACTCAATTTCTCTGTAAACCTAAAAAAATAATAAAAATATAGTCTATTAAGTTTTTTTTTCTTTTTAGAGAGAGAGTGCACACATATGCGCATTATGAGCCAGGGTGGGGAAAGGGGGGGAGGGAGAGAAAGAGAGAGAATCCCAAACAGGCTCCAAGCTCAGTGTGGAGCCCTATGCGGGGCTTGGATCTCACAACCTTGAGATCATGACCTGAGCAGAAATCAAGAGTTGGCACTTGACTGACTGAGCCACCCAGGTGCCCATAGTCTATTAACTTTTTAAAAAACTAAATACTTGTTCATATTTAAAACCACAATGACCTAAATGTCAGATTTAAGAGACGATTTAAATATCTTTCCTTGGTTTCTATTTTTCATAACAACTGAATTTTTTTTTAAAGTAGTCTCTACCCCCAGCGTGGAGTCCAACTCATGGCTTGAACTCACCACTCTGAGATAGAGACCTGAGCTGAGATCAAGAATCAGACACTTAACCGACCGAGCCACCCAGGTGCCCCCAGAACAGTTTGTTTTTAAAAGGCTTGATAAAAATCTAGAAGAATTTTTTTTTTTACATACCCTGTCCCTTGTTAGCATCTGAGCTCTGTTTTTGTGCACAATTTTGATAATTCCTGGAGGCTGAACCCATGCTTCACCATCCACCTGCACTGGGACTCCCTCATCGCCAAATATAGTGATTTTTACCGTACGGCACTGAAATAAAACAAGTCATTTTAGAGAACAAATCGTCCCGAGAAACTGACAATCTGCATTCAAGCCTGACTTTTAGTGCATTCGGTGGAATGGAATGCATCTTTTTCCACTTGTCATGACACAGTAACAACTGACATGACAAGAAAGTTAACATTTTTTTAAAAGATTTTATTTATTTATTTGACAGAAAGATAGAGAGAGAGCACAAGTAGGCAGAGCGGCAGGCAGAGGGAGAGGGAGAAGCAGGCTCCCTGCTGAGCAGGGAGCCCGATGCAGGGCTCGATCCCAGGACCCTGGGATCATGACCAGAGCCGAAGGCAGTCGCTTAACTGACTGAGCCACCCAGGTGCCCGGAAAGTTAACATTTTTAGATGAATAGACAGCATAGGAGTCCTTTGGAATAGCTTCCCCAGTGGCCCAAGTCATGAGGTCAGGTTTGATCAGAGAAAACAAACCTGGGCTATTCGATGATGCTGCAGTTTAATGACCCTTGAAACTGCCATTTGCATGCTATCAAATATTGCAACAACTTCCAGGATCTTGTCATCAAATGATGGTGCAGCAAATATCTGAAAGGAAAAACTACATTACATTTCCCCTGATGAGGTTAAGGTTTAGATTAAGTGGCACATCAGCAATGTAAACTCTGCAATATACATATTAAAAAGAACTTATGAAAATAGTAAACAGAAAAGTAAGTAAACGTTGTTAGGAAATGATAACCCAAGGGCAAAAAGAAAAACCCACTGAAGATGATTTAACGTAAACAAACTTAATAAAAAAGGTTTAAAACCCACATGGATAAAATGCTAATGTCTCTCATAAAGCACTCTTTGAACCAGTGAACTATTATATTTCTAAATAATCCATCTTGGTATAAAATGTATTAAACATCTGTTCACACATAACTGATGTCTTGATAAAATGGTGCATGTAATTTTAGGAAACCTAAAATACCCAGTTCCCTTGGTATGTTCTAAGGGAAATCTTTCAATGTGTTACAAGCAATATGTATGTATAATGTGCTTTACATCTTAATACAACAACTTTTTAGGGCATTTGAGATGACAACAGACACCTCAGAGAATAAAAACCATGCAGGATTACTTTAAATGCATTTTCACAAAATTAATTTAATCAAACGAATTAAATTCCAGCTGTGTTACTTTGTTCCTTTTATTCTCTCTTTGACTATATGACAAACAATTATGCCTCTGAAAAAAATTATTCAGCATCAAGTAATATCCTAGTTAAAACTTTCATTGAAAATATCAGGATGTGAATTTGCAAACTTTGATGATTTTTTATCATTTTTGTTAGCAGAATACGTGGTTTTAAATCCTGTCTCTGCTACTTCCTGTGTGAACTTAGTCTCAGTTTCTTCATTGGTCAAATTTAGATAAACATTGTGGTTGTTAAGAATGAATGTGAAATTCTGAGAACACTATCTGATGACCTAGTAGGTGCTGTTAGCTTTGTTTATCTCACTGATTTCTTCCCTTTAAAATATTTAAGAGTAGTTACAGGCTGACAAAAAATTAACAGCTAATATAAGTTTTATAGTTCATTAAGATTGGAATATATTCATATAATGAAAATTACAAATATATTCCAATTTATTTATACTTTAATCTCCATCTGCTCATTCAAGAGCCCTGAAAAAATGGGTCAGTGGGAACTCTTATTAGCCTCAAATAAAAGGGGCTATCATTCCTCACATGTGATTCTTCAAAGACTGAATAATCCTTTTTTATTGTTATGTATATCTTAATAATTGTTCCTTTCATTTTATTATTTTTAAAACATTTATTACATTCGCTAAGTTGTGTTTTTTCTTTTTTAGACTTTCCTGTCTAAACATAGCTCTAAATTTCAAAGGCCAAATGAGCCCTCTTAACATTCCTAAAGATAAAAATAATAATAACAGACACATAAATTTAGAAAGTTAAAAGTACAGAAGGCATTTTGGTAAGCAGAATAATGTGCCCCTTCCCACCTCCAAAATGTGCATGTCCTAATCTGCTGAGGTTGTGAATGTTACTTTACATGGCAAAACAGACTTTGCACATGTCATTACTAGAAGGACCTTGAGAAGGGGAGATTATCCTGGATGATGCAGTGGGCCCAGGGTAACCACAAAAGTCACTGAAAGTGGAAGAGAAGGGCAGTTGGGGTGATCAGAATGATGCGATGGAAGGTTCAGCCTGCCTTTGTTGGCTTTGGAGATGGAGGAAAGGGCCATGGGCCAAGGAATGTGGGCAGTCCCTAGCGTCTGGAAGGTGCAAGAAGATACTTACATCATCCTCTTTAGTTCCACCCCAAAAGTTAGTGCCTCCTGCATAGCTGGGAATGTTCAACACTGCTATTCCTTGCAGACTGGGGAGAGGAATATACTGCCCATCACACTGTAAGGTAAAAAGCTTAGAGGTTAGACAAAAAGAGCAAAACTGCTAGTTGGGAAGCCACTCGAATACCCAAGACAAAGGATGATGTCGGGAAGTGTATTGGTAATGTTTGCTTCTCCTGTAAATATATTCCTACACATTACCTTTCTCTTTTTTTTTTATTTTTTATTTTTTATTTTTTTAAATTTTTTTTAAAAGATTTTATTTATTTATTTGAGAGAGAGAGAATGAGAGACAGAGAGCACGAGAAGGAAGAGGGCAGAGGGAGAAGCAGACCCCCTGCTGAGCAGGGAGCCCAATGTGGGACTCGATCCCGGGACTCCAGGATCATGACCTGAGCCGAAGGCAGTCGCTTAACCAACTGAGCCACCCAGGCGCCCTCTCTTTTTTTTTTAATTAAAAAAATTTAAAGTGTATATTCCTATGGCAGAAGTTGTAACAGAAAACCGACTTAAAATAATGTTTTACCTCTTCTTTCTGTCAAAATCAGGCAGTACTTTTCTGGAGTTTTTTTCAGATCACTTAACGATATTCTCACTTGCATTATGGTCACCTTTGTGCTTATGTCAAGTGTCCTTTTGGAAGCAGGTTCAGTGAGGGCTTCTGGGTCCCAACCACCTCATCTAGCCCCTCTCTCACCTCCTGGTACTCTTCTCCTGCTCTGTAACTAACTGGTGGCTGGCCAGACTCAAAGCTGAGTTCCTCAAGTAGTCAGAACCAAAACCAAGGAAAGAAACACCATGCATGTCGGGAAGTATCTTAAATTCCGTGTCTCCTAATTAATCACTTAAATGAAAATTAAAATTACCACTTAAGTAGGGAAAAATTTTCCTCTGGCTGGTGAGTAAATTATACATGACAGGTAAGCAAATTCTTACTGAATAGAAGGTTTAATCCTTCATTTTAAAAGAGGACAGCTTGCAGATGTCAGACTTACAATAGATGTTATAGTTTCATTAATTCTTACAATAAAAAGTAATTAACATAACTTTATAAAACTCGCATTTTAATGCCTGATCGAAATGATCTCCAAACTTTAGAACAAATGAAAATCCAGTTTCAATCCATTTTTCAACCATTTAAAATAACTAAGAATATCTCATACTTGATTGTACTCCTTCACGCATTTTTTACATTTTCTTTTCTTTTTCATAAAAATACATTCAAAGGTTTATACTCTATCCCAGCACCTGCGGCCATTCCTGGCACACAGCTAATGCTCAGTGTGTATTTATTAAAGTGAACAAACATTAAGTATTGAGTAGAATAATAAACTTTTTCTGAATCCAATAAATTGAACAGGTATCTTTGTGTGCTTTAGAACAAGCTATTTAAATCATATAACTAACTTAAAGGAAATGGAAGAAATGCCAGTAACATCCATCTTAATTTCACAGCGATGATAAATCAAACCAGCTGATCATGCGCTTGTGCTCTAGAGGGGAAGGTATAATGAGTTTATCTTTACTAGGACATTTAGTTGATAATGAATGAGCCAGGCACTTCTGTAGTCCGCATTCCAGTGTAAAGATAACACCTAAAAAAATAATGCTCCTGTTTAATTTAATGAGCTGTAGACTTAAGATTTGCACACTTTTCTGTACCTAGGCTATACCTTAATTAAAAATATCTGGTTATAAAAAGATACAAGATAGGAAAGACATGTGTATCAGCATCAACCGTGAATCCTGGACCAACGGTGAAAGAAAATAAAATTCACAGAAGTTAATAGACTTTTCAGAGCCATGTCCCCAATCTTCTTTTTCCTGTTAGTGAAGGAGAGTAAATAACTTTTGCTGTCCTTAATTTCCTCTTTAAATTAGTAAAAACTACTAAAAAATTTCAATGTTCAAAATCTCTTTTACTATTGTTAGAATTGGAACAAACACACATTTAAATTAAAAGAGTCTTTATACTATGAATGTTTTCTCAGGGATTTGTGAAACGTCAGGCATTATAGAATTGGGCCAGAATTTGTCAACTTAAATGAAAAGATCTGTGGGAATTCATCAGAAATGCTCTCCTATAAATGTCCTCATCATGGCTCCACCTTCTCACGGAGCACCAGCGACTCCACAGAACCATCCACATTTCAGGAGCTAATGATAATGATAATTAAGTGTGTCATTCATATCCAGTGTCTAAACCTCCTTTAGTATGAAGTTGATAATCACCTCCATTGAGTGTTTAAGCACTTGAAGAGGCATTTAGGCCAAATTAGCTCTGCAAATGTAATTATTTTTCTAAGTAAGATAATCTGAACTATCTTTACTTCAAGATGAACTTACCTCAAGTTGAACCCTCTGTTCTAAATTCTTATACGATCTCTGTAACAACTCCCGGGTTCCAAGGACTCCATACCACATCAAGTTTTTAGTTCGGCTCCTGAAATAAATATTGGCAGACAATTTAATAGCTATTATTGATTTACTCTTTAAAGGCAGAGCGAGCAAAAGAGCTAATAAATGAAATTAAAGTGAAATTACCTTCATGTAATAACATTATTACTATTACCAAAATTACCTGCATTTTTCAGGGTGCTCCTCTCTCTTATTATTAAATTCTAATGAAATTTTTGCATCTAATCCAATCCCAAAGTAATTGTTCATGACACATTTTTCTGAATATCCATCTCTGTGATAATAAGGAAATGTACATAAAAGTCAACTTCAGATTCATAACAATTACAATTTGCACACAAAATAGCACTTAAAAGCATTTAAGCTTCCATGCCTTATAGATGAGAGTAAAACTTAGCAGGAATTATTCCCTAGTCATAGGCCATGTGCACAAGCCCAGAATATATATGTCATTTTTGGTACATATGATATAAAGGGATAGTGAACAAGGCAAAGCAGAGACAGAGTCATGGTAATGCTTTTCTATTAATTGTAATAAAACCTTAGTTCTGCTTCCTGTGTAAGACCCTCGCCAAACACACAAATGGGAGGGCCTTGCAGTCAGGTGCCAATGCTCTTTTTTTGATCACTAGAAATTTTTCTCCACTTGTACTCTTATCAATGGACAAATATTTACTGAGCAGTAAAATGACTAGATCCAGTCCATCTTCTGGGTGCTTTGGAAAGTACAAAGAAGTTTAAAATATGGTACTGTCTTTGAGGAGTGTCATTAGAGAAATGAGATATAACAAAAGCAAAATTTAATACAGAAGTAAAAGCTCATATTGAACTGCCAAAAAAAAAAGCCCTGTAGTTTTAAGAAGGGAAGAGATCAATGTGGGCCAGAAGCTTCTTGAAATAAATCAACCTAGAAGCTGGATGGGGAAAGATGAGATTTGGCAACACTGAGAAGAAAGGAGGAAAAAGGAATAGCAAAAAAAATGGTTATGAAGGTGCCGATGAATACAATATTCTAGGGGAAAGTAACATAGCTGTGCCTCATTTTGTCATAGGGTTGTGATCCTACACATGGGTCCTGTCCGGCCCATGAGACAATGGGCCGGACAGGACCCCTACCTCAGGAAGAGATCATGAAAACCACTGTGTTTCAAATGCATCAATGTACTCTTCGTTATCAACTTTTGGAATTTTCTAATGACCCTCTTTGTATGGGGGGCCAAATTTCTTGTAATGCATTGACAATGTTACCATTAGTATAAAGCAGAAACAAGAAAAGCCAAAACAAGGTATTTACAAAAATATTTTCTTACACTGAATCTGGATCTGGGTCAATAAATGGCGTTGCACCAAAAGGATCAATATTTGCTAGTAACATTTTGTTGATTATAGAACTCCCAGCAATTGAGGCAGCTAGTCCTGCTCTTAAACCTGGCCAGAAAAATAAAGATATACAGGATCACATATTAAGTAAAAAGACAGAGAAAGAGCCAGTGCATTGTTTTCAGGCCTAATCTCAGACACCTTGCCCCCAAAGCATGGTTTTCAATGTCTGCTCTTCTCATTAGTCAAAACTAAGAACTATGACATTGGTAATTACAAGATTTTTGAGGCTTCTTAGGATCTATATGTTGTCATAAAAATGTGGCAGATGAAGACCCAAATAAGAGTTTCTTTGTGACAGTTCCTCACTTACCATTCTAGTGATTCTATAACTTCAACAAATAAATATTACTTCCTTTGTTACAGTAAATAAGATGGTAGTCTATAAGGAATTTACAATAAAGGCTGAATTACCAAGAATGTCATAGAGTTACCACTTCCATACTCTCAAAGCATAGATAATAATATTCAATTAAAAATATTAATAGAGGGGCACCTTGGTGGCTCAGTCAGTTAAACATTTGCCTTCAGCTCAGGTCATGATCTCAGGGTCCTAGGATTGAGCCCTGCTTTGGGGGGGGGGGGGTCCCCGCTCAGCAGGGAGTCTATTTGTCCTTCTCCCTCTCTCTCTCTGCCCCTCCCCTGCTCATGCTCTCTCTGTCTCTCTCTCCAATAAATAAATAAAATCTTTGAAAAAAAATTAACAGACATACACAAAACTCAGTGTTGGTGTCAAGAGTACAAAAATATTAAACACAGGTATTTATGAATTTAAGAAAAATACAACTTTTATCTTACTTCCAAATATGTAAAACTTCAAGTTTATTTCAACAACTAGTTAGTTTTCTACAAGGTAGTTATGATGTTCGAAGCTAATTAATTTTATGATCTACCCAACTAATTGTTGATGCTAGAAGCATTGAACTCTGAAAAGAAGACAAAGTAATAGGGGCCTAAGAGAACAAACAAAAAGGAAAGAAGAGGGAGGAAAAATATGTCATGGAATTGAGAAACACTAAGCTATTAGAAAAAAAAGTCCTTGAGCAAACATTCTTTTCCTCAGCTGTGTGCTCGTCTTAGAAGATTATTATTCCTTATTTTAGCTACAAAGTTTAACTGATTATCAAATAATCAAGATGAATTTTATTCTGTCATTTAATTTCATAGTTTTGAACGGGCTATAGCATACTTAGTTATGCCAGTTTCTTTTATCTCTAAATAAGTGAATAAAGGAACAAAACAACTGTTCTGGTGAGGAAAATAAGAACAGTTTGGAGATGTGAAGAATCAAACTCCAGCTGCCCCAAAGAAAAGTATATTTTCTTTTTTTTTTTTACAATCTTTTATTTTTCATTTATTTTAGGAGAGAGAGCAAGAACAAGCACCAGGGGATGGGGCAGAGGGAGAGAGATTTTCCGCTCTAAGCGTGGAGCTGAAACCAGGAGTGGGAGACCTAACTCACTGTGCCGCCCAGGCGCCCCCAACAGAATAATATTTTAAGGCTAGCCATATTCACAGCTTTAGCCCAGACAGGTCATCCCACGGTTCCAGGTTTAAATAGAGATATAACCTCTGGACAAGGAGGCCTTTCCAGAATCAAGCATGTTCTGCATTTATCTTTTTTTATTTTAATATTTCATTGAGATATAATTAACATACCATAAAATTCACCTTTTAAAAAGTAAGTGTATAATTCAGCTGTTTGTAAATATATACACAAAGTTGTGCAATGATCAGTACCACCTAATTTAGAATATATTTTTTAAAGATTTTATTTATTTATTTGAGAGAGAGAGTGCACATGCGAACAAGCAGGGAGAGGGGCAGAGGGAGAAGGAAATGCAGACTCCCCATTGAGCAGGGAGCCCGATGCAGGGCTTGATCTCAGGACCCTGGGATCATGACCTGAGCCAAAGGCAGACGCTTAACCGACTGAGCCACCCAGGCGTCCCTAGAACATTTTTTTATTACCCTCAAAGAAATCCCATACCTGTTGGTAGTCATTTTCCTTTCCCGCCACTCCCCACATCCCCAAACCCTGGAAACCACTAACCTACTTTCTTTCCCTGTGGATTTGACTATTCTGGACATATTGTACAAATGTAATCACATAATGTGTGGCTTTTTATGTCAAGCTTCTTTCACTTGGCATAACATGTTAGGAGGTAATCATGTTGTGGCATTTACCAGTGCTTTGTTCTTTTTAAAGGCTGAATAACAGTCCACTGTATGGATACTGAACATTTTGTTTCTCCATCGACTGATGATTACTTGAGTTGTTTCTTCTATTTGGCTACTATGAATAATGTTGCTCTAAAACAATCATGTGCAAGGTTTTGTGTAGACATATATTTTTAATTCTCATGGGTCTATAACTAGGAGTTGTTTTCTGGGTTATATGTTAACTCTGTGTTTAATTCTTTGAGGAACTGCCAAACTATTTTTCCAAATGGCTGTACCATTTCATATTCTAACCAGCAATGTATGAAAGTTCCAATTTTTCCATGTCCTTGCCAATATTTGTTATTATCTGTCCTTTTTGATCGTAGTCATCCCAGTAAGGTAAAGTGGTATCTCACTGTGGTTTTGACTTGCATTACCCTGATGACTAATAATGGTGAGCATCTTTTCATGTGCATATTGGCCATTTGTATATCTCTTTGGAAGTGTCTACTCAGATCCTTTGCCCATTTTTAAATTGAGGTATTTGTCTTTTCATTGTTGAATTTTAAAGGTTCTTTATATATTCTGAATACTAGTCCCTTATCAGGTATGCCATTTACAACTCTTTTCTCCTGTCCTATGGATTGTCTCTTTCCTTCCTTCCCTCTTTCTTTCCTTCCTTCCTTCCATCCATTCATTTGTTCTTTTTGATTTATGAGAGAAAATAGTTTTTGTTTTTTGTTGTTTTTTCTTTGTTTTTAGACAGAGAGAGCGCGCAGTGGGGAGGGGCAGAGGGAGAGAAGAGAGAATCCATGTTGGGCGTGGAGCCCAATGCAGGGCTCAATCTCAAAACACTGAGATCATGACCTAAGCTAAAATCGAGAGTCAGACACAACCAACTGAGCCACCCAGGCGCCCCAAGAGAACAAAGTTTTATGGGAAACCACAACAACCCAGAATTTGCAAAAACTAAAAGTAAATGTACCATTTTGATGATGGCAGGTTATCAGTTGATCAGACCAACTACCCCTCCTCACTATGAGGGAAAATAGAAAAGCTGAGCAAAATGTAAAATGAATTCATTTGAAGATCATAAAGAGGTAGACCAATGATGAGGGCTTACCAGCTAACCATTAGAAAAGGAAAATGACTTAGTCAGGTGAGCCCAGGACTTAGGCATAGATTTTTTTTGGTTTTATTTTGTTTTTGGTTTTGTTTTGTTTTTACTTTTTATTTTATTGTGAACACTTAACATGAGATCTATCCTCTTAACAAATTTTTAAGTGTACAAGGCAGTACTGTTAACTATAGATACAACGCTGGACACAGCAGATCTCTAGAACTTATTCACCTTCCTTAACTGAAACTTTATGCATGCTGGCCTGTTCTTTGTAGGAAGGTTTGTTATAGGTCTAGTTGGATTTTCTATTCTTTTTTTTTTTTTAAAGATTATTTATTTATTTGACAGAGAGACGGAGAGAGAGAGCACAAGCGGGGAGTGGGAGAGGGAGAAACAGGCTCCCCGCTGAGCAGGGAGCCCAATGTGGGGCTTGATCCCAGGACCCTGGGATCATGACCTGAGCCAAAGTCAGCTGCCCAACCAACTGAGCCACCCAGGCGCCCCTGATTTTCTATTATTGAATCAGTTTTGGTAGTTTGCATATCTCCAGGAGTTGGTCCATTTCATTGAAGTTATCTAATTTGCTGGCATGTAATATTTGATAATTTTCCCTTATAATCCTTTCTATTTCTGTAAGGTTGTTAGTGATGTCTCTCTTCTATCATTCCTGATTTCGGTAATTCAAATCTTCTCTTTTTATTTCCTTGGTCTCTCTAGCAAAGGCTTCTCAATTTGTTAAGCTGATCACAGAATCAACTTTTGGTTTCATTGATTTTCTGTATTGATTTCTATTCTCTATGTCATTTATTTCCACACCAAACTGTATTATTTCTTTCCTGCTCATTGCTTTGGGTATGTTTGTTCCTCCTTTTCCAGTTTATTAAGGTGGAGAATTAGACTTTGAGATCTTTCTACCTTTTTAATATAGGCAGTTACAGCTATAAATTTCACTCTAAGCACTTCTTTAGCTGTATCAAGTAAGTTCTGGTGTGGTGTATTTTTGTTTTCATTTATATCAAAGTATTTAAAAATTTCTCTTGTGATTTTTTTCTTTGACCCACATATTTCCACGTATTTGTACATTTCCAAAATTTCTTTCTGTTATGGATTTCTAAATTCATTCTACTGTGGTAAAAAATCGTCCTTTGTATAATTTCAATCCTTTTAAATTTACTGAGAATTGTTTGATGGCCTAATATATGATCTATCCTGGAAAACGTTCCATGTGTATTAGACAAGAATGTATATTCTGCTGTTATTAGGTGGAGTGTTCTGTAGGACACCTGTTAGGTCTGCTTGTTTTATATTTTTTTCAAATCTTCTATTTCCTTGTTGATTTTTGTTTAGTTGTTCTATCCACTATCAAAAGTGCGATAATAAAATCTCCACCTATTATTATTGAATTGTGATTCACCTTGTAGGACAGACTGATTTTCAGGGTGTAATTTGGGATCCAATCGACTCTGGAATAAATCTGGAGCATTTTCACTAAGTCAAACAACTGGTACTTAAGGAGACATCAGAGGCATCTGTATTTTCCTCCTCCCCGGCTGCACATGTTCTTTGCTTTCCACTAGTACTAACCCAATCCCAAGGTCAATTCATCTCATCAGAGCTGGAATAGCTGTCTCAGATGTTACAAAAGGAAGCAATGTTACTAGCCTAAAAATGACAGAGAGACTTGTGGCTTTCAACAAAGAGGAAAGCTATGGAGATACCTAAGAGGTAGTGGAATATAGGATCAGATTTACCCTGGGCGCTTAATAACTGCAGATTCCTGGGCTGCATTCTAGTATAACTCAATTAAAATTTCTCAGGGCAGGGCCCCAAAACATGTATTTTAGTGCTTCGTAGGCAATTCTTACACACACACACACACACACACACACACACAAGTCTAAGATCTGGAGTCTGGTTGATAAGAGTGACAAGAACATTCTCCTAAAGGGACATTTGTCTCTAAGAACACATTTCTATAGTGCATGGAAATGAGTACTTAATACATTTTCACAGAAATACTTAAAAATACGCCATGTTTCAGAATCTATACTACCTGGGCAGATTATTCTGGTGTTGAGCACAGGGAGGTTTTCTTTGCTGGCTGCCACAGCTGGACCAGAGCCAGAGTCAGTTTGGGAACGACTTGCCCGGCCATCTGGAGACCGAGGTGCAGGTGCAGTTTTAACTGTTGGCAAAAAGTCCCGATTATAAAAAAAAAAAAAAAAAAAAGGTAATGATAAAGTTTTAAGAATAAGAAAGCCCTGATAAATTCAGGACGTAAAATAATTTAATGCACGTTTAAATCAATTAACAGAACTGAAAATATTACATTGTGTTTACCTATTCTTCTACCATTGTTTTCACTTCTTTGAGATTTACTGTATGGAGGGATTCGGCCACAGGTAGACGTCCTGATAGCTCATTTCAAACAGATGGAGATTAGTAGAAAATACAGGCCTACCATAATTAAAGGTCAGTAATACTCATAATTTGAATGTGGCCAACCCATATTTAAAGATAAAAAGAAATTTTGAAGACTGATGATTTTTGAAAATGGTACATATGTGTTATAATGTATACTACCAGTGTAATCCTTTTGTCATAAACGTTGGGTGAATGATCAAATTTAATTAATGTAATTCCCAGAGCTAAGATGTGAAACATGAGTAAACATTGTCTTCCATACAGGAAAGGAAAAATGGTATTTTTTTCAAATGAAACCAATATATGTTTTCCTGCACTTCTCAATTAACTATATATTCAAAACAAAATTTTGCCCAAAATAGGTCTATCATATTCTTTCAAATGTTCAATACATTTAAAAAATTATTCCAAAACAGAATTACTCTTAAAGTCAACAAAAAAAAGAGATTTAATTCTGTCTAAACTAGGGCAATTTAATGGAGAACAAATAGTATCTTTAACTAATTTAGGAGCTATTGGCAGGTGTTTAAAAAAAACAGTATTCCTCAAACTCAATTTAAAAATACTCAAAAATTTAATTATCTTTACTCTCCCTAAGACTAATTACAAACTAACCATATTAATCTTACACTCTCTTCTCTTTCTTCAAAAACAGTCCAGTTGCACTAAAGAAAAGTAGCAGACAGACACTTTTTTTTTTTGGACAGATGCAAGACCTGGAACTAATTTCTAATAAAAACAACCTTTTGATATTCATCTCTGATAAAAACCAGAGAGCATCTTAGTGACTAAGATTGATGTAACATTGCAGGTAACTAAATTAATGTTTCATGGTTCTTCTTAAACATAAGATCTCATTGATCATATTAATATACTGTATGGTACATCTCAGGCATATGAATCATTGCATAATTTAATAATACAATGAATGCTCTTCAAAAAGTAATGATTATTTAATACAGAAATACTTCTATTACTATTGATTCCCACTAAATCGGATTACTAGCTAGAAAATAAGATCAAATATTGCAACATTAAGGTATCCAATGTTGCAATATGTGTAAGTTTATGTCTATTTCAATATCAATATTTATAGCTGCATAATTTTATTTTTTAGTTTTCTTTGCAGACTACAATGGAAGTGTTCAGTTCATGAGAATGTAGTAAGACGGAATGGTAGCCAGTTGGAAAATCATTAGCAATGAGTGCTGGAAAGCCAATCCTCCAAAGAAACCATGCCTTATCTTAAGGGAAATGATCAAGCAGCATACTGTAAGAATGCCATTGTCAGCTCTGCTTAAGTCAGCTTTATTAATGGATGAAGACATACAAGTCCTGCTTATTAAACTCTAGATGAAGTAAGTTTGAGATGATACAATCAAGCTTCAAAAGATTTTGACAGGATGCAATGATAGATCCAAATCGAAAAGATAAAAGTTCATAGGGATGAGCATGTACTACTCTAATTAGGTTCTAATTAGGTTTAAAAAAAAATCACTTGCACAAAAATAAGAGGAGATCAGGTTTAAAGAGTATTACAATATAATACTTCATGCCAAGAAAAACTCTTGGGTAGTCCTTAGAACATAAAAAAATGTCCAGAATGAGTAGTGTATGGCTATCAGTGTGATATTATACTACAGACATATCAGGGGGATTGTGTTCAAAATGGGGCATCATATTGACCAATTGAGTGCAACCAGAAAAACTAAAAAGTTTGAAATCGAGTTAAAAATTGGTAAAAGAATTGAGGAGATAATGTGGAAAAGAAGATATAAGGTGTGGGAAGAGGACATGAGGCCATGAAAGCTGTTTTCAGTACCATTTAAGGGCTGTCACATGGCAGAGTTATCTTCAACACTGTGAAGAAATATATATGAACTTGCTTTTAAGCGACCCATAAAGGACCACACCAAAAGTCAGCAGTTGTTACTGTTACCATTATCATACATAAAACTTTATTAATTAGTGTGCCCATGGGTATAGATTTAAGGAAGAAAATATAAAGCTGAATATAAAGAAAAACCTTCTAACAATTAAAAGCTGATCTTAAGAATGGGATGTATCGAAAGTGAGTGGTGGGGCACCTGGCTGGCTCAGTCTGCAGAGCTTGCGACTCTTGATCCTGGGTTCGTGAGTTCAAGCTCCACGTTGGATGTAGAGATTACTTAAAAACATAAAATAAAATATCTAAAATGAACCAAAAAAAGAAAGTGAGTGGTCCAAAGGCTCAATGGCCATCTGTCAAGAGGGTTCTAAAGTATGCCTGTATTGGATTATATGCTGCAACAGGGATCTTTAAGGTCTATAGGGTGTAAGGTTGTAGAGTTGAGTTGTGTGCCGGAATAGGTACATTTCAAGTCTAAAAGGGCTACGGGTGTAGAATATGTATGCATTGGTTGTATGTCAGACATGTGAAGCTATAAGGTCTACTTTCAAAGTTTCTGAGAGTTTTACATTCCATTAAGGAGCATTCTTTTGAAGCTGATGTAATTAGCAGCCAAAGCAGTAGAAGGAGTAGCACTAGTAAAAGAATGACAGAATTTTCTAGGCACTCCCCATATACAACGTCTCCAACCTTCACAGCTAGTAGGCACATCATTATCCCCATGTTACAAATGAGGAAACCGCCGAGAAATTAAGCAATGTGCCCAAGTCTATATGTCATGAAAGTAAAGCAGGAACTTAACGATTGCAGTTCTGAGTTAATAGTGTTGAGTTTTCATTAGTACCATGCAATTATTTTCATATTATCTTCTCAGACTCATTAATACTTTAATTTCTGCTTTGCTTTATTCTAGTAAATGAATAATTATTCCCTTATACAATCTGAAATATTAAAAGTATAAATTCATCTTCACACTTAAAAGGTAGAGGAATAATTACTATTCTTCAAGTGACTACATATTAATTTCCTGGCAAATATGATTTCAGTAGAGATAGGGTTGTAATTAGATGTCCAATGATTTTGAAGATTAATTTAGCAATAAGAATTAGCAAACTGTCCAGGCTGATCAATGGAATTCAGGGGACTGCTCAATTATTTAAATGGCAAGTTCTGTGCATATGTGACATGCAGTTTTCACATAATTCTCAAAGGCATCTGTGGGCTAAAGACAGGTTAAAATATGCTGATTTAGGTGTTTCTTCCTTCTTCCTCAGGAAAATTAAGATATTTAGCCATGTTTGGTTCCATAATCCTTAGTTTATTATGATAATCTCCAGATTATACGACAAAAAGGGATGTGGGAGTACTTGACAATCATCTAAATGTTACCTTTATTATTTTAGTATTCATAAATATCTAAGCTTTAACTTTTGAAAAGCCTTGTTAAAAATAAAAATACAAAGTTTATTTCAAACTGAAAAGCCTTTTGAAAACTAAAAGCAGAGTCGTATTCTATTTAATTCCAAAATAATTAGTTTTCTTACCAGTTAATGACTCTTTTGCATCATCGTCTTTAGATTCTTCTTTAGATTCATCTGTTTCTGTACTATCATTATCGAATGACTGGTTAACTGGTTCACAGGGATGAACACTCTGGTCATCCATAACTTTAAGTAGTAAGTAGAGAAATATGTTTGGACAAGTAAAAATAAAATCCATAAATATTAATATATGCTTAAAAAGAAAAATGAAACATAAAGCAAAAGAAATTCCATATTCACAAATAAACAGTAACTGGTAATAAGTTTGGGGGTAATATCTATAAGTACTAGAGATTATAAAACTAAATATTTAAAATTGTAAAAATTGTATTTTTATCAGAAGAAAAAATAAAAGAATTCGAGAATGAAATACAAGTCCAACTACAAGTCACAACCTATGAAGTGTTTTCAAATATTAATTTTTTATGTTAAAGTTAACTTTAGTCCACTCCTAAAATTTTAAGAGAAGTATATACATTATATTCATACAAAAAATTAAAATACAGGCAGAACCTTTATAGACTCTTTAAAAAGCAACATAAACATTTAGGAAATGAATTTAAGAAAATATTTTCAAAGTAGTTTACAGGTTTGATTTTCTTTAAGAACTCAACAGATTCCAATTAGGTAAAAGATATTTAAAATTTTATAATTGTAACTTAAAGTAATTTTCAATGTTTCCAGTGTATTTTTATCTTTGAGATGTTATTTCATGTATCATTAATATGCTGATCCTCACATTAATATCATATGCAGATCTTACTAAAACAACGAAGAAGACTTAGTACAAATTTCATTCTGTTGGCCTTATCTTCTGTCCTGCCTGAAAATTTTGTGTGTGCGTACAGTCTGACCAATATTAAAATGCCACGATGCTTACAAGATAGGACTGCAGCTAACTTCTTCAAAAGCTAACTTTGCTCATGTGTACCTTTGCCGGCTTCTTCAATGACTTGTCTCACCGCTTTCTTTAAACTGTTTGCCCGCAACATTATTTCCTTTGGTTTGACAGCTTTCTGGGAGGGAGGTTTTGCAGGGTTATCCACGAGCTGTTCTTTGCTTTCACACAAGGATTCTTCACTGGAAGATTCCACGGTATCTTCTTCTACAATGAGAGAGTGGATGCCTGGGAGAACGGGGGCAGCCTGGGAATCTGCGTGTAAAGCTTGAAGCAGTTGTTCAAGCTTTTCATTTAGGACCGAACACTAAGGAAACAAAAATACAGCAATGAATATCCATTGGGTGGAAATGGAAAAGGACAATTTGAGTGAATCACTTCTGATTTTGGAGGAAAGATGCCTATATTAATATTTACCAATTAATTGGCTATCCATTGTAAATTATACTTTAGACAGCTTATAGACTAAATAATCATTTTGTGAAAGAGCACAATTATGTAAATTTTTATGTGTGCTTCCAGAATACTCCAACTCTACCATCTTTATATAATTATTTTTCCTTAAAAGAAAATCTCTATCATCTTTATATAGGTATTTTCCCTTAAAAGAAAAGAACAAACACTTCATTTCAAAGTGACACGTTCCACAAAAAACTTATGCAAAACTTATACAAAATATTGTGTAAGCTTTTTTTTTCCTAAAGTAATCGACGTATGGTACCGTTTTGAGCAACATAAACTGAAGGTCTGGCTGAGTCTTGGTAAGCTCTCCTTCAAAGCTTTGGTTGTGAAAGGGGTGAATGGTGTCTACAGGATTACTGGCTCAAAAAAAGAGCAAAAAGGAAAATGCACAAGGATAAAGAAGAAAAAGAAGATGCCGAAAGAAAAACATGCACTCTGCCCTTGTTTCTGTCTGCTTCTCTCGATTGACTAAGGGTAAATAAACATGGAGGGCTGAAGCTATTGCTAAGACTGCCCTAATACATCTTTTATCGCCACACAGGTTCCCATCCTTCCCTCCTCCATTTATTTGTCCTTGATGTCATGCTAAGACGAGGCTATAGCAGAAACAGTTAAGAGAAAAAAACATGGCTAGAGAAGTCTTCCGTTTTCTGAAGCGCTCCACAGAAGAGAAAAATAAGAAAAAAGAGGCTGAAAACATCAAATGTCTGTTTATTTCTATTTCCTTTTCCTTTCACTCAATTAAACCACCATCTACAGCATAAATCTGGAGATCATTCCTTTGCAAGCCCAAGAAAGCCAAACCTTTTGTAGGAATGCCCTGTCATGAACAAATGAAAGCAAAGAGAATAGCTTTTAAGGTTCTTACTTAACCTCAGAAAGCTCATAAAGGGGGAAAAAATCTATAAAGAAAAAGGCAAAGCAAGAAAATAGAACCCTGAAAGGGGCCAAGAACCATAATGTCTGGGGAACCCAAAGAACCATGCAAGGGGGGAGCCTGATGACCAGTTTCCCTGGAAATGGAAAGCCATTCCTCTCCCCACTGGAACACCAGCCGCCCAGCATTTTCCCCCATGTGACCCTGCTGCTGAGCATTTCTCCTTGGAGATGTCAATCTGTGGGAAAAGGGAGTTGATATAAAATTCAGGATGTCGGATGGTCTTCAGCAATGCGGTTTTCCTACATATTCCAGGGTAACTGTAAAATAGAATATATTTTAATCCCTTACATCTGATTCCAAAGTAGTTTTTCTCTTGATTTAAGATGTTTTGGCAAGAAAGTCACTTAATCAATTTAGCTGTGAAACAGTACAATGTTAAGGTTGTCAGTAAAAAACTTGCACGCCCTGGGGCACCTGGGTGGCTCAGTCGTTAAGCGTCTGCGTTCGGCTCGGGTCATGATCCCAGGGTCCTGGGATAGAGCCCCACATCGGGCTCCCTGCTCCGCGGGAAGTCTGCTTCTCCCTCTCCCACTCCCGCTGCTTGTGTTCCCTCTCTCGCTGTATCTCTCTCTGTCAAATAAATAAAATCTTTAAAAAAAAAAAAAACTTGCACACCCTGAAGGTGACCCCCTTACTTTACTGGCCACGGCGTCGGCTGCAACGGCGTTTTCCAACGTTTTTTCGTAGGCCTTCTCTACTTTGGCAACAAAGTCCTTTACAGTTTCACAGAGTATCCTTGGAGGAAAAGAAATTGTGCAATTCAGTAAACCCTTAGACTGGGTTGGTTTGATTTACAAACATATTTAAAAACAAGCACAATTAGGTAAACTGTCAAAGCATAGGGACCATTTGTATATAAAACCCACACTTCTACGTGTTGTGTAACACGTACTAGTAAGTTCCAGACATTCTGAATTACAAATGGAAATGCACACGAATAAAACTTTGCTCTGTGTAAATTAAATGCTCGTCGTTCTAAGGTCATAACAAGCCTTTCTCAAATATTTAAATTAAGCTCTTGAGAAGAGTATTTGTAGATCTCATTAAAAAAAATAAGCATTATGTTCAGTTAGCCAACATATAGTCCATCATTCGTTTTTGATGTAGTGTTCAACGATTCATTAGTTGTGTATAACACCCAGTGCTCCAATAAAAAAAATTAAAAAAATTTTAAAAACCACACAAGATATTACTAAAAAAAATAAGTATTATCTCCAGCACCTTACATATTTTCATAAGAGAACTTGCAATGTTAAAAAAAAAAAGGATAAATTTGTCACTTGATGTTGTCTGTCACTCTACTATTCATGATCCAGGTATCCTGAAAGTATATTGTTCCTGAAGAGGAAAGGGATTGTGTAAACAACCTGCCACTTGAATTGAGTTACAGTCTCCGTAAATCCATTCGTTTTTTTCCTTAAGGTAACCAGTACAGTCATATGCAAGATTAACTTAATTTAGATCTTGTTAGTGTCAACAATATATGGTTTACTTGTTTGTTGCTTTTAATTACATTTGGTTTCTTTGCAATAGAAATAGATCAAAAGAAAAAATAATCTGAAACCCTAACATTAACTAAAATCTGTCTTTCAGAAGTCTTTGGGACTGGTGCTGGATTACAAACAACCCAACAGAACGGTATGTGACCAGTTTTCTGTAGCAAGGGCTAAAAGTGATTCTGAGGGGCGCCTGGGTGGCTCAGTTGGTTAAGCGACTGCCTTCGGCTCAGGTCATGATCCTGGAGTCCCTGGATCGAGTCCCGCATCGGGCTCCCTGCTCGGCAGGGAGTCTGCTTCTCCCTCTGACCCTCCTCCCTCTCATGCTCTCTGTCTCTCATTCTCTCTGTCTCAAATAAAAAAAAAAAAATCTTTAAAAGTGATTCTGAAAACAAAATCAGATGATATTAAAATAATAATATTTCTCTTTATTATGGATACAGACTAAGAAATTTGAAGGAAAAAAACCCAGGTTCCAGCAATTACTTTTTTTCTATTAAACTCACAATTTTCTCTGTTACGTGAGTGACATAATGATTATGTTTCCAGATATTTAAATATTATGACATCAAGCCATTCAGTAGATACAGTACACACACACACTCCAAACCTTCACATTTATCATCTAAAAAATAAATGAATTATTCCTAAGAATTTTTGTTTTCTTTGTTGTTTTTTGGTAACCATTTCTAGATTTTTACTTGGACAAAAAGTAATATTTCCTAACCTTCAACCTCTTTGTTGGCTTTTTACTCCAGAGGCTCTAGCTTACTATTAGAGATGCATTCATGTGCTTTACCTCAAGTTTTGTCTTCTTTGTTCATGTATACTACTTTTATGGACCTTCTTGAAATATTAAGTCAAGCTGTCATGAAATTTTTTCTATGAACTTTACTGAAAGTTTCTCTAAAATGTCCCACCTCTGAGGAGAGGAGACACTGACCGTCCTCCCACTCTATGTAACTCTAAAATAGAGGTTTTCCTTGCTATTATTACAACACTTTGTTGATATAATTTTCTCCTGTGAAATTTATGAAACTGCATATGCCATAACATTACCATAGCTACTTTTGCTGGTATTTTACTAACTCCTAGGAACAGAGCCTGTTTGTCCATCAGTCTAGGAATGAAAGGGGCAACAAAGGTGCCGTGATGCTCAGGCAGATGGAGGCTGAAGGAATAGAGTATGATTCTGTGTTAGAGATTACTTGCCATGTAAGTTGTGGGAGGGTTCAGAAGAAATGGTCTACCTTAGGATCCAATAAGTTTCATACTCCAGAAGACATAAAATATTACACTCTGGAGAAATGAACTAACTTTTTATTATACCAAAATAGTGAATGTAGAATTCTTAAAATTGAAATAAAATGTACACCTAAAAATAGCATGATTTCTAATCATACCACCTGGGAACTTGCAAATTGGAGAAAAACAATTTTAAGATGTATTTGCTATGATAACATGGAAGACATTCTCCAACTGATACAGTTTTCTACTTTAATGCATAAAGACATCTGGAAAAGACGTGCAAAAATCAAATAAATGGAAGTGGAATGTGGATTTTCCCATAGGGCTATAAAAATGTTTAATCCCTAATTATATCTTAAACCAATGTTAGTCATAATTTTGACAAGATATTTCCAAGCATTTTATTTCTTTAATTTTGTTCTCTTCCTTCCAAGTTGAGTACAAATATGCAGTTGATATTGCACCAAAAATTCAGTTGAAGCTAACAAAAGTCCATATTTAGCAAGCTTGATGATTTCCACTATCACTGCAATTATATTGTATTCATGAGATCTATACTTTTTATCACTAGTAGCAGTATCTTCATTTATCATTCATTTATCTTCATTTTCCACATATTTTTTAATAGGGGCAAATGACAAAATATGCAAACACTACACTAAGAAAAATATGGCGATGGTGCCCAAACGGATGCACATACTGGCAGGCAGGGGTCATCCTATAAGAATCTGAAAAATTCATTTTCCATCTGATGTAAAAAAGTTCCAATCAGAAATTAAAGATGATTTACAAGTATCTGTGCATAATCTTAGCTATCTCTGTGCTCTGAGGAAACACTCTAACAACTACGTATCTTACCTCACCTATTCAATGGGGGAGGGGGGGGTTGCCTAAATTATCTCTAAGATAGATACCAAATCTGAAATTCTGTGGTTCTATGAGAATAGTTCCAATCTTATTTTTCCTGGCGGATGATCTCATTTTCTAAGTTTTGTCTACAGAACAAATTGCATTTATTTAATAACTTTGCTTTGTATTTTTATTAATAAGTGACACTTATAATTGCTGACTAATGCTTCTGATTCTCAGAAGGTAACTCATGTTACCATACCAAACTGACAAAATTTCAAAATCAAAGAAATGCTGACATTATGTTGGTTAACCCATAGTAACTACATTAGTTAACCTACATATTAGCTATGCTAATGGAATATAGCTTTTCCATCAGTATTTTCAGCTTTTTAAAAAGAGTTAAAACAGCTTAAGCTACTGGGAATTACTATTTAATAAAACAAATATAAACATGCACTGAGAGGGTTAAAACATTCTGCCTTAATAGTGTATCATTTAACAAGTAAATGGCATTATCAAAGGAAGGGAATTCTTTGTTATCTAGGTGGTGGTTACAAGAATATGTATGTGAACACGTGTATGTGTGTTCTTCTTTCTCATCACTAAGCTGTACCCTTATGATTTGGGCACTTTACTGTGTATATATCATCCCTCAATAACAAAAAAAAAACTTTTTTAAGCAGGGAGAGCTATTATAGATTTTACAAGTCTTTAAAATACCTATAAACCAAATGCAGTATCTGAACCTTGTTTGGATTTTGATTTGAACAACTCAACTGTTTAACAAAAACTTTGAGATAATTAGGGAAAATGGAACATGGATTGAGGAATATAGATAGTCTTAGAGAATTGTTACTAATTTTATTAAACTTTTTAATAAGACTATTAGGTATATATACTGAAAGAACAAAATGGTTTCTGGGATTTGCTTAGAGATACTATAGCAAAAGAAAGTGGGAGTGGACGACAAAATTTTGATAAATACTGAAGCCACGTGATGGGTATGGTGGGAAACCATTATACCAGTCTCTCTACTTTTATGTATGTTTGAAAATGTTAATAACAAAAATTAAATTTAAAATAATGCCATATTACCGGTACAAATTTACTACATTTTGTCCTTTCTTTTCTCTTGGACCTCTTTATGGCAAATCTCCTAAAATTTTAATCTGGAGTTATAAAGACAGGACAGCTGGGCAGACTGGGAGCACAGATGAGTGACAAGAGGGGACCAGGGGTGGAATAGAATCTGTTTCAAGGCAAATGAGCTCGTCAGAGAGAAATCCAAAGCTAAAGCTAATAGTAGAGCCTAGACAAAGACCCAGGCAAAGGTCGGGGCGCCTGGGTGGCTCAGTCGTTAGGCGTCTGCCTTCGGCTCAGGTCATGATCCCAGGCTCCCGGGATCGAGCCCCACATCGAGCCCCACATCGGGCTCCCTGCTCAGCGGGAAGCCTGCTTCTCCCTCTCCCGCTCCCCCTGCTTGTGTTCCCTCTCTCGCTGTTTCTCTCTGTCAAATAAATAAATAAAATCTTAAAAAAAAACAAAAAAAGAGCCAGGCCAAAGTCAAACAAAAAATTTGAATGTAATTGATTAAAACATGAGATGATGATACCATAATTTAATATAGCACTCTGTAGTTTATAAGCTCTATATTTATTTCATAAATCAACTTAATTCTCTCAACAGTTCCATGAGGGAGAAAGGACAGGCATGCTTTCCATTCTTACACTTGATAAAACAGACACAGGCCACAAAGCTACCAAATGGTTGAATCTCAGCTAGGACCTCAGATTTACTCCTACTTGGTGCAACATTGTGATTTACTCCAGTGGTTTTCAAGCTGTTTTCCAGAAACACTTCAAAGATTCTGCAAATACTTGATTCAAATTTCATTTAGAAATATAAGATACAATTTTTTTACATGCTCAAATAATCATTAGAGATATTAGAGACAAATAATATACTAGCTTCTACTTTAGAATTCACATTTTTTGTGCAAATCTTAGACCATATTTGATGCAGTTTCCAGTTATTTCTATATTTTATTTCAGTTACATGGCAGTAAGGAAATAAGATACAGAAATAACTAGAAACTAGAAACATCAAATGCAAAATTATAACTGTCATCTATAATTATAGCTTAATTTTTCTCATAAATGACTAATAATTTAATCCTGTCCCATTTATTAATGACAACAAAATAGATTTTTAATCTTTTAAATATTGGAATTCTACATAAGATTTAACGAAAGACAATGTTAAAAGTCAATTATATCTCAATTAAAAACATGTAAAAATGTAGAGAAGGCAGTAATCAAACACATCAAACACATGCAGGCCAATATTAAGGATTCACTGACATCCAAACTATGAAAGGGGCCAGATAAAATATTTACTTAACTGCATCAAAGAATAATTCTTTTATAACTTGTTATACTTTTAAAAAGTTTCCATTTCAGTTTTCCATCTTTTCTAGCAAGATCTTCTAAATGTCCTATAAAAAAAGCATTTGATTCATAGGGCAAGGGTGGCAAATGCAAATGTTTTCCTTGTAGAAAGAGCTTAGGAAGTACCTAAGGAATGGCTTTGGTATATAAATTTGCCCCAAGATGAGGAAGACAATAGGGAGTGCTGAGGCCTGGGACAAACTGGAGATTTCCACATTTCACCGTAAGGCAATACAATTTGGTCAGAAAACGCCCAACCAAACAACAGCGACAGAAAACCAGCAGCAGCACTCTGCGTCAAACACCGTGTCTGCAGCCCACCTCTCTGGGCAACCAGGGTGCGCCCCTGACTTAAGCTCCTCAACAGCTCCTATCGCTCAGCCCTGTTTCCTATCCCTGGGGCTTATGGCATCAAAAGCAACTGTCACTACATTTATACTTGTCACAAGCAAATCTGTTTATAATGATTTATCTTGTCTTCCCTTGATTCTCTACAAAGTAAGTACATAATATACTAAAGTTGGTGTATTTTGCCCCCACCACTTCCCTAATCCCTCACTCTCTTTCTTTCCTTCTTCTTTTTCTCCTCTTTCTGTATAAGAGTAATATTTCCTTGCTAAGCCAGAATCCCAAAGCATACTTTTACCCTTGCTTATCAGTTGAAAATGTCAGTGGGTTTCACCCTTCCCTCTAGTTGACTTTCTAGGTCTTGGGACATCAGTATGGGATGCTTTAGAACTAAATTCTACATTCCAGGCAGGCAACATTTGGGATAATAAAATCAAGTAGCTCTGGCTCCATGTACAGAATCAATTTAACTAAAATCTGATAACTTTGAATTAAAATATAATTATGTAATTTAAACATGCTGATAAATGTCATTTGGAAAAATCTCTTCAATATTTTCCCTTTCCTGAAGTAGACAGTTCCTAAAGAGTAGTGTTTATGGAAATAATAAATGATAGTGAAATGTGTTTTCATATTATAATTAATCATAAATACTTCTTTATTTATTTTTTATTTTATTTATTTTTAATTTTTTATTTAAATTCAATTTAGTTAACAGATGAATGCTTCTTTAAATAGGAGCTTAGATTGATTAAACTCTAAACACTTACCAAACCATTCTGATAAAAATGTTTCAGATTAAGCATTCAAAAAAAAAACCCCTCTAAATATATACTCCACTGCAAATAAGATGCTAAAGTGATTTAAAAAAAAAGTGCAAGTTTAGTATATCTAATTCTGTAAGCTACTTCACAGATTTTTTGGGGAGGAAAAAAAATCACAAAAAAGTGACATAAATGGTAGGAACGAGCATTTTCACCATATAACTATTTCATGGCTTCAACTCCATCACTCACTTGGCAGATGATATGATCACGGCATGTTCATCAGAATTGAGGATTTTTGTAAGATGAGCTGCGACAGAGTCCTCATAAATTGTCATCTGAAAACAAACAAAAAACCCCTATACTGTATTATTGTTTCTGGCATTTATACCGCTCGGTTATTACTGCTTCTAAAATGGGACTGTTCAGGACACACGTGACACAGGGCAATGAATATAATGACATATACAAAAGAGTTATCATAGGAAATAAATAAAACTTCCTTTCTGTAAAAGGCTTTTCGCTTCTGAAACTCCTTAATCGATAGTCTTTAAAAAAAATCCATAAAATTCATTAAATTAAAAAAAATGTCGAATAGCTGAATAGATAAAGAACCCCTGCGAGTCGGCACAAAAAAGTGCCAGACGACCTAATGAAAAATGAGCAAAAGGCTAGAAATTTAAAGAGGAAGATATACCAATGGACTACCACCAACGACAGGTGATCAAGCTCATCAGCCATCAGGCAAACACAAACCAAAACCACAACGTGGTTCCACCGCGTCTGCCAGAAGAGCTACAATGAAAACAAAAGCAGCAACTAGGCCTGGGAAGAGCCAAACACTGGCGAGGTTGTGGAGGAACAGAACTCTCATTCGCTGCCGCTCCCGGTAGGAGAGTAGGAGTTGATACAAATACTCCAGAAAGCTGCTGGGTGTCTATCAAAGCTGAGCATACGCATATACCGTAAGACCCAGCAATTCCATTCCTACATATGTATATACCCTCAAAGAAATGCGATGGGCGTTCACCAAAAGACACGTGCTAGAAAACGTTCACAGCAGCCTTCATTCAATAGTAGCATGGATAGGGGCGCCCCAGTGGCTCAGTCGGTTAAGCGTCTGCCATCCGCTCAGGTCATGATCCCGGGGTTCTGGGATTGATCCCCGCCTCGGGCTCCCTGCTCAGCAAGGGAGCCTGCTTCTCCCTCTCCCTCTGCCTGCTGCTCCCCCTGCTTGTGCTCTCTCTCTCTCTGTCAAATAAATAAATAAAATCTCTAAAAAAAAAATAGCAGCATGGATAACAGATTGTAGCCTATCTGTGCAAGGGGGTACTATGGGGCAATGAGAATGCTGTGATTTACAGCTGTGCCACAAGATGGATGAATCTCCCGGACGTCATGTTGAATGAAAGGATTCAGAGAAGGGCTGCTTACAAAACGATTCATTTCATAAATACAGAAACAGACAAAAATAATCTATGATTTTAGAAGCCAAGAGAGTGGCTCTTGGGGTGGGAGGTGGGGGTGGTGAATGGAAAGGGGCATCGGGGAGCTCGTGGGGTGCTGGTAATGCTGCCTTGTGATTTGGGCATTCATGACATGGGTTCATTTAGCTTGTGGAAAATTAGCAACTGTACATTTATGATCTGTGCGCTTTTCTGTATGTAGAATTCAATAAAAAGTTTTTTAGAATGCTGAATGCACTGTTCTACAACCATGTAAATAAATCTCTCTCTCAGAGAAGGAAGGGATCAAAATGCTCAGGGAGTCCTATGTCCCCTTTTCTGTGTGACTCAAAATTTAACATCCTGTTGAAAGAACACATCTTCCTAATAAGTAAAAATGTGCACAATATCTAAACAGCCTCAATTCAGAGCCTTCCATCAAACGTCTGCCTCAAATATATACCATGTCCTACAGCTCAAAAATTTCCAGTGTAAACCACCTGCTCTATTCAAGCTGCCTCCTGTGCTCTTCTATTCTACTCAGATGTCCTTTCATTGCTTCTTACCCATTAGCATCAGTTTATCCAGACTTAAATGAAGATCCAATGACCAACCACCCCTCCTTTAAAGCCTTCCTGACTAGCATCTTCCGAAAGAGATCTCATTCCCGATTTCCATCCAGTTCCACCACTGGCTAATCAGTATGTTAGTCTTTTGAATTTGAATCTTACTTTCTTCATGGGCAGAAAGACAAGAGGGGGGAGATCCTCAAAGCCTCACACAATATTGTGTTCACTTGCAAATCCACTTCACTCATTTTCTAGTCTGAACATTAAAAGCTGCATCTTTACAGTCAAGATCAGAAAAATGAAAATATAACTTTTTAAAAAGCAATGAAGGGAAATATTTTTCAAAAAGACAGTTTTATTTCTTTTCCCTATAGGACAGATTGTCATAAAGCCTAAGAAGGTAGGGAAAATATTTTATCTTTTTTTTTAAAAAAGATTTTATTTATTTATTTGACAGAGAGAGACACAGAGAGAGAGGGAACACAAGAAGGGGGAGTGGGAGAGGGAGAAGCAGGCTTCCCACAGAGCAGGGAGCCTGATGCGGGGCTCGATCCCAGCACCCTGGGATCACGACCTGAGCCAAAGGCAGACGCTTAATGACTGAGCCACCCAGGCAGCCCAGAGAAAAATATTTTAAACTCTCATTAATTCCATTTGAAGGTACATGTAAAAATTCAAGTTTTTTTCCTTTAAAAATAACCAAAGGCAAAGAATACAACCTCTTCCAGAGGTAAAAGAAATAACCTCTCTGTCCAAAGATAAAATTATTGATGTCATTTATTAATCTATTATGTAGTCACGTAGAGTCAGGAAGTTAAGGTAATAATAATAATTATTTTTATTGTGTATCAGGCACTGTGATTAAGCATTCTGCATGTATTTATCCCATTAATTGTCCTGTTTCACGGCCAAGGGGCGTTAGGCTCAGGAGAGTTGACCAGTTGGCCCAAGACCCACAGCTAATGAAGAAAAGACAAACTAGGGGGCTGGGTCTGTGGCTTATCCCACCATACTGCCTCCCCGACCCCGCAGCAAGTCTTGGTCTTTGGTTAACACTGTTTGTCAAATATAAGTTTTGTCATTTCTCAAGTGTATCATTATAACAGCCTGGTAGTTGGGATCTCTATCTCTCTCCTCCTCCTCTCAAACCATTCTCCACTTCATGACACAGTGATTTTTTTTCTAAAACGGAAATCTGATCATGACACATCTCTGCTTAACATGTCTGAGGGGATTCCCCCCACGCTTACATTTCAGATAAAGTCAAAACTCTTCAGCTAGCAAGCAAGACCTTCCATAATTCCCAGGATTCGCCATGATCTGAACCCTTCTTCTCTCCCCTGTCACGTCTTTTGATGCTCTTCCCTTTCGCGACCCGCTCTAACATGCCAGTATTACCTGAAGTGACCCGAATGTACCAAGGTCCTTACTATCAGGTTCTACGCCATGCTCTTTCTCAACTGGCTAATTCCAACTTCTCTTTTTTTGTGCTGAAAACCCAGCTTAGGTACAACCTCCTCTGTAAAGACTTCACTGAACTTGCCAGACAAAGAATCCTCTCTTCTGTGCAACCATTATACCCTGGAGAGAACTTAAACATAACTGATCATTTATTGTCTGTCCCTCCCAATAGAACAGAGATTCTCCAACTTTCTGGCCTCATCGCATCCTTAATGTCTGAATGATTTTGTCACAATACCCCTAGGCCAAAAGGAATACCTAACAGTAGTTAAGTACAAACAACTTAATAAATATTTATGTCCTAACAACTTAAGAGCCCTTTGAAAAAATAATAAATATAATTTAAAAGAAAAAACCGTATCTTATTTCATTCTTAAATAACTAGCTGTGAGCCTGTCGGCACTGTATACATCTCAAGCCTTGAAATCAAATTGGACGATAACAACCTTAATTCCTATTCAACACTAATTGTTGTGTGGTGTTTGCTTTTTATCACAGTGACTACTGAAAACCCAAGCTTCACAAAAATATGATGTCATCAAAAGGAATGTAGTGCAACCTAATGTTTAAGCTGTCCTTTAAGCTAGCAGTCTGTATGGTGTCCAATACATTTGGACAAGCTAGTAGTCTGTATGGTGTACAATAGATGCTGAGTATTACAATTAAATTTTCTTTGAAATTTAAAAATATCTCATGGTAGCCCTTGGGGCTCACCATGATGTCCTGAGATCCCTGCACACAGCTTAGGAACCACTACCCTAAGATGACTGAAGTGGGAGGGCAAGGCCTTTATGTCCACTCCCAGATACCAATAGGCATTTAATATTGTTAAATTTACGAACAAATAAAGTTATAACATCTTAGCATGCTGTAACGAAGCAGCTAGGAAACAGAAAGAACTGGGGGGAGAGAAGTTTCGGTAAGAGTAAATTTAACAACAAATTAATAGGAAGAATTTCATTTCCAGAGATTTGAGGCCATTCTCTCCCATTTTCGGGGAGTTGTTGGAGATACAGCAGCTCACACCTTCTTTTTGATGACCTTACCATTAATAAATAAGCAGCTATTGACTCACTAGGCTGGTGTGATTGGGGTATCATACAAAAGAGACTAAAACTATGACTCTTGCATCAAAAAAGTTTTTAATCCAATCCGAAAGCAATGGGAATCTGGCTTCCAAGAAATAGACAAGGCCAGCGGGCTTTGATGCCAAGACGCCCATAGTTCCAAAAGCGTTTGATATTTAGAACAAAAATTAACAATAAGAATTTTTTATTAACTGTCCACTTTGTGCCAGTCACAACACCAGATGACAACACAATGGTGAATGAATAACACATTGCCTGGTCTTGACAGTACAATAGCGCCAAGAAATGGAAGGTGATAATGGAAGGGGGCCATGGAACTTGTGAGGAAGGAGATGGTACTAGGGCTTGGGGGATGAGGGATGGCTTCTTGGAGCAAGTGACACCTGAGGTGAGGACAGGCGTGAACTGAGCATGATGTCACTGGGGGGACACATATTCATTTGCAAAGGGGTAGAGGCGAAAAGAACATGATGGCAAGGGGATTTCAGGTTAAATGTAAGCAATATGTTTTCTAATATTGAGTATTAACAGAACCATTGTTACTGAAGGAAATCATGAAATCCTTGTTTTTGCTATGTTTAAAAAGTCCAACAGCCACAAGGAATTAATCAATAAAACTGTCACAATTCTTTAAGCTCTGCAGCTCTACGATGCCAGTGGAATGGTAAGTTAATAAGATAATTAGGAAGTTCGACCACATTTGTGCCCTTTTAAGGAAAACTGGAAAAATAATAATTTCACAATCATGCATAAAGGAATTTAAAATGAATACTTAAAAAATACAAGCTGGGAAATTAGGTTGAGCCTAAGAAGGAAGGTTCAGCTTGCTTTTATTACAGTTTTAAAGGCAAAAAAGTCATATGGCAACTAGTCGGAGTGATGTAGAATGTTCATTTAACTTGTAATCTTAAGGCATGCCATTCCTTTGTTATGAAATATTTTAATAAAAAAACAAATTAAATTAGGTTTCATTCAAAACCTTTTATACTAAAAGATTTTTTTCCATGTAGTTACAACTGTTTCTCATATTCAGTGACTATATGTATGTAATAAAAGTAAGTTGTTTACCTTCATTATTATGTGCTAGGAAATAGACATCTCTAAAGTAAATAGCACAAAAAATTCCCCCTTTTGTCCTTTTGGGGAGAAAATTAATAACATTTACAAAAATACTATTAAGAGAAAAGACTGGTTTCTATAAGAACAAGTACTATATTTATAGTTGGATAAAATAATACTATAAATAAAAATGCTGCTGAAAATAAAATAGTAAACATATCAATCTTTAACAGTAATTATCTTTGGGTGTCAGGGTTATAGTAAGATTATTTTTTCATATATTTTTGTATTTTCCATATTTTTTAGAAGCAGTTTTTGGGGGCGCCTGGGTGGCTCAGTTGGTTAAGCGACTGCCTTCGGCTCAGGTCATGATCCCGGAGTCCCGGGATCGAGTCCCACGTCAGGCTCCCTGCTCAGCAGGGAGTCTGCTTCTCCCTCTGACCCTCCTCCCTCTCATGCTCTCTGTCTCTCATTCTCTCTCTCGCAAATAAATAAAATCTTAAAAAAAAAAAATTTAAAAAAAAGCAATTTTTGCTACTTTTAGAGCAAAAAAAGGTGTCAAATTACAACTAGCTTCTTTAAGGAATAGTCCCATTTCTAGTTATCATTCCTTTCCTTAGTTTTGATAAGTCCATAATTTTCTTAATCAAAAAACAAAGATTTCAACTGTCAAATAAACAGATGAATTTTCCTACAGGGAAAAATAAGCTATTATAGATCAAACGGTTTGTCAGTCAGAGAATAATCCTTTGAAAATTAGGATCTGTTTCAATTCTCCAGTGCTGTGAGGTTTAATCAGAACGCTCAATCTTTAAAAACATCTAAAAACTATAGTTATCACTGGTCTGTAGCAGGGATGGAATGAAGTGAGCTTTCTTCCTCTGTTTTATCTTGATCAATAGACTTCACCAGGAAACTTATAATGGTGAACCCTCAACGAAGAGGCAAAGTAAGGAAGAGAGAAATTATATAATACTCTGCCCACAAGTACTGGTGTGTTTGGAAATTGCTGAGCTAACACCTACTAGTCAGACAGGTGCCGATGGCCCAAGCAGAAGATGAGTAAAAGCTAACAGGCACCTTTCATCAGCTGGCCTCCCCTGGAGCCCTGCTGGTAAAAGGAAGCAGGCAGGTGGAATAGTCAGGGAGAAGTATCAGGGGTGCAGAAAGGGAACTTGCATGCCTAGTGCTTTACACACTTTCATTACTGTTTACTCCTCCCAACACTGAGACCTTGCTCTACAGATAAAGTAATGGAGGCCCGTGACAGTGAGTGATATGGCCAAGTTCACACTTCTAGAACGGTGGTCGTAGAAGGACTCTAACCTAGATCATAAGGATTCTTTCTTCTGGGGCAGAGGACTAGAAGTAGTCAATGAGCCCATACCCAAAATAATAAAAAATAAAATTAAGTAAACATGCTACCATATCTTATAAAGTTTTCGTATTTGTTCAAGATATTCACCCCTATTTCCAAATGATAAATAGGCAAAGGTTAAAGTCTTACATAAAATTCTTCCGATGTTTCTGGAGGTTCGGGAAGTAGAGAAGCCTTTGGTGGCAATTTGAGTTCATAGGTCATTATACTCCACCTGAAGGGAGAAAAATCTTTGGTCTGAAATTCCTTTAAAATTTAATAAACTGACTTTGTTCTCACCTCACGTATATACATGTGCACATATATGCATGAACTATGGTTTATTGTATCTAAGACAACCAAATATTGGGAAGGAGATGGAATTTTGGTAATCTCATAAAATGCTGAAGCCATACTTTATGATGTCCGTATCTTACCAATTCTCTGATTCGGGACTTCCAAACTTTTTAAAGGCCATGACCCATAGTAAGAAATGCACATATATAACAAAGCTTTGCCATCTTTACTAGTGCAATGCATTCTGATTTTTTTATTCTTTTCTGTTTCCCTTCTTAAATAATGTTCACTGCAACTGACTGAGTAGATTACACAGGTTACTAATGGATCACAACCCAAAGTTCTAAAACAATGTCCCAGATTAAACAAATGCATAGTGCCAATGAAAGATAAATCACTATCTGTGTACCAACCAGTCTTGCCAAGTCAGCTTATACATACATGAAATGAAAATTAACTAAATATCCCTTCTTAAATTAAGAAAGTAAGCATGGGGTTGAGAAGAAAATATTAATAGAAATAATTAATTTCTTAATACTTGAAGCAAATTTATTTCAATTAGCTGTAAATATTAATTTCAAACCAAACACTGAATCACTTGGTGTTAAAGAAAAGCAATCAACTCCAGACAAATCCAGTCTTCATCCAGAATAATTTCAAAATTTGGTAAGAATAGTTGGGTAGGGACATTACTATTGTCAGTAGCAGGATGTGAAATCAAGACTTTACAAAGACACAAAGCATAATAAAAGCAGTGCCGTAACACATGAGTTTTAAGAAAAGCATATCACGGCTGAAGCCAGTGATAGAACCCAGGGGAAAATCCCAAGATTGGCATCAGTATCTAAACAGAGCCAAGTGTGTCATTCAAACTAGTAAGTCTTTGCATAAAAATCTGAATTCCCAGAAAATCTCCCCCAAAGACATAGGTTGTATGTTAGGATGTATAAACGGAATACTTATAGCTACTGTTCAACTCTTGACATGAATATACTATCAAGGAATATATATTTGGGCACAAAAAGCCATTCATTCATTCATCCATGCAACAGACATTTATTGAACATCTCAACAGGACAGACAGCATTCCATGGTCTGGAAACGCAAGGCTGACTAAGACTTTCCAAATGAAGTTTATATCCTGGTGCAGAAAACACATAAAATAATTAAACTCTGTAGATATCCAAAGAGGGAAAGCCACAATGGGAAACCTGAAAGTCAAGTTCCTTGTAGCTGGAAATACTACTCTGATCAAAGGACAGTTAAAGAAATGGGAAAGAAATCCACCCAGATATCTTAAGTTTCCTGCACCTTCCATGCTGTGGAGTCCCTTGATAGAAAATGGTTGGAGCTGAAGAAAGAGGAGAAAGTGGCAGGACAAGTCAAGAAAGGATGCATACTGGGACCAGCTAAGCAGAGTTAGAGGCCAGAAGGTTGGGCCGTCTCTGGTGCATATATGCATTAAGGACGACAGGGTGCACAGTGTTGAGGAAAGATCTTGAGAACTAGAGTCTGGATTCCAGTTGACAGTGCCAGTTAGTTCTACCACTTACTAGCTATGTGACACTGATAATATGAAAACCTCCTGAGCCATTTTACCTGTAAGATGGAGATTACAATATTAGTCAGCTGTAGGTGTGTAGTGATGATTAAATGAGATAACACTTTCTCAAGTAAAGCAACTAGAAGTACCAGGCAGATGAAAAAATATTCTTCTTTTCATTGTCTCCACAACTTTCCACAAACTCCTCAACTTTCATCTTTGTAAAATAGTCGTAATAATGTTGTTCTTAGCCACCTGACAGTGCTGTTTTGAGGATCAAATCAATTGATAAAAGCAAAAAGCTTCTGTAATTTGAATAATATTAAACAGTGACTTTTTCCACCTGTTCTTTACCAACAGTGTTCTTAAATTAGTAAACAAAACACAGGAACAAAATATTCTTATGTTTCTAATGGTCGTAGGTTCTTGAGCCTCTTTTGATGTTTCTCTTCTGTTGTTGTGTGCAGGTCTGTATCAAAGACTTTCACCACAGGGGCACTGTTTCTCTGCAAGCCACCTGGAGAAGTTAATTTTTCTAACATACAAAGGAAAAGCACACACCCAGGGTGGAGGAAATGTCTAGCAGCATTTCCTGGGATGCAGCGAAAATGGTGTTTAAATTTGCAGGAAAAGGCCATTTAAAACACCTTGTGTGGTGTTTTAAGCACAGAATTGGGAAATCACCTCCAGGTTCTTTTAAAGACTGGAGACGGAATCCACTTTACGCACCCAAACTATGGGGGTATCCCTCTCACGAATAGTTTTGGATAACCATAGACAAATGCTCTACAGCCCAGCTCTTTTTAAATATCCTGTCAGCAAAAGAACCAACCATTACATAACCTTATGACGGGCAAGGTTACAATTAATTAGGTTATAGCTCATTTTAGAGTAATTACATTTTAGATTGGTAGCTCCCTGATGAGATTTTGTTATTTTCGGGAACAGTTCCACAGATGGCTAATCCTATCAAAGTTGTTTTGATTCATGCTAGCTTAAGTTTATAATGATATTTTGACATTTGTCTTCTACTTATGGTGGGGAGGGGTGGTTACTGCTTACTGAGTCCTGTTGTTCCTAAATAATCCCCAGTCCTACCCACCTTCTCTGTAACACTCAGGGTACACACACTGTGATTTCTTTTTTATACATGGGACATTTAGAGAGAAAGAAGTTGAGATGTGATCAAGGATACCATAAACACAGTAATAATTCCTTGATATGGCGTTCTTAATATTTCCCAGTCACTGGGAAAGGATTATCTTTTTTAGTATTTAGTTCTTTGTTGGTTCAATTCATTCTTAATATGCATAATTAAGAAGAGATATTCTAACAAATCTCAAGTTTATACGTCTTCCTTAGCTTTAATGAAGCCAGAGGACAATGGGGCCATACCCATTATAGCCATCAAAAGCCCCCACACAAAATGAACTGCTTAAGCTTTCTGACCTGAACAACAATGAAAAGTAATTGCTCTCCCAGCATAGCGTTCTATTTTTAAAATAGTGGGTTCATCAGACTGGTTTTCTCAGTTTTTGTTACAATTCATTCATTCACCCCCAAAATATATTTACCTATGCTGGGCTCTGTTCTAGACCTCAGGCGTGACACGAATGGGTAAGACCAGGAAATCTCTGTCCTCACTGGGCTTACAGGTTGTAAAATTTCAACTGCCAAAAATGTCAGTATGCCATTCTCAGTCTAGTGTTAGATGAAAATTCACTTTTACCTGTCTAGCATTTTGGTACTGGCTCGTTCCAGCTTCTCTAGTATCTGAGGAAGTTGGGTGTCATCATCATAGGAACCGCCCCAGCCTAGAACGCGGGCAAGGTCATTTCCTGTACCCAAAGGCAATACGCCCAGCTGACACTGAAAGAGAGCACAACAGGGAGACCTCAGGCAAGCTGAGAAACCGGAGCTATGATACTTCTGTGCTCCAATGGTCAGCAGGTTAGTACACATTCATGTCAACGAGTCATGAAAAGATTTAGTACTTGCCTGTTTATTCAAGTTGAGCTTATCAATTTCTGACAAAACCCAACCCACACTTCCATCTCCTCCACAAACAAGAATTCGGAAGTTGTCGAACTTTTGGAATAATCTTAAACTGAAAGCAAAAAGTATTTTATTTTAACATAAATAAATAAAAATCATTTCCCCCAATTCTTTGTTATTCTGTATATATTGGTATGCATGTTCAGATCAAATATAAGAACACTTACTTACAGATTAATTATACTATAAAAACTGAAGTGCAATTTCTAACCCAAGAAAACGTCTTAATCATAAAGAGGAAAGGGGATTATAAGTAGAAATGGAGATAAAATTAGGAGGGAAGGGGAGTGAGAAATGAGAAAACAAAGAAGCAGAATCCAGGAAAGAGAATGAAAGGTAAGTGATAAAACATGGTAAAAGTGGTGATTTTTTTTTCTTCCCATTACAAGGATATGTTATTTCCTTAAGAAGAGCATATTACAAACCAGGGGTGGAGAATCTAGGGCACTGATATTACTGACAATCAAGTCAGTTCCTAAAGGGACTCACCAAACCTTGCCGACATATCACTTTTCGGACACCCACCTTGCTTTTCCTCCCCCTCATCCCCTAGTCTGGGTCAGTCTTTTTACCTCTGTCTTCCTTCGTCTTAACTTTGGACACATCCCACCACCTCCTGAATGTACCTTCGTGCACCTCGAGTACTGTGGAAACCCTATAAAATATGTTATAGAGACAATCTCAAGAAGTTTCACAAAGGGTCTGCCTTGGAATCATAAAGGACGGGTGGGCAAAGTAAATGTAAAGAATATAAGATATAGGAACTATGAAGGATTATGAAACAGATGTGCTAGAAAGGGAGACACAGCTAACCCCAATGCAAGAGACACAGGTGAGTGGAGAGGCCAGGTGAGGAAGTGCCAGGACCCAAACAGGGGGAAGGCATGTACAAGGAGACATAGGGGGCGTTGGGAAAGGATGAAGAAGACCAACATCCATGGGACCAGAGGGCCTGAGACTTGGCAAGAAGGCAATAGAAACAAGAAGAAAGAAACCTAAAGAGCACAAGTGAACAGAGGCACAAAGTGAGGCAAGCGAGAGAAAAGGCGGGAAAATGTTAAATTAAAAACCCAGGGCCTCTTCGGGGTATCTAAAATCCCCATTTTTACATCTGTGTTCACGCTTTAAGGTGACCGTGGAACCCAAGAGAAAAGTGGAGTTGGCAGAAGTAGATCATGAAGAGGTTGCAGGAACCCGGGTTCAGGTGATCCAATATCACCTCTTCAACAAAGTCATATATACACACTAAAAATGTATTAAAAGTACCTCAAGGCATATTTTCCCTCACTGAAAATCGTTTAATTTTTTTTCAGATTGTAAGTTAGAGAACATTCCAGAAAGCTGAAAAGAACAATCAACACCAGTGTTTTTTGTCATTCATATAGGAATTGAGTCTCAAATCCTTGAGGAGCTGTCCTTGAAACCCACAGTAGTGTCTATGCTTTGGTTAAATAACTGATTATTTGTATTACATAAAAATCAATGCTAGCCTTCCATGCAGATCATTTTCTAAATTACTGGTTATTTCTGTATTTACCCAAGTTGATTTTTCTTAGAGTTAAGCAAACCATTAGTATTGTCTGATGCAGAATATATTCTAAAACATTTTCTAAACAAATTTTGGGATTTTCAGCACATAAGGAAGTTATATAAATATCAAAAGGTGAAGTTAAGATTTAGAATTAGAGCTTTAAAAAAGGAAAGAGTGGGAAGATCACTACAGAGATGTCTAGATGGATCGAAAGCCTTCACAAACTGAAAAATCAAACACATTTCATGCTTAGTACTATTTCATTCTAATGAGATTTATCAATAATTAATTACCCTAAATGAGGACCTCCGTTCATTAAATCAAACACCTGAGCCGGATTTAGCAACTGTTTAAATCGACGAAGGAACTTTACTCCCTGATTATCTCCACTCTTAGAATTGACAAAAACCAACAGAGGACTAACACAGAATGAAAATGTCGCTCTACAGAAACCTGTAAAAAAACACAGTACAGGATCAATATGAACAGCTGTCTCTTTTAAACTACTGATAAAACTTCAGAGAAAAGAACATAAATTCACAAAGAACCTTGTGTATTACTTGTACAGTAAATTATAATTTAGCCCCCCAAATGGAGATAGGTTTTATTTACATACTAAGGCTATAGAACTTATCTTTTAAAATATGCTCTACAATGAAAAATCCTACTAAAGATGGTAAAAGTATTAATCATAGATAATTGAAGATACACCACCTACCTTAACAACACCAATGACGTCTATAAATTCACATTTGTCAAAGAATTCATGTTCATATTCAGTATTTTAAAATGTTTTAACTTTTCCTTCATGAGGCTTTAGAAAATACTTTAAAATTTATCATAAATAATAGAACCTTGATTTATCGGGGATTGGGGGGGAGGTCTGTTAACAGCACAGGTTAAAAAATCACATCTTTTGCAGCCTGTCCTTGTATTTATAATATCTATTGGCATAATTTACATAAGAAGTTTGAAACATAAAGCACTTTATGCAAAACTTTAATAACAGTATATGGTGAAAGCCTTTTGTAATTTGGTTTGCTTAGAAGGAAGACAAGTTCTCTAGCACTTAGAATCAAGTTGTAAGATTCTCGAAAAAGTGATGGAATTTATAGGAATATAAGTTCCTCCAAGGAAATTATAGGAAAACAGATTTCAATAAGAGCTATGCTGATGGGCAATTTCAATTATGGATGGGAAAAAAAGCACATAAAAATTAACCTTTTTGGATTGCATTTTGTTATAGAATAATGATCTTATTTTTTTTTGCTGAAATGTAAAATCTGTAAGTCTTATATGTAATTTCACCAGAGTATTAATAGCTATGTTAAGTTTTAATTCTAAAATGTTCTTTTAAAAGTTAAATGTACTGTTCAGCAATTTGAATGGACTTAAATAAAAGCTGACCAGAATAACCAATTACAGTTCAATTTAATCTAGGAAAGTAAATGTACAAATCAACATTTAATATACCAGGAATATACATATTTACACTACTGATACATACCATCAGAATCAGTGCTATTCAGTGCAATTGGAGGTATGATGGACACTTTACATTGGCCGAGGGGACACACAGGATGGTATAAATCTTTGCAGGCAGTGTGTACCTAATAACAAACAAATAAGCCTTCAAGAATCATAAAAACACATCAATGTTTTATTATGGCATAAATTACATCTAAGGAACCGATCATTGAGGATCGACTATATCACAAAATATTCAGTAATTCATAAATTACTTTCATGGCACAACATTTACAATGCTAAAGAATGGGTTAATTATTTTAGAGACGGGAATTTGATTTGTTCTGTGCAGCCTACTTTTATGATTGTCTCAGGCAAGTAGTGTATATCAAGAAATGCCTTCTGAGTGGAATCTGGCTGGCTCAGTCGGTAGAGCATGAGACTCTTCACCTTGGGGTTGGAAGTTCAAGCCCTACACTGGGTGTAGATATTACTTTAAAAAAAAAAAGAAATGCCTAGTGAAGACCAGGAGAGAAGAAGGGAAGAGAACAGAGTGCAGAGGAAGAGAGGGGAAAGAGGAAGTCAGGAATGAATGGAAGGAGGGAGGCAGAGGAAGAGAAAGGAGGGAAGCTAACTAGTCCTTATCAATAGCATCATCCATAAAAAAACTGATGACCTCTACCTTATAACATTCTTATAGAATTTAATGAAAATAAAATTTGTAATGTGTCTGCTTTTTCTGCAGTGGTCCTATAACTTTCTATTCACACCTTTTTTTTATATATAACATTTTCATGTTACCATAGGTACAAATACATGCGTGCCTATTTTCTCAGCTAGACTTCTGGCTCTGTAAAGAAAAGGAAAAGGTCCTATTATTGCACAAGTGATATATATCATAGGCACTCAGTAAAGGTGTGAACTTCATAGAAACAAAAATTTCAAGGTCAGTCAAGATACTATTGTGAACAAGAGCAGGGCTAACGCGTTACATAGAATCCAGGGAATTTACAATACTTTAGGTACTTACCTAAAGAGCCTTGAAATGTTTTAAGCAGTAAAAGCAGACATTTCATAAAGAACTTATTTAATACGGCTTTATTTCATTAGTCCTTTTAGAAAACTGGCATATTAATTAAACACCTATTTATCAAAACTTTTGAGAAAATAACTGAAATTAAATAGTGATTCTTGTTTGCTGGTGACCTAATTTTGGATAGTTCTCTATAATTATTTATAATAATTAACATCCTAAATGGATTTCAAAAAAAAAAACCCCACAAGCATGCACAGATAGTTTTAAAAGGAATTTTAGAAAGGTATGAGAATTACAGAGCAAAACAGAAAAATATTTATATCAGTGTTAAATGAAAAAAAGCAGAAGATAAATTGTATCTTCACTATTTTTTACAAAAAAGGTAAAACTGTATCCAGAGACTGGATAACAACTGGAAAAATTGACTCATTAGAGTTGTGGAACCATGGTCTTACTTTATTCTGTTTAAACTACATGACTGTTTTACAAACTAGATATTCTGTCAGAAACTCATTATTTTAAAGACAAAATAATATGTAAAGAGGTAAGTGATAGTGCATAGGAAGTACAACCCCAAGAAAGAGGTGACAAGGTGTTGGTGGCCCGCAAACCTGAATGTCCAACGGACATAGTGTAGGGCAGGAACGACTTCATGATAAGGTGATATCTAAGTTTGCCAGAAAAAAGAGGGAGAAGACATTCCAGAATGCCCCCTTCCACATCCTGTATTCATCTTTCTATACCGTTTGTGAAATTTTTAAAAGGTGGGGGGGAGTAGAGTGAGCAAGTAAATATCTAATGAACTCCTACTGTGAACGTTAGCAAAGCTGAAAAACGACTGAGCAAATACAAGTAGAGACCTATGTACTGCAGGTAGAGACAACTTCTATAAAACCTTTCTAAAGTAGCTGATCACACACATAATCTGCTTTCTTTTTAAAAAGTTAGAAGAGAACAGCTGAAGTTCTAGAGGTAGAGAAACAGATGTACATGTAGACTAATGAAATTGGCAGCAGACGCACACATCAGTGGATGCCCCCCTGAAAAGAAATCTTACGTGGGATGAAGTTTTAAAATGTTTATGGGAGCACTTTACTTACTTATTTATTTATAACATTTTTATCTTACAGGCCTTTGGGGAGCACTCTTAAAATAAGGAATGCCAGGAGGCCACCTGGGTGGATCAGTCGGTAGACTCTTAATTTCAGCTCAGGTCATGATCTCGAGAGTCCAGAAATCGAGACCCATGTCGGGATCTGCGCTCAGCGGGGAGTCTGCTGGAACCTCTCTCTCTTCCTCTCCCTCTGCCCCTCCCCCAACTCACGCACACACTAAATAAATAAATAAATAAATAAATAAATAAATAAATAAATAAAATCTTTAAAAATAAATAAATAAATAAAATAAAATAAGGAATGCTGGGGCACCTGGCTGGTTCCGTCGAGAAAGCGTGTGACTCTTGATCTTGGGGTTGTGCCCTAAGAGGGTTTTAGGGGTTACAGCTTCACCAAAACTCCAAAGACATATCTAATACAGTCTATATATTATATTACAGGGCATCAGCGAAATTAGAAGTAACGCCTGTGGCTGATAAAAGGGGCAACTGACGAAGAATAACAAAAGCATGAGGTTAGAGAGAATCACACTTGATTTAAAAATAAGAAGGAGGGCGCCTGGAGGGCTCCTTAACCAGTCATTAAGCATCTGCCATGACGCGTATCCCAGGGTCCTAGGATCGAGGCTCTGCGGGAGGCCTGCTTCTCCTTCTCCCACTCCCCCTGCTTGTGTTCCCTCTCTCACTGTGTCTCTCCCTGCCAAATAAATAAATAAAATCTTAAAAAAAAATACGAAGGAAACAGATTACCTATCAGGCCCAACTAAAAAACTGCAGGACTTAACTGTTTCCAGTGGAAAAAATGGAATTAATCTCACCAATTATGAAATCAAAACAGCATACTCACATCATTTTCATTTGATGATCTGCATCATACTTACTGAAAGAAATGAGTTTTCCACCTTTTTTGGGGGGTGAGGCGTGACTTCCAAGATGCAACACAAGACCAAACAAATCAGCCCAAAGCAAGGCGATCGCTGTCACTGTTGGGCGGCATCGCCCACTGCTGAGACGAGTACCCACAGCTGTTGCCTACCCCCCTCCAGTACGGTGAGCACTGTGCCACCCTCTGAGCGGCCTGAGTTCACCCTCGGAGTTCCTGCTCTGACTGCCCGCATGAAGCCTCGGGCCCGGTGCTCACGCAGTCTGGCACGGACGGGACCATCCCTTGCCATCAGCTCTGTGTCATGCCGTGCGTACTTCTCATTGCTTTCTTACATGTGCGAGAAAGTTTTAAAATATTTATCTATATAATATAAATGTATCTAATTCCAGTTATAACAGTGCGTGGCTGACTGAACGAGGCGTTCTGTCAGAGAACGTGAGCAGGGTTGTACTAAAACTATACCTCGCACGTCAATCAAAATTTGGTGGCTTTCTGGGTTTACTAGGTGGTAAAACAGGGCTGAAAACAGTAAACCATTAAATGTGGCTACAGCATAATGAAAAACAACAAGAGGGCATTACAAAAAGGATACTTAAAAAGTAACCAGACTGGAAGGAATATACTTCGAAAAAGATGAATGTTGCAATGGGTACGTATGCTACCCTGCTCTGTTAGACCATAAGTTCTTTGCCCCTAAATCACGTGGATTAAAACAAATATATGAAAAGAATTAGAAAGGACTCTCACCATCGTTTTACACCAAAGGCATTTCCAATCTTGTAGACGCAGGACACTCCCACATGTTTTGTCACATACGGCGCATTTGGCGCTGACGGGCAGGTTACCCTCGAGCCACTGGTGAGGCATAGCTAGCTAAGCAGCAAGAACAAAGAGCAGGCGGATTAGAGAGTGGGGGACACCATCCTTACCCAGGGGAGGATCTACGATCATGTCTCACTCTATGGAATCAAGAGATGTACCTATCACTCAGGGCATCTATTCAGTTAGTCCACATTTATTGACCATCTATTATGCCCCGAGCACCGTAGGGATACAACAACAAGTAAGACTAAATCCCTGACCTTCAGGATGTGAAGTCTAATTGAGGAGCAATGAAGGTAAAGGCATTATCATAAAGCGATGACAAAGTGCTATCAGAGGTGCGTACGCAAGGTGCAATGGAGACAAGGTTTTGAAGGTGGGGGGACACTGTTGAAAGGAGGCCCCAACGTCTAAGGAGTGAACATCCAAATAGACACCCGAGCTAAGCCTTAAAGAGTATATTACCTGTCAGGTAAGGGTCTCCAACACCAGCCCAGCACAGCAACCATTGTTAAGCCCTATTCACATTTCCCTCAAAATTTAAGAGCTAAAGGAAACTATGAAGGCTCTAACTAGAAAGAGAAACTCATAATTAACCAAAGCCTTCCATTTAATCCTACTAGTAAATACTCCCACTTAACTCTGTCGTTTTCCACAGGGCAAACAATAAAAGGGAGGTGGTACTGGGAATAAACCAAAGACAGAACTGTGCTTACTCCATCTTCATCCTCTATGATGTCCTTCCCGATGGAGGCCAGAGTCGTCCATTTGCAATTATTTGTTGCCCTCACTGCACATCTTTTGTGAGCCTTGAATTTACACACTAAAAAAAAAAAAAAAAGTCAACCATTTCTAAATGAATATATACTTTTGGAACAATGATTAGAGGAAATCACAGCATGAAATTTCAAGGGGGGGGGGTAGAAGAAAAACAGTAACTTAAAAAGTTTAAATTACCCTTCAACAATAATAAAGGTATTCTGAAAATACCTTTTCAGAAGATATTCATGTATTTATGTTACATGTGGCTATGTATTTATGAAACACTTTTATCAATCTATAGATTGCTACCTAGATTCCACTTGCTCACAAATAAAACAGAAAGGAAATAAATACAAAAGAACTAGTTCTTCAGGAGAAAGGAGAAAACACACACACACACAAACACAGAACTAAATAAAATTCAGTAATACAGAGCTGCTGGGAACATCCTATTTCTTAATCTGGGTGTTGATTACATAAATGTTAAATTTGTGAAAAATCCCACGAGCTGTACTCCTCTGATATTTGTATTTTTCTGTACATATAATATATTTAAAATAAAAAGTTTGAAAATATCAGTAAGATAAAGAACAGGATAATTTGGAAGTGTTTTAAAATGCAACTATGTCAAGAAAATATCCAGTTGTGGGAAATAGGTTGAAAAAGGTCACATATGGCACTGTTTTTTAAAAGTATTACTGTTGGGATCACTACATTATAATGTAGAAGAAAATAATAATGAAGAAGTACATTACATCCATCACTAATCCTGCCCAGCCACATTATCAAAAAGGAGCCTCTAAAAGAGACATAAGAGACACTGAAACTTATAAGACATTAAGGAAAAAAAATTGAAGACACAAATAAATGGCGAAAATATCTCATGCTCATGAATTGGAAGAATTAATATTGTGAAAATGTCCAGAGTACCCAAAGCAATATACAGATTCAGTGCAATCCCTGTCAAAATTCCAATGGCATTTTTCAAAGAACTAAAACAAATAATTCTAAAATTTTTATGGAACCACAAAAGACTCTGAATAGCCAAGGCAGTCTTGAGAAAGAAGAACAAAGTGGAAGGTATCATACTCCGTGATTTGAAACTATACTACAAAGCTATAGTAATCAAAACAGTATGGTACTGGCATAAAAACCAGACACATAGATCAATGGAACAGAAGAGAGAGCCCAGAAATAAATCCACACATATATAGCTAACTAATTTATGACAAAGGGGCCAAGAACATATAATGAAGAAAGAACAGTCTCTTCAGTAAATGGTGCTGGGAAAATTGGACAGTTATGTGCAAAAAGATAAAGCTGGACCACTACCTTACACCATACATAAGAGTTAACTCAAAATGGATTAAAGACTTGAACCTAAGACCTGAAACCATAAAACTCTTAGAAGAAAACTCCCTGACAGCTAGCTCCTTGACATCAGTCTTGGCAATGATTTTTTGGGGTCTGACACCAAAAGCAAAGGCAACTAAACAAAAATAAACAAACAGGACTACATTGAATTAAAAATTATGACACAGCAAAGGACGCTATCAACAAACTGAATGGGAGAGAATATTTGCAAATCATATATCTGGTAAGGGGTTAACATTCAAATTTTACAAAGAACTCACATAAGTCAATGGCAAAAACCAAGCAATCCACTTTAAAAATGGGCAGTGGACCTGAATAGACATTTTTCTAAATAAGACATACAGATGGCCAACAGACACATGACAAGATACTCAATATCACTAATCATCAGGGAAATGCAAATCAAAACCACAATGAGATAGCTCCTCATACCTGTTAGGATGGCTATTAGCTAAAAGACAAGAAATTACAAGTGTTGGCAAGGATTTGATGAAAAGGGAACCCGTGTGCTCTGTTGGTGAGCATGCAAATTGGTGCAGCCACTCTGGAAAACAGTATCGAGTATCCTCAAGAAATTAAAAATAGAACTATCACATGATCCAGCAATTCCACTTCTGGGTATTAATCCAAAGAAAATGAAACCACTAATTTGAAAAGATATTTGTAGGGCACCTGGGTGGCTCAGTTGGTTAAGCAACTGCCTTCGGCTCAGGTCATGATCCTGGAGTCCCGGGATCGAGTCCCACATCGGGCTCCCTGCTCGGCAGGGAGTCTGCTTCTCCCTCTGGCCCTCCTCCCTCTCCTGCTCTCTGTCTCTCATTCTCTCTCTCTCAAATAAAGAAATAAAATCTTTAAAAAAAAAAAAGAAAAGAAAAGATATTTGTACCCTCATGCTCATTATAGCATTATCCATAATACCCAAGATATAGAAACAACCTAAGTGTCCCTCAATGGTAAACAGATAAAGAAAATGTGGTATCCATATGTATATCTACACAATGGACTGTTATTCAGCCATATAAATGAATCACTTGAGACGACATGAATGGACCTAGAGGATATTTTGCTAAATTGAAATAAGTCAGAGAAAGACAGATACCTTATGATCCAACTTATATGTGGCCTGTAAAAACAACAACAAACCCACAAAAAACCCAGCTCATAGAAACAGAGAACACATTGGTGGTTGCCAGAGGCAGGGGGAGGGAGGTGGGCCAAATGGGTGAAGGGAGTCCAGAGGTCCAAACTTCTGGTTATAAAATAAGTAAGTCATGGGGATGTAATGCACAGCATAGTGAGTATAGTTAATTACACTGTACTGAATATTTGAAAGTTGTTATGAGAGTAAATATTAAAAGTTCTCATCAAAGGAAAAATATCTGTAACTAAGGATTGGTGACAGACATTCACTAAATCTATTTGGGTAATCATTTTACAATATATACAAATATCAAATCAAAAACACAAGAGAGAGGGAGAAATAAGAGGAAACAACCAGGAAAGAAGCAGCTCATATATGAAAAACAAGTAAACCACAGATTATTTGAGAAACGAACTCTTACTTATAAATCAGAACTTGACTACTGCTAAACTTCTTTATCCTTTTAAGGATACAAATTATCCAAGCATTGGTGGATAAAGATGTTATACCAGTTTCTGACTTTTCAGATAAATACTTAAAAGTAGAGATCACTTCAGTGGAAATTTAAGATGGTAACTGCTCCTAAATCCTACATGTAAGGTGTCTCCTTTTCACATGACTTTTGCATTTCTTTTTTTTTTTTAAGATTTTTATTTATTTATTTATTTGAGACAGAATGAGAGAGAGAGAGAGCACATGAGAGGGGTGAGGGTCAGAGGGAGAAGCAGACTCCCTGCTCTGCGGGAAGCCTGCTTCCTCCTTTCCCACTCCCCCTGCTTGTGTTCCCTCTCTCGCTATGTCTCTATCTGTTAAATAAATAAATAAAATCTTTAAAAAGTCCTAATTTAACATAGCATGCAAATGAAAGGGTCGGGTAAAATCACTGAGTGTCTATAGCCAAATATTCAAAATGCTTCAGGATGTCACGGAGAGCCGATATGCAAAAGGTCACTTAAGCTGAGCTAGTTTTTCCTTGAAAAATATTAGTCTAGACATTGGAAAATTTTCATTTAACTGGTCTTTTGTGTACACTGACAAATTCTTTCGGAAATCCTACTATTTTTGTTATAAATGACTTTGGGACTCGAGCACATACTTCATAGAGAATAAACCGGTTTTTCAATGGACTCTCATTACTGATAGACAAATGTATAAAGAGCGAGCACCACAGGAAGTAAGCTTAGTCTGAAAAACAATTTTAGCATGACCTGCTCCCTTTTGCTCCCATACAAGTGACTATTTTAAAATTGAGGTTAATTAGTAACTCTAGGTTTTTCATCTCTTATGGTATTTCTCAAAAGTGTGGTCCTAGTTTTAGTTTTATCTGCAACGTAATTCCCAGGCTGCTTTTTAAGTACAAGGAAGTATTTGAATTAACAGTCAATAACTGTTTTTTAAGAGGCAAGGAGTAAGTAAAAGAGAGCAACAGGGAATGATTTCATGGCTTTTTGAAATTTTGCCATTAAAAATCAAACAGCTCATTAAAAATAAAAATCATACTTGTAATAATAAAGTGCTTCATGAAATGAGTCTTGAAAATTACGAAGTTGCTTAATGTAGCATACAATAATAATAAAATAAACCAAACTGTGATTTCAATCACTAAGGAATGGAAATGATTAATAGGCACCTTAATTTTGTTAGGCGACAATTAGATTTCTCCAAATAAGTTATTCTGAAATAAAGCACTTTTCCCTGACCTATAAAGCCATTATTTTAAAATCCAGAACTTAAAAAAATATACTGACATGTAACAAAGTTATTTTTAATTGCAATTTTCAGTCCACCACATTGAATCTTTGTTAAGTATTCAACAGTGGCTAAGAGAAAAATTCATAGGTACCTATGTTAACATATTTGATGCTGTTGATTAAAAAAGAAAAAATCACCATTCAACTTTTTTTGTTCAGTTACTGTTTAAATAACTGTGAAGAACAATTATGCTCTGAAATCATAATTAACATTCTTAGGGAATTATTTATGAAAAGTATTTTCCATCTCCTATTTTTCATTCATATATTTTACATATGCAAGGCTTTAAAATAACAATTTTAGTAGTTATTCAACACAAGCCCGGAAGCCAAATCAGTACAGGCTTGTTGAAGGGCAGAAAGATTAAGTAAATTTAGTGATGGCTTCACACATTGGAAACTGAATTCCATTCCAATACAAAGTTATTCCTTGTCACTGTTGGAATGAATTTTTCTTGTATTTGCATCTCTGTTATATCTTCTAAAGCCTGTTGTATCCTATGTCCTTTGCTTTTATCAAGCAAGCAGTTTATTCAGATTTGGGGGGAGTTTCTAAAGTTTAAGTATAACTTGGATTACAAGAAAATGATCCTGAATAACCACATTCTCACAAAATAAAAAGGTAGCTTCTTGACACATTCATAAAACCCTTGGGATTTTTAAAATTTTCTGCTACAGTCCCAACAATACCAATGGGCAAGACACCACAGATTTAAAATTTTTATCAGCAGAGAAAATGAGTACTAACATATATTCTTCTAAAACTCTAATTTAAAAATACAATAACTGAGACATTAAAAAGTCAGGAAGACTTCATTATTAACAGAATAATAACAAAGTTATTTAAAGACTTTAAGTTTCTTATTCTCATCGGCTAATGCAATTTTCATTTTTCTTCTAAAAGGTTAGGAAAAATACTTAATCGTCCCAGTTTAAACTCAAGACACAAACAACTAAATATATTTAATAATGCATAACTCTCAAATCAAAAGAGTACCACAGAGTATCTCAGATCTGATATCTTTTTTTTTCTTTTAATTTATTTGAAAGAGAGAGAAACAGCATGAGAGGGGATCGGGTCAGAGGGAGAAGCAGGCTCCCCGCTGAGCCGGGAGCCCGATGTGGGACTCGATCCCAGGACTCCGGGATCATGGACCTGAGCCAAAGGCAGTCACTTAACCAACTGAGCCACCCAGGCGCCCAGATCTGATATCTTTTTAAGCACTTTTGGAAGGAGAGGCCAGGAGGCAGCTAAAAAGACCTTCAAAATAACATCTCAGAGTATTACACACTTGGTAAGAGTAACTCAGAGCTTCAGGAACCCCTGTAGATTACTAAAGTCATAAAGAGCAATTACACCTTGTTTGCAACCACTCTTAAAATCTATAAAAAAAAAAAAATGTGTAATGCCTCTTCCAAATGTTCGTTTTCATGAATTTTAATGCCTCAGGCGATGATGCAATCTGCAATTATTTACTTGATGGATTTCTTACAGAGCACAATTACAAACTTCCACAATTTCTTTGACTAGAAAAGTAGTTTCCTTGTATATATTCTCCCATTTAATTTTCATAGTGTCTGTGAGATATAAATGACTATTATCCCCGTTTTGCAGATGAGGAAACAAAAGTCAAAAAGAGTGGAGCTCTTTCTCCTGGTCACTGTTTGTAACGCTGGGAGTGGGACCAGAACCTGGAGGGTGAAACTGAGGAGCTCTGTTCTTCACCTCTGTGCTCTATCATGCTAAATCGCTGAAATTACGACATATCTCAGATTTGATACCTTAAAATCAATGAAAACTGGGACTCTATTACTAGTTTATTATTGAAGTATAATAAAGTTATATTCAAAATTAAGATTCTTTTGTATTTAAGAGAAAAAGGCTAGTATTAGTATTAGCTCTAGTTCAGAAAGTAGAACACAGTAGTGTGGTCACTGAGGTATGGAATTAAATAAATCTGAAGACGTTATGAGTTTTCCTTTGGTAATTACTAGTATATTTGCTTCTACTGGTCACTGCTTTTTTATTAAAAAAAAAAACCCACAAATCCTATAACGAAAACAACAGCCTTGGGCTTATTTTTAGAAAACTTTAAAGAATTAAAAAGGATGGTATCCATTGAAATTAAACATAAAGTGAAGTAAAAGAAAACATTTAAAATAAGGAAATAGAAATAACAAACGGAAATTCTGTCAAAGAGTCTGTACAGTCCTCACCGAAACTTTTAATCAGTCAGAACAGAAAAAGAAGACTAGAAAACCAGAAAGACAGATAAAGTCTAAAGATGTTTTTTAAGCAGTAGGTGCTAGTTCCTCAGGAGTGAAATGCTACGTCTTGATTTATACTTCCTTCTCGATGATTTGTATCATCCTTCCCTCAGCAAAAATATTTCCCAAGTTAGTCCCATGTGTGCAGAGCTCCACTCGAAGCTACGGTAAAATGGAAACGCTATGTTCCCGCTGAGGTGCTCCCACCTCCTGCTTCCACCCGTGCTGACGTTTCCCTGTTCGGATGGCAACGTGTTCCCTGTGTGGTCGGTGCTGAGGGAGAATGCGGGCCACGGGTACTTACCTTCGCAGGACAGGCCATGGGAGGTGACTCCAGAAAGACTCTCTCTGCACACGTTACAGAAAGTGGGTCGTGCATGGGAGCAGGCGTACCAGTTATGCATCCCTGAGAAATGTTCCACGTTAAATTGGGCCACCTAGAAACGAGACGTTAGCACAGATTTGCCAAGCAAGAGAACAAGACGACAGATAGTGAACCTCTGGGATGCATTTAGTTAGGATTAAAATTTCAAATCCGTAATTTTTAAAACGAAAACACGTTAAGTAAAAAAAAAAAAAAGTCAATATCAGATGGAAGCAAGTTGCTTAATGAATCTACACATACTTTTCTTTGCAGAATAGAGCCTTAGCTCTTCGGTTGACATTCCTTCTCTAAGAACAGGAGGCGCCGGAAGAAGATGCTACTTTACCTCGTAAGGTTCTCTGGTCTGTACAGACTTCAGTGAGCTCATCCAATCCTCCATCTCCTTCCTGTTCTCAGCGCACAGCATCAGTCTTCTGAATGGAGTGATTATCTGAAAGGGGTAATTCAATCTAATGATTGTTAATAACCAACAAGACAGATTATTGCCAAACCCAGCAATCAATCGTAAAAGGAAATTCCATTTCTAATCTCGGAGTCCTTATTTCCTTGATGAAGATAGTAAGAGTCTCTGTAATATAAATGAGTTTAGTTCTCTGAGTACGATACAAGGGGGTCTAGTAAAGAAAAATTCTAAGGAGGCGTTTCTTGTCTTTAATCTCATTGCTCCTTACTTAGGCTTTTTTTAGCCCAGTACCAAAGGCTATGAACCCAAATAAACAATGTACTCCTATTTCATGGAATGTATCTTGAAAATTGATTTTAAATATACTTCAGAATAGGGGTGCCTGCGTGGCTCAGTCGTTAAGCATCTGCCTTCGGCTCAGGTCATGATCCTGGGGTCCTGGGATCGAGCCCCGCAGGGGCTGGATCCTCAGCGGGGAGCCTGCTTCTCCTTCTCCCACTCGCCCTGCTTGTGTTCCCTCTCTCGCTGTGTCTCTCTGTCAAATAAATAAATAAATAAATAAAATCTAAAAAAAAAAATATATATATACTTCAGAATAATTCATAGTAAGCTTAGAATTCATACACAGTTTTCAACATGGAAATTTAAAAAATTGAAAACCAAAGGAATGCAATATTGAATGACTCATAATCCGTTCATGATAATATCACAAATATTCTGTTATTAAATAATGTTGGATTTACATATCCTTTCCATTGTCTATTTTAATATGATTTAAATATGAAGGATATTTTCCTCATTGTATAGAACTACTACTTTTTAGTGCGAGCCGGGCAAAAGAATTAACATAAAAGTCCTTCAGTTGGCTTTAAGGGAAGAAAATAATTGTAACTTTTATCTTTTCATCATGTCACCAAAGAATGCAAATTAATTGTATTAAGAGACTTAGAGCAAGTGAAATGAAGATTGTGCTGTTACAGCACCAAAAGTACTTCAAAGTGAGATTCTGAAATGACTTGAAAGAAGCCCCTATTTATGTGTGAATGCAGCATTCTCATTGTAATCTTGAAGTTGCTTACTCCTACGTATTCACTGCAAAGAAGGGACCTTTTATTTACTTGTGTAAGAAGAGCAAACTTTACACACATACCTCGAAACTACCTCTAAATAATAAGTCATACACTTACTTACATAGCCCATAAGAAATATTCTCAAGTTAGAAGCCATTTGATCAAGAGGTAATCTACATATTGCATTATGGAGCAGATTTCTGAAGTCATGAAAAAGCAATAATCATCTAAAAACAAAAGAAACTCTTCCCCTAATGAGTACACCTGCAAGCCTCAATCACTGCTGTCCATCTTAGGAAATAAGCCCATTATTCAAAACTACAGAGATCAGCCCAGTCTTAGCTACTCACCGCTCATTGCCTCCTTTTGTCTTTAGTTTAGACAGCACAATCCTTCCTTAAACCAAGGGGCCTTTCAGGCATCTGACAGGCACTCACACTTAAATACAGCCAGCCAGAAGTCACATGGAGGAGGAGCACCAACCACTCAGCTTTGGGCATTTGTTAATTGCATATGAAATTGAACAGAACCTCACTTCTGCATTTTTTTCTGTTTTCCACCACCCCCTTTGGAAAAAGCTTATTAGCAGTTGGTCACTTCTCTTCCTGAATAAATAGTTAATGAAAGAGCACTGCCTCCCTCATTACTTAGGAGCCAAATGGATGCTTTATTGCTTCAAAATGTTTTTCTAGGACAGCTCATCAAATGCAGCAGAAAAGATACCATTAAATCATAATACTCCCCTGGCTCTGACGACCGGCCTGGCACTCCAGAAACCTCCCAGTTTCACTGGACTGACTGAATAAATCTGATATTTATTTGAATAAGTATCACTGCTAGCATTTCTTTTATTTATTTATTTATTTATTTATTTATTTATTTATTTATTTATTTGCTATACTATATGATGATAATGACAATGAGCTGCTCCTTAGAAGATATTGGAAAAATATCAACAAACAGATGAGGAAAAAAAACTGCCCCCCCGCCTTAACTGTACTGCATTTCATCTCACCCACAGCAGGAATATAAGATGGCAAAAGTGAAGTGCATCAGACCCCTGTACAATACTGAAAGAGTCTGGCATGCCATCTCCAGTAAGGTACCACGCTTAAACTATTCCAACAGAGAGTTTCTTCCTTTAACTCAGATTTTTGATTCTGCAATGAAGGAAACTCTGAAAACTTCTGTGGTAATTTTAAATGTTCAACAACTTTTTCCATTAGGAAATTCTTATTTCTAATCTAAAGTTCTTTACAACAAACTGATCATATTTGCCCTATTGCAGTCCTTGTTTTTTTTTAAACTATATGCAATTTACTTTACTTTCTTATTTTTTAAGACCAGCTTTATTGAAATATAATTCACAATACCATTCAATTCATCTGCTTAAATGGTACAATTCGATGGTTCTTAGTGTATTTACAGCACTATAGAACCATCACCATCAACTATTTTAGAACGTTTTCACAACCCCAAAAAGGAACTCCCCATTTTCCTCCAAAGTTGGCCCCCACCCCCAGCCCTAGGCAACAAGGTCTTAAGTGACTCATATGAGAGTAGAGATACTTACTTCTATATTTCAAACAGTAACCTGGGAACCTCTACATCCAAGAGCGTAGGTCCTCAACTACGAGTGTGCACCTGAATCAAGCCAAGAGTTTTTCCAAAATATAGCCAACCATGCTCCAAACCAGACTTGGTGTATTGAAATCTTATTTTGGAGGGAGGCATGGATAATTTCAGATGTAATCCGTAGTTTGGCAAAGCTTACAGGTGATTCTGATGCACATCTCTGTTAATCAGCCATGAAGGGTAGGATAAGCATCCAACTTTGCCATTAATCAAGTCAGGACCTGGTCTTAGGAATGTAAAGAAAGTGCTCTTAATCTTTACGGCTCCTTATCTCCCTTTTCAGCACTTTTCTTTTTTTTTTTTAAAGATTTTATTTATTTATTTAATTGACAGACAGAGAGAGAGAGAGAGACAGTGTGAGGGGGAACACAAGTAAGGGGAGTGGGAGAGGGAGAAGCAGGTTCCGGCTGAGCAGGGAGCCCGATGCGGGGCTCGATCCCAGGACCCTGGGATCATGACCTGAGCTGAAGGCAGCTGCTTAACCAACTGAGCCACCCAGGCGCCCCTTTCAGCACTTTTCTGCTCCCAAATTTCCAGTGTTCTCATCTGTCCCTAACAGTATTCCTTTATATGGGATCCATCGGCAAGAGCCTACCACCTACAGCACGCTTGTGATATAACAGAGCTCCCAAAATGATGATCTTTGATGTTTTTGTTTGGCCATTCTGTTTGAACCCTGCAGTGTTGTGTTGTAAAACCACAACAATGACAAGAAGTTAAGATCCATGCTTTTGGACACGTACTTTGCTCTTCAGGGTACAAGCAGCTTACACCTATTTTCTTCAGCTGGCCACTTCATACACTTACGTTACCAAGTGGCCGCTGGAGGCATTTGAGTTTGCAAGTCCTGCATAGACTGACTCCTTTCCTTTCTGGGGTCAATACTTCCTTATTTTCTCATCCAGTTGCCACAAGTCCCATCTATTTTCTAAGATGACAACTGCTGACCTAAAAGTAATTTTTTCTGAGGTGTTAGAGATGATAAAGGTTCAGTGCATATTTTCTCCTAGTGGTGCTTGAATTTTAATGGAAGACTAAGAAGAGTACCATGTCACAACAAATGCATTTTTGGCACCAAGACCAAAGAAAGAGCCAGATAGTATAATTCAAATCAACCAAATAACAGAATTTTAGATTAAAAAGAGACCCTATCATACTGACGTAATACCATAAACATTCATTATATCACTGTAAACACTGTGGAATCTGCATTAAGTGCTCATGAAGAGAGTAGTTCCATAAAACCTGGGAGCACAAACTTAACAATATCTCAAAAGATGTAAAATAACATAGAAAGATGTAATGGACTAACGATAAGACTGAGGTTGACAAGTAATTCATATACACTCAAGAGCCTCATTATTAATCTATTGCTGGAATTTATAAAGAAATCCTGCTAGGCAGGCAGTGCACCATGTCAACAGTATCCTAAATCATATTGCTTGGAAGTTGAACTAAGGTCTTCCTATTCCCTTTCAGAAAGATCTACAAATCTTTTCAGATGTCTATTTTGAGCCATGTTTAGATTTATACACAAACACACACATACACCCTTCACTGAGAGTTAAAGAGGATCTTTGAAAGTCATTCCATCCTTCTGGTTTTGGCTGACTGATCATCTTTCCAATGGATGAGTCATTCTAGCTAAATAACAACTTACTGATCTTTGTGGGCATTCCTGTAATGTAGACTAGGGAGTATCAAACATGTACATAGGCTCTCAGAATAAAGAGAGAGGCATTAGTCATGACACAGGGAAGTCTACCCCATGCTGCTTATTTTCCTATCTAAGGAGAAGTTATTTTTCATCGGTATATATAATATTAATTTCAAAAACTCAAACTATAAATCAAGGAACTACCTAAACTTTGGTATAAATAATTGATGGAGAATTCTGTAGCATATGAAACATTACTCATTTGTGACAAGATTCCACAAAAAAGTGTAAGTATTGACAAAATAGATTCTGATGGAAGTTTTTTGGTAAATATGTAAAACTATTATTTGGAGAAATGTACTAATTATAGAAAGGAAAAAGACCTCTGGACAAGAGCAGAACATCTTTGCCAAGAAAATGTCTGTCTGCTTATCTACAGGAATACCTGACTACAAACTTATGGCAAAAAGGCAATGTCTCATTGATTCTTCAATCATCTCTGTAAACTAAGCACAGAATTAATTTTGCTACAATACATTGAAGGGAAAAAACAAATGTAAAAGCTAAATGAGTTGTCTACAGTAAGTTAATATACTTCTCATATGAGGAGTTAATAAAACAGCACTGTTATAGCAAGTAAAATAAAATAAAAATAAAATAAAAAATTATTACTTCACTGTAAAATACTGAATTGAGTAACTACAGGCAATTCAATAAATCTCACTCTTTCACAGGCTTTGTTTGAGAAGAACAATGAAAAAGAAGTAAAGTTAAAAACTGGCAATGATATTTTTAGGGATGCCTATTGAAGAATGAGGGGTCAAGTAGGATGATGTGAAAGATTTGCTTTAAAATACTGCAGATAAACTAGGGAAGAGACAGACTAGATGAAGCAAGTGTTGGCAACATCAAGATAGTAGTCGGAGCTGGGCAATGGGGATGTGGGGTTTCACAGTTACCCTGAGTTTGTGTATATTTGAAATTTTTCACAATTTAAAAAAAAAAAAACTGTACCCAAGCATTGGAGAACAAGCAAAACCCTTCAAGGAACTAAGGATGTAGGTGAAGGACCTGGGTGTCTTAGTCTTCTCTTATGTATATAGACCCTATTTAACCCTTGGCCCAAACTCAGCTTACAGACTACACCTACCAGGACCCAAGTTTCTGACCTTTAACTGCCCTCTCCCGTAACAAATTCACATTAGAAGGGTAATGTGGTCCCTTTGCTCAAATGACCTAAAATGTACACAGAAGTTAATGAAGCAAGTCTTCTGATCACTGGGTGAGATCGGGTGGGATGGTCTGAGCAGAAGAGAGCTATGCAAATCTTACTTCCACAATTCTTTTTTTTTTTTTTTTAAAGATTTTTATTTATTTGACAGAGAGAGACACAGCGAGAGAGGGAACACAAGCAGGGGGAGTGGGAGAGGGAGAAGCAGGCTTCCCGCCGAGCAGGGAGCCCGATGTGGAACTCGATCCCAGGACCCTGGGACCATGACCCGAGCCGAAGGCAGCCGCTTAAGCGACTGAGCCACCCAGGCGCCCACTTCCACAATTCTTGAGCTTCGATGACTCTGCTTAAGATTAGGTTGGCAGGCCACAAAACCTACTTCTTGACTAAGGAATAATGGCCTCATAACAAAGTCATTTTCCATGTTAATTTGATTTCCCTCTATAACCTAATGTTGGTTTTTTACTGCCTTAGAGTATTAAGTATAAATAAAACATAAATTCTGATATGTTTCCATGAAAAAAAGTACCACAGATTTCAATGCAGTCAAGTACCAATGTTCTCACTACATACACAGTGTTTCCATAGGATCTCACATTCTAAAAAGTAAATTTTTCCTTTATTTCAATGTAAAAATCCAAAATCCTCTAAAATCAAAATTTTACTGAAAAGCACTTAATAAAATATTAACACAATAAAATAGAGGCGTGTAAGCTGGCAGAATCCAGTTTTCAAATAAGCAACTGAATTCAACACTGTATAATTCATAGAGTCTTAGAATCTATACAAAAAGTGTTAAATAAAGCAATCTATTTAATATCTTCTGGGACTATCTTGTCTTTAAGACTTTGTTTCAGAGTAATGGGCCTAATTGTGACTTCTCAGAGTCTCTGGTTCACTGGAGAACCAAGATGGAAGGATGTAGTGAAACCATAGAAGGTAAAGACAGCCCCTCTGCAGGCTGTGCTCCCCAGTCCCGCTCTCCCTGGAAAAAGGACCTGGCAAAGGCCTCAGGGAGTCTACCAAGAAAGGCTTTCCGTGTTGCTTACTGCAGTATTCTATTCTATCACTTGTCTAGATAAATTACATGTATAATAATAAGCCACTGTTTCTTTGAAGACTAATTAGGTTTGGATTCAAGTCAGTACGGAAAGTTTCTAAGAATTTAAACAAACTGTAGTTATTAATGTTTGGTCAATCCCTATCCTATTAGTTTCCTATTGCTGCGGTAACAAATTATTCTCTTACAGTTGTGGCAGTCAGAAGTTTAGGGTCAAGGTGTCCAAAGGGCTATTTTCCTTTTGGAGGCTACAGGGGAGAATCTATTTGCTTGCTTTTTTCCCCTTCTAGACGCTGCCTGCATTCCTTGGGGCTCATGGTCCCTTCCTGGCATCAATCCAACCTCTTGCTTCCGTGGTCAAATCTTCCCTGATTCCTCCTGCCTCCCTCTTATAAGGGCCCCTGTGATTAAACTGGGCCCACTCCATAACCCTGGATAATCTCATCTCAAGATCCTTAACACAATCAAAACTACAAGGTCCCTTTTGCAATGTAAAGTGACATTCACAGCTTACAGACTTTAGGATGTAAATATCTTTATGGTCCATTATTCAGCCTACCACCCCCCTATCATAGATATAATACATAATTATAACTTCTGACATTGTAATAGTGAACTGTCCTCTATTTTCTTATTATATTCATAATTTCAATGAATGTCCATGAATCCAAACAACGTTTCTTCCAAATAATTAATAGTTACGTTCTCAAAAAATAGGACATTTAGGGGGCTCTGAGGTTGATAATTAAGCAGAATGATTACTCCTGCGGCAACTCACACTTTCAAAGTGCTTTGCTGTCAGTAAGATGACATATATTATCTCATTTAATCTTCCATATAACTGGCCCACTTGATAAGTAAAAAGAAATTTAACGTGTTTAGAACTGCAAACTCGGTAAGTAGGAGAATCAGAACAGACAGTCAGGTCTTCTGGTTTCAAAGCACACTCCTGGGCGCCTGGGTGGCTCAGTTGGTTAAGCGACTGCCTTCGGCTCAGGTCATGATCCTGGAGTCCCTGGATCGAGTCCCGCATCGGGCTCCCTGCTCAGCAGGGAGCCTGCTTCTCCCTCGGACCCTCCCCCCTCTCATGTGTTCTCTGTCTCTCTCATTCTCTCTGTCTCAAATAAATAAATAAAATCTTTAAAAAAAAAAAGCACACTCCTTTTCCCTGTTACAAAAGACAAGTAGGGCCTGTTTCTCAGCTGCCTTTATGTGGGCCACAGAACCCTGTCAAAAGATGAAATCTATTGTGCTATCATTTGATATGTGTAGCTCTAAGAAATCAACTGCCAGCAAAACAATTTTGTCAAGATAAAAACAAAAGCATTAAGATATAGAAGGTTTCAGATTAGCAATAACAAAGTAATATTTCCTGTAAAAAATTTTGAAATAATTAAGCTATAACTTCTATTCACTATATACGTAATAATAGCTGTAACTATGCCCTATTACTAAAAACATACTTGGTTCGCCAAAATTGGTATATTTTTTAAAGATTTTATTTACTTATTTGAGAGGGAGAGAGAGAGAGAAAGAGAGCAAGAGCACAAAAACAGGGGAGGGAGAAGCAGGCTCCCCGCTGAGCAAGGAGCCCGACGCGGGTCTCGATCCCAGGACCCTGGGATCACGACCTGAGCTTAAGGCAGATGCTTAACCGACTGAGCCACCCAGGTGCCTCCAAAATTAGTATTTAAAAAAAAGCCTAAAAATTACTGATCAGCACTTTAAGAGCAGACCAAAATCCATGAATATTTAGACTGCCAATATAAAGCAAGCATATTTTACAACTACCGAAGGTACATAAAAGAATTCGAAACTGAAAGGCAGGCTACACAACCAGCTGCATTATTCTATGCAGTTCACTTAGTGTGAGTAGGTTTGCAAGCTTTTCTTCAAGTTCAGCGCCCAAGTGTTTGAAAAACAGTTTGCTAACTTTCCCTGATAACCTTTGACTTTCCACCACAACATGCTATTCTTACCTCGACAGCACTTTTATCCACTTATATATTAGCATTTGATCCTTTTCTGAGTCCATCCACTTCCTGTCTGCTTCACAACTGTATTGTAAAGGGCAAGCACAATCCTAGCACAGAGCATGTTAATCTTAAGTGATGGGCAAAGATGATGGGGTAGATGAGCTACAACACCATGAGAAACGTGCTGAAGGATACCTATTGTGATAGTTTAAAGCTTACACTCTTTATTGGACTCCAACACCAAATTTTCATCCATTCACTAAAAAACATAGAGTGCCTTATTTTATGCCAAGCAACGTGGCAGCTCAGGGACAGAGAGATGCTCCTTGTACTCACGGAGCTTGCAGTTCAATGAGGAGCACAGAGAAGTAAACCTAATTCCAATCTTCCAAACCACTCCACTTAGCTTCCAAGATCCTTCAAGATCTGGACCCTTATCTTCTTGTCAGCACCCAGGGTGCACCTAGAATACAATGAAAGGCAGCTAACCAAGACCAAAGACTCAGAGAAAGCTTTCTGGGAAGTGATATTCAACCAAATAAGGGTGAGAGACAAGTGAGACTTGGAGCATATTTCTGTGGGGAGGGAGCCAGGGGGAAGGCACAAAAGGAAGGGATGCTGCAAACCAAGGGGCACACAAACACATAAGGAAGAAAGGTCAAGATAAGGGCTGGGTATTGTGAGTAGTATAAGGTGGCCCCACGGGTGGAAGAACAAGGCGAAGCCAGAGAGGTAATCACAGAAAACCTTCTACCGTGCTAAGGGGTATGGATTTGAAGCTTAAAGTGACAGAGCACGCACCCTAATGGGCTTTCAGCCAGGAAGAGCCAGGAATGGTTCTAGAGAGATGGCTGGCAGCCTTACAGAGGGTCAGCTTGGTGGTCGGGTCACAGGGGAGAAGACGCTTTTTTTTTTTTTTTAGATTTATTTATTTATTTAAGGGAGAGAGAGCGAGGAGGGGCAGAGGGAGACGGAGAGGCAGAAGGTGAGGGATAGAATCCCCTAGCAGACTCCCCGCTGAGCCCGTTGAGGGGCTCGATCCCAGGCCCAGAGATCATGGCCTGGGCTGAAATCAAGAGTCCGACTGACGCCCTGGAGAAGACTCATTAACCTTTGGAAAAGGCCTGACAGGACGTGAGGTCAGGGTGGCAGCAGGCTGCTGTGTATGGGAGCATGCCATGAAGATTTGAGCAGATAGGAGACAGGAAAAAGAGTGAATAGCTTTCTTGGAGGAGACAGAATTAATGGTACCTGGTGACTATCCTGTTGCGAGGCGTGACAATGAGGGAGCAGTTTAGATGACTCTAGCTTTCACATCTGCAATGGAAATAGCTTACAAGTCCAAAATAGTAAGAATTACCACTTACGGAGTAACTGTAACAGGCCAGGACCTGTGTGTGCTAAATATAAAATACATTATTTATATAAGATAAATAAGATTTATCTAAGCTACAAGATCTTATGGCATCTACACAACCCCAAAGGTAGTGATCCATTTTACATTTGAGGAACCTAAGGCTCAGAAAGGTTTGTCACTTGCCCGAGGTCACAAAGCACACGTAGGATTTGAAACTAAATTCTGTCTGCCTTCCTAGCCATCTACTAGAGAATGAAGGAATAGCAAAGATTTTACTGACATTACCCTAGAAGAATAGGCAGAAAAGGCTTCACATGCTGCTCACTTTTTCTCCTCTTAAAAATAATCAGGGCAGGGGCACTTGGGTGGCTCAGTCGGTTAGGCGTCTGCCTTCAGCTCAGGTCATGGTCCCAGGGTCCTGGGATCAAGCCCCGCATCGGGCTCCCTGCTCAGTGGGGAGCCTGCTTCTCCCTCTCCTCCCCACTCACGCTCTCTTCTCGCTATCTCTGTCTGTCCCTCTCTCTCAAATAAATGAATGAAATCTTTAAAAAAAAACAATTAGGGCCACTGTACAGTTGTATTTCAATCCTATATATACTTGTATATTCTTTAAAGATGAGCAAGAAAAGGTGCTGGTAAATTAATAACAACAACAACAATAATAATAAATATGCTAACATAGACAGGTCTCTGCAAGCCAGGCACCTTTAGAAAACAAAATATTGACAGGATATATAATCATATACATAATCATATATAGTATGATATACATACACATATATACATAATCATATATAGTATCTTATTTGTACATTGTACATTGGAAACTGAGAGGGGTTTTTTTAGTATTAATTGTAATGACAAGGATCACAGCGATTTTAGAAATTATTTATGTAGGCTGTCACATACACTTCTACTATAAATTAGCGGTATTAGTTAATGGACACAGTAAAAGTTTTACCACTCATTTAATATTTTCAGAATGTACCAGAGATTGGAACAAAGCATTAGCCTCATTCCCTTGGCACAGGCTCTATTGGTTTATAACCGTAAATTGCTTTGTACAGAACACATATGTAATGGGAAAGTTCAAAACACAATAATTATCTTGTTTGTACCAGTCACCACAAAACTAAAACATTTCTAAAACCTAAATTTTCCATTACACCATGATCATACTTAAGGAATAGAGAAGACGTCTGAATATGCTAGAAACTTAAAAAAGAGGCATGAAAATGATACCAAAGGAGTCCTTTAAGCCATTTTAATAGTTTTTAAAGCATCTCTCAATTGCCTACTAGACATCACCAGGATATCTTATCATCATTTCAAATTCATAGGGTCTAATTCACAATGTCTTCTTTTCACTACCAATAAACCTACTTGTATTCTCGTTTTCTACCCTTAATTAAAGGCATCGTTTATATAGCAATCCTCCCAAATTCAACAACTCTACGTTAGCTTCCTCCTCTCTCTTCTCCCTTCCTGTTGGCCACAGCTCTCCAGTCTTTCCCACAAGATCTCTCATGCATTGCTTCCTTCCCTCCCATTACAGATGGTCTGATATGTACCTTTATCATGGTTCCCTTGGACATGTAGCAGTGTCCAACTTGGGCTTCCTGCTAAGTCCAACACTCTTGTCAAGTGCATCTAATAGGAAGTTGCCAGAAAAGGCTCCCATGTAGAATTTAGAATTTTCTTTGAATAAGTAATAAGCATTTGTGACACAAACAAACAAAAAATTCAAAACGTATTTAGAATGAAAAGTGCATCTCCCTCCCAAGTCTGCCCCCAGCTACCAAGTCTCCCTCCTGAAGGCAAATATCTATCAGCTTCTATGTATCTCTCCAGAGGTAGTCTCTGCATATACAACAAATATGTGATCTTTCAAGGTTTAAATGCATGGCTGTGGGCCCATACACACAACTCCCCCCCCCCCCCCCCGCCGGCACAGAGTAACAAAAACAGAGTAACATTTTATACATGCACATTGTTTCACATCTGGTTTATCACACTGAATACAACTTGGAGTTCAGTGTGTAATATTATATACAGAGCCGATTCCTTCTTTTTCATGGTTGCATAATATTGTATTATGTGAAATAGTTCATAATTCATTTCAACCAGTCTCTAACTTACATATCTGGGTTATTTCCAATCTCGTGCTATTATAATGGGTAAGTAGCCTTGTATGTATGCCTTGGCACACATAAACAGTACTTTTCACTTCCTCTGTGAATTCTGGATAATGTGGGCAGTGAAGGCTTGATGAACCCAAGGACTTAAAAAAAAAAAAAAAAAACACCTCTCTTTACAACCTATCCTGTAAAGTGTCTATCTTGGTCATACTGTATTTAACCTCAGGTTAAAATCTGTCAGAAGTTTTTCTGCAGCACTTTGGAGTATAGTTCTGTCAGTCCTTGCTGGTAGGCCTGCTTTTATCCATCCTGAAAAGGCATGTACAATCTATAACATTTTCACATGAACAACACTTCGCTTGTACAAAACAGCAACTCTAAATTCCTACAAAGATCTCCAAAGGGAGAAGGATTAGCCAATCTGTCCTGATAGCTTTTCTTACATTTTGAGCCTAGCAAATAGAGCCCCCTAAGATTTTAGTCTAGCCACAAAAGGACCAATGGTTTCTTGCTTCCTAGAACTTTGGTCTAAGGAAGCTCATAATAACATTAAGAAGTATTTCTCTGGGTTGTACTCTTGGAAAAGATGCTATACCATTAAATGAAAAGATAAACATGATATACCTATGGAAACAATGTATTTCATTGCTAAAAGCCTGATGTCCAAGTTAGAGAAAAAAAGAATGCAAATTTCAAACTCCACTTATAAATTATCAGCTTTCATAGAATAAAGCCATCTAAACTGCATATAAGTCAATTTTAAGAGGCAAAACAACCACTCACATTACATTAATGTGGTATGATTTTAGAGCGCCATAAAATAGTTTAGCCAACATAGACATAAAAAATCCGGGGTTTGCCACAAGCAGGCATCGAATACTTAGGAGACAACTGCAATCATTAATCACAGCAAGAATTGTGTTTGTAAGACTTATTGTTGATAAAAAATGATCTGAGTCACAATGTAAAGAGTTCAACTAGAATACAAATATTTATGGGTATATTATAATCCAACCTCACTGGGAGAAATTAGGAAACTCTGCTCTCTAGCTAAATCTTGAAATGACACATTTCTCCCAAAGGAAAACTAGAGTTTACAAGTATCATTCATTCATTCAACAAGACACATTCTTTCATGCAGTTGACAAATACTTATTGTCTTTCCCCTCTGCACCAGGTCTTGTGTTAGCCCTGGGGATCCAGTGGTGAGGAAGACAGTCTTTGTGTCTGCAAGGAAATTTCGGTCTCCACCACCTCCCCTCCCTCCCTCCCACATACACATGCCACGCAAAGATCTCCTCAACAGCATTCTTAGAGGATGGTCACTTAGCTCTTGCTATGTGGTATAATGAAACAGTGTGTGTAAAGTGCCCGGCAATCTCTAAATCCACTCCTCCTTGCCTACTCTCAACAAACTCCAAGAGCTGGGAACCCCGAATTCCCCACCAGCTGTGCATAGCTATTAGCCATCCAACCTTGAGAAATTCATTTCAGCATTCTGAGCCCGAGTCTGCTCTGAGAACTCTGTTCTTGAAGGTCCCTTCCAGTTCACAGGGAATGAGAGGACTAGAAATTTCTAATAATGGACAGAGCCATTACATCACAAGAGGCCTGTTCTATCAGATGACTCAAGTTAGAAAGTTCTCTTTTAAGTAGAGCTAAAATTGTCCCTCTGTGAATTCAACTGTGAATCTTTGTCCTGCACTCTGCGGTAACACAAAACCTGTCGACCGCTTCTCATGCATGATAATCCCTCAAATATTAAAAAAATGTCACATTTCCCCAAATCTTTAAGAATAAAAAGTGGCCTCTTGTGTCAATCCCATGATTTCCCAGACCTTTGTATAATATATTGGTTACCCTCCTCTGCGAGCTCTTTATCAACATTTTTAGTTAAAATACAGTGCCCAAAATAAAATGTAGTATTCTAAATTGGCAGGAGGACCAGCAAGTGCTAGCTACATACCTGGTAATGCAATATAAGACTCTGTGATTGACTTGGAGGAGAAAAGACAACTGAAACACAACAAACAATTAGAGGAACACTATCTGGACCATACTCATTTAAAGCTCCACAATAAAGAGGTAGGATAGCTGAGGTGTCAAGAGTACAGATTGAGGTCAGATGACCCAGATGGGTTCAGATTCTAGTTATTACATGTGTCAGGTGTTAACTTCTCTGTTTCGGATCTCTCATCTATAAAATGGAGAGCAGGACAGTACCTACCTTATAGGACTGATATAAAGAATTGAATGAATTATCAGCATTTAGAAGAGACACATAATGATTATAATAAATATTATCATCAGAATAGACAACTTATTTATCTAAAGGGTTATTTAGATGATTTTCTAAACACCTGTTTTGTGATGTGTATTCACAAATGAGGTGAAAACAACGTTTCATCCTTTCCTTTGTAACTAAGATTGAGATACTAATGGATAAAAGTAAACTGACACTTGGGTTCAAAGGATGTGGTATCTCTCTTAAGAGAGAAGATGAACTGAATTATAATAACAGAGAGGAAACTAAGGGAAAAACAAAATAAACAGAAAGTACACATTAAAGAAAGGAGTTCTTAAAAACATTTTCCCCCTCCCATTATAACACAGCCTGCTCACTTCAACTACACCATGAATGTATAATTTTTGGCATTTTATGTGCTGGATGTTCTCTTTATTGGCTTGTTTTTATGCATACTTTTTGAAACTTCATTGGAGGAATCAACTCGAATGCTAATCAACTTTTGGTCATGTGTGCTGTGGCCAGTGACCCTGAACTAAAATGATTCTGTTCCAGTGCTTGGTCAGCTCTAAAAATAAGTGCTACCACATGGTATCTGTGTTTCACACAACCGAGTAAACCAGAGTGGGTGTGCAGTCACCGTGAGATTCCAAGCACACTCGTAGATCACTCACTAAAAATGGTAAGGGTAGTTAAATAAACCAAATAAATTACCTCTGTATTTCTTTCTAGTTAAAAAATATGCTTTCTTTACAAACTTCCATAAAAAGTTTTAACAATGTCAATACAATACTTTCTTTAAAAATGATGACTCATGCAATCAGAGAAAGACATGTATCATATGACCTCACTGATATGAGGAATTCTTAATCTCAGGAAGCAAACTGAGGGTTGCTGGAGTGGTGGGGGGTGGGAGGGATGGGGTGGCTGGGTGATAGACATTGGGGAGGGTATGTGCTATGGTGAGCGCTGTGAAGTGTGCAAGACTGTTGAATCACAGATCTGTACCTCTGAAGCAAATAATACATTATGTGTTAAAAAAAAAAAAAGAAGATAGCAGGAGGGGAAGAATGAAGGGGGGGGAAATTGGAGGGGGAGACGAGCCATGAGAGACGATGGACTCTGAGAAACAAACTCAGGGTTCTAGAGGGGAGGGGGCTGGGGGATGGGTTAGCCTGGTGATGGGTATTAAAGAGGGCACGTACTGCATGGAGCACTGGGTGTTAAACGCAAACAGTGAATCATGGAACACTACATCAAAAACTAATGATGTAATGTATGGTGATTAACATAAAATAATAAAAATAAATAAATAAAAATGATGACTCATGTACTTAAGATTTAGCCTACTCGTCATTAAAATTTAAAGAAAACAGTCATTTGAACAGCACATTTTGAAAGTCTAATGTATACCATGTGATTGTGATGACTCTCGATTCATTAAAAAGCTCTTCGTTAGCATATACAAATAGTTAACAAGGTACGATCGACATTTCATTCATTACAGAAGGGTTGCTTTTCCCAATAACATCTATTAACATGAGATAAAAGTGGAAATAAATCTTCACCACACCTCTGAAAGAGAGGCAGGGTGGAACATTTTCTCAAGATGAAGTTCATCCATATTCTCCTTCAAAATCCCCCTACTTGTTAGGAATTGACAACAGATTATCATTTGTGAAGGGAGCAGGTGGGACACTAACTTCAGGATAATAACAGTCACTGGCCCTTAGCAAACTCTATGTGCTCATCATGGTGTGAGGGATTATAGTGCCTCATCCCATTCCATTTAATCCTCACAACCCCATGGGACAGGTTCCACTGCTATCCTCAGTTACAGGTGAGGACACGGATTCACAGGGGTTAACTAATTTGTCCAAAGGCACGTGGCTAGAGAGGGCCAAGTCAGGACACAAACCCATGCTGTTTGACTTCATGGTCTAAGGTCTGCAATTGAGTAAGTCACAAAAAGCTGGGATATACACATCACGATGAGTGAGAAAGAGAAAAAGAGAGCAGCAAATGTGAGAAGAGAGAGAGGACAGGCAAAGACTAACCAGATGGAAAGACCACTGTGTGAAAAGGAAGAGCCCTGGATAAAGCATCAGGAGGGCTGGGACCCTTCCCAGGGATGCACCAGTGTGACGGAGGGGAAACTAATATGTACCCAAGGTGACTTAGACAACCAAAACAACAAGACAATTATTAACTCCAGGGATGGGAGCACAGGACTGTGCAAGGAAGGGAAAGTAACCGTCGAGTAGGTAGGATTTGTCCACAAATGCTTTGACGCTACTCTCACGGTGTCTCTATCCCCTCCCCCGAAGCTCAGCCAACCTTAGTGACTCATTCAGAACTGACAGAATGCGGCAGAAACTATGCTGAGTAACGTCCCATGTGAAGTCAGTTTCGGCCGAGCTCTCTCGAACCTGTTTTACTAGAGAGTTTGGCATTGGGTTTTCAGGCAAAGCACAGCTTTTCCATTTCCCATTTGCTAATCACAGATTTTCCACTTACTATTGTCCCCTGTCAATATATCATCCTTAGGGACTTCAAGGCATGACTATAGCGAAGCTGAATTTGGCCATTCCTGTATCTTCCAGCCATAATACCACTAAACTTCACCATTAACCTTTGATACGAACTAGCCAAAACAACAGTATCAATAGCAGTCAATGCAATCCAGAAAGGTAGGATATTTAAATATTTAAAGATAGGAAAGATTGTCAATTACTGGTTGAAAACCTCTCCCTTATTCTATTTTATGCCCTAGAAAGTTCTACCAAATTCATTTGCTGTAAAACTCTAAGCAATCTGCCTAATATTTTAGTCTCCACATTTCTAATCCAACAAACTTCAGAAATAACATTTGGTTGAGTGGATAAATCTCTTGAAAATACTTCACCAAGAAGTCTTCTCATGTGTAAAATAAACTTTCATCTTATTAATTAAATCAGCAAATATTTACAGATAAGGTACTCTGAGGTAAAATGATATGACAGAGTCTCTGTCCTCAAGGAGATTATAATAAATGTAAGTACCTAATTAAATATGAGGCAGACTATAATGAGTTCTATAATAAGAAAGGCACTAGAGGAGAGACTGAATGTACTTGGAGGTCCAAGAAAGAGTTATACAAAGGATTTGAATACCCTCTCTCAAATCTAAGCTTTTCACTTTCTTTTACCTTTATCTACACCAATACTCTAGACCTTGTCTTTATCTGAAATTGTTCCATCCTTCAAATCTTAAATTTTGGAATCCTCTTTCAGACTAAATTCTAGATCCCTGTTGAGGGGAAACCCTTATTGCCCACTCCCCCATGAGTCTCCACAGAGGAGAGAGGACTTCGGTTGACTCCCTAAGGAAGGCAAGTGGTTCATCACCATACCCCCCCTTCATTTGGGAGGAAGGAAAAAGAAGCAACAATTTATCAGAAGCTCTGATTAGGCCTCCAATAATTTATCAGAAGCTCTGAATCTAGTGGTTGTTGGATCCTGTTCAGTGATAAATAAGCTGTCCCTCACTCCCTGTGTTTTATTCTCAAGAACTGAGAACACAGAGAGGAAGATGGATGACTTATTATCCCTCGAACATCCAACAATGCCTTTATCTTTTATAAGCCCTATAAACCATCAACCCTGGATCAATTTAGCTGTTGTTCTTTCTCCCCATCTTAACAAAAAAAAATGTGAAAGGCATAGGAATTGGATACATTACTAAACTTGATCTCCATCTTTGCTAGACACTATTTACTACCTCATAATCTTCTCCAGGTCCCTGTTCAGTTTCAACTTTCATTTTCTTTCTTTTCTTTTCTTTTTTTTTTGTAATTTTATTTATTTATTTGACAGAGAGTACAGGCAGGAAGGGCAAGGAGAGGGAGAAGCAGGCTCCCTCTGAGCAGAAAGCCCGACGTGGGGCTCAATCCCAGGACCCTGGGATCAGGACCTGAGCCGAACGCAGACGCTTAACTGACTGAGCCACTCAGGCGTCCCTCAACTCTCATTTTCTACATAAGCTAACCCAAACCTAAGTAAACTCTGACTCATAGCAGATGACCTCGGCTTCAATTTCATTGAGAGAACAGTAGTATCTGGGTTTGGAATAAACGAACTTCCTGCACACACCCACCTCCATAAACTTTCTGTCTCCCGGTCAATGTTAATCTCTGAATGGGCTCTGGCTCCCATGCTCCATCCATTCTCCCCTGTCTCTCCTGACACTTCAACTTTCGAGTCCAACAATTCTTTCCTCTCTTCTATAGACACACTCAAAACCCATTTTAAAAACAAAGCCAAAGAACAACAACAACAAAACTCTTTTGAAGTCTGAATATTATACTTGTTCTCCTTCCTCTAACAGCCAAGCTTTTCAAAAAAGCAATCCACCCCGGCTTCTCTGCCTTCCCACCTGTTCGGCAGGGCAGCCTAATGCACGCCAACCCCTCCCCAAAGTCATTCCCATCAATGTGACCCAATGACCTCCATGTTAACAAATTCCACAGACGCTTCTCATTTCTTCTTTGACTGGATCTCTCTATAGTATTTGATGTTTAACAACTTCTGTCCTAAAACTATCTTCCACAGGCTTTTCCTAACATCATCACCTCCCAAGGCTCCTTCTATACTTCAGAATGCTCTGTCTTTATTGGTCAAACTTTAAATTTTAACATTTTCCCAGGATTCTATTCTTGGCTTTCCTCTCCTCCAACTAAAGGTTCCCTGGGGCGGTGGAAGGGGCAGGAACATTTACACCATGGATTATCCCACGTGCTGTAAATCCATATGGCTAAATCTGAATACATTTGCTTCCTCCCCACCCCGCCCCCGCCCCCCCCAGCACTTACCTCTGTCATGGCACTGCTCTGTATTTGTATAAACAAATCTGTCTGTCTTCCCTGCCCTGGCAAGCCTGGGAGATGGACACAGCACACCACTGTCAGCAGTGCTAGCTTCTTGAACAGGGGCTGGGAGTGTGGATGGGGGCAACAACATAGCGAGAGCAAGGCATCTTAGAGGACCTAGGAATATGTAGCTATAAAAACTACCTGGGAGGAACTTCACTGAACTCTATTGTGAATATTTTGAGGGAAGTAACAATTTATTCATCTCTGAATCTCTTGTGCTTAGCACAAGTGCCTAGCACATGGTGGGTATTCAAATTATATTTTTTGAATGAGGGAAGTAGAAAAAGAATGAGATATCTGAGATTAGCTTTGAAGAACTGGTAGAATTTCAACAGCCTTAGATGGAGGAGAAATCAGTGAAGCCAGGGGGAATGGGAAAAGTCCAGGCACAGACAGAAATGCTGGACCGGTGGGGTGCATAAGGACGAACAGTCTCAGTAATTCTAGAATGCCAAGGTATGGTTTTATAAGACTTGAGGATGGAGCTGCAGATGTAACTTGACAGGCAACAGTGAGCCAGTGAGGTCTTTCCAGCAATGTGATTTGTAATTGGAAAAGAATTAACTGGAACAGAGGATACCTCTTAAGTAGCTATCAAATGAATTACTTAAGTGAGAATAAATGAAGACCTGAACCCTAGCAGCTGCCTGAACCACAGCAATAGAGTAAAAGTAGAGGAGAAGGGAAAATACTATTTTAAGACCGAGGGTAAGAAACAGACTTTTTGAATATTCCGAAACAATGGAAATTAGTTGAAGTATCAAATTTAAAAGAGGTGACAATTTTAAAGCACTAAAATTAAAAGGCCTAAAATGGAAAATGTTGTAAATACTTTAAAAAAAATACATTTAATGCATTGGTTTCTTGACAGTACTTGGTATACAGCATACTTATTAAGTTTATCATGTTGGCAGGAACTCCAACACGCTTCAGTTGACACATGGTTGGTAACTGAAGAGGACATTCTGTACATGCTTAGGAAAGGTCATTCTGTAACTTTTGAGAAGGAAGTCAGCAGCATATCACCATACCGTGAAACTGTTGTTTGCATTTTTTGTGCTTGCTTCAGCTACACTGGCATCTGAGAGGTCAACTTCGTCGAATATCAGAGACTGTTAATGAAGAAGAACACAAACACATTAAATGAAAACCTAACTCAATGTTTGTCAATAATTTTTATTTTTTTTATTTTTTTATTTTTTGCTATCAGGTCATGACTATGAAGCTGTGTTAGGAATTAGGAATAGAAAGTGAATAAAAAGTCGTTTGTGATTATTTGCAATATCTTCTTAGGAAGCGTAAAACCACAAAGTACAACTAACTCATAAATCCCAAACCGAAAAGGTCTTTAAAGAACCCTGTGGCACACAGTTTCAATATAAAATGCTCTGTGCTCTCTAGAAGCGTAACTTATGGGGGACCTACTCAGTGTGGTGCGCACGCGTGCGCATGCACACACACACACACAGAGTAATATACCTCTGGACAGGCAACAGCCTGTAACAACGTTGCCAGGAAGGCAGAGGCAACATCATCATTCCCACATTTGCTAAGTGAGAAATGAGAACTAGTCCTGGCTGGGATCATGGTGAGTTACTGAACTTCCTGAAACTTATTTTCCTCATCCATAAATGGGTTTGAATGAGAAGGTGAATCTGCTCTGCAAATATAAAATGGTGTTCCTTTTGTACTCTTAAAAGTGGTTTCAATCAAAAAGTTTCAGTAATAAAAACTCCACAGAAATGAAATCTTTAATAATGTTCAATTTAGAGATTAGGAAACTCTACTAAATAAACGTATCCTTCCCACTCTCAGTCATTTGGTCATTGTTTGCACTCATTCAATGCTCTTGCAGCACAGCAGCTATAACAAGGCACCTCTAGAACTGCAGAAAATGGGCCCCTTCCACATGCACCCCAATGTTTACAGCAGCAATGTCCACCATAGCCAAACTATGGAAAGAGCCTAGATGTCCATCAACAGACGAATGGATAAAGAAGATGTGGTATGTATACACACACACACAATGGAATATTACTCAGCCATCAAAAAGAATGAAATCTTGCCATTTGCAATGACGTGGATGGAACTAGAGGGTATTATGCTAAGTGAAGTAAGTCAGAGAAAGACAAATACCATATGATTTCACGCATATGTGGAATTTAAGAAACAAAACAGATGAACATAGGGGAAGGGAAGGAAAAATAAAATAAGATGAAAACAGAGAGGGAGACAAACCATAGAGACTCTCTCTTTTTTTTAAAGATTTTATTTATTTATTTGAGAGAGAGAATGAGAGAGAGAGAGCATGAGAGGGGGGAGGGTCAGAGGGAGAAGCAGACTCCCTGCTGAGCAGGGAGCCCGATGTGGGACTTGATCCCAGGACTCCAGGATCATGACCTGAGCCGAAGGCAGTTGCTCAACCAACCGAGCCACCCAGGCGCCCAAACCATAGAGACTCTTAACCATAGGAAACCAAACTGAGGGTTGCTGGAGGGGAGGAGGGTGGGAGGATGGGTTAATTGGGTGATGGGCGTTAAGGAGGGCACGTGATGTAATGACCGGTGGGTGTTATATGCAACTGATGAATCACTAAATTCTACCTCCGAAATGGGTAACACGGCATACGTTAACTACATTGAATTTAAATAAAAATTAAATTAAATTTACCAAAAAAAAAAAAAAGAAAGGAAGAAAGAAAAGGGGCCCCTTGTCTGATAGCTTCTACCAACACCCCCAAGATCCCTAGGGGGTGTGCAAATCCACTTCACTCCAACCAATCTGACTATTAGACTTGTTCCCCGACCAGAAAGAATTTTTAATCTCGCACAGGAGAAGAAACAGATAACGACTAATTGTAATGTAAGATGGTCTATTGAAAATTCAAGAAAAGAAATACTACAGAATGCTATGGAAGGTCACAGATAATTTCCCCCGCAGAAAACATTTAAACTCTTGCTTTTGTGAATGATGGAATAAAGACTCTTTGAGGGGATCCTAAAGAAAACAGGGAATTTCATCAAGTGGAGACAGAGGGAAAGATCATCTGCGGATGGCAAACACGGGGCAGGGCCAAGGTTATCAAGTGGTCAGTGCCGCCTAGAGATGAATGTGGAAAGGCAGCATGGAGCCAGATCAGGGACAACCCTGAACATAACGACCTTTAAAATGAGATTACTTTATTTGGTTATTACTTGTACAGCTGCATAAACTAAGAATTACATTTGTTTGCATATTTGATTTTACCTCCCAGTGTATAACTCTACTAATTATATCAGGAACATATGTTTTTTTAATATGGAAATTATCAATTATTCAACTGACACAGTAGCCAGAAATCTTAACGTTTACTTCTGAGGGAACACTAAGGTATCAGTTTAAGTGGAAGCTCATCATTACTAGTTTTTTTCTTCCCAAACCACATCATTCTTATTTTCTTCAACTGTTACATAAAAATTATTTAAAGCCTTGATTTTATTTCACTTAGTTTTTATTCTTAACTGCTAGCATAATTGAGTGATTGCTTTGTGTCAGGCACCTTGTGTATTATCTCATTTAAGCCTCCTCAGTACAACACGAGCTGCCTGCAGCCACTCTTGTGGAATGTGCTGGAAGTGGGATACAAACCCTTGTCTGAAACCAGAGGACAGATTCTTAGCAACTATAGCAATTCTCTCTCTCATGGTCAGGGAAAGATGTATAAAGTAAAAGGTAGCAAGAAAAGGGGGGAAACCCAAAATTTTCAGCTTATTACATTTAATAAGGTTACATTTAATGTTTTACTTTAATTGTAAGGAAAGAGGAAAGGAAGAAAGAAAACTATACTAGAACCTTTCCATAAGATGGTCCTCCATGGACATGCCATGAAACTGACTTAACTAGACTCCCTTGGGATTTGGTCCAAGATGGATCACACGCACACCGAATTCACAGAAGAATGGTAAGGCTCTAGTGAGCACCAAGACAAAAAGTTCAGAGAACTAAAATTTTTAATCCATCCACAACTGCAAGTGCTTGCAAGTCATATCCTTCCAAATTACCTTCGAGTCCTTTGCATAATAAAGTGTACGGCCTCGAAGTTTGAAGTAACGCTTTTTCCATCTTTGGAAGGAACTGGTTTGCTTCAATAGTTGTCCCTCTTTAATACTGGTCTGGGGAGAAACAGAAGCACAACAACATGATTAAAATGAAATTCAGAACCAAATAAAATTCAGAATTAATGACGCACCATCAGTGACATTTTAAATATTATTTCCCAGGTCCTAGAAATTACACGAGAGAATATCTTCTTCTTTTTGTCCAACGAAGGGAGGACGTGTGCAAAGCCTCATGGACAAAGGTAAATCTGACATGGTTCCCTGACCTCCAAGTAGTCACAAATAATATGGGAGACACATGCACCAAACTAATACTTACGATTCAGTGTGACGGTACACTGCCTTTTATAGAGGAATTATTTTACCTCCCAGTGTATAACTCTACTAATTATATCAGGAACATACCTCTTTTAATATGGAAATTATCAATTATTCAACTGACACAGTAGCCAGAAATCTTCACATTTACTTTTTTTTTTTTAAGATTTTATTTATTTATTTGAGAGAGAGAGAATGAGAGACAGAGAGCGCGAGAGGGAAGAGGGTCAGAGGGAGAAGCAGACTCCCCGCCGAGCAGGGAGCCCGATGCGGGACTCGATCCCGGGACTCCAGGACCATGACCTGAGCCGAAGGCAGTCGCTTAACCAACTGAGCCACCCAGGCGCCCCACATTTACTTTTGAAGGAACACTAAGGTATCAGTTTAAATGGAAGCTCATCATTACTCGTTTTTTTCTTCCCAAACCACATCATTCTTATTTTCTTCAACTGTTATATAAAAATTATTTAAAGCCTTGATTTTATTTCACTTGGTTTTTATTCTTAACTGCTAGCATAATTGAGCGATTGTTTTGTGTCAGGCACCTTTATTATTCATCTGGAAAATGCGGATGACACCGCGACATACCTTATAGGGTTGTTGTAAGGAATACATTAAAAACATAGAAAGGACTTATTGCACGGCATATAGTAAGTGCTCATTAAATGTTATCAGTAGCTATGTGTTATTTTAACGAATGTAGTCATGGTGGTCCAGAGAAGGAAGCATCAGCTCCTTTAGAGGGAGGCAAAGAAGTCTTCCCAGAGGATAGCCAAGGGTGGGTCTGAAAGGAGTTTATCAGAATGACAAGGGATGGCGAAGCCTATTTTGGTGTGTGCAAAAGTAGAAAGGTTTAAAACAGCATGCATATTTGGGGAATCTTCAAAGAACTTTCACTTATAAATGCAGGTGCGGGAGCAGCAGGGGATGTGGCTGGAGAAGGTAGGCAGGGGCTCTGTGATTCTGGGCCAGACTCTGTGCTGAGTGCTTCATATATGAAGTTCATTTCATTATCACCAACAAGATACTTAGAACCCGCTGGCCTCATCTAGTATCTCTCCCTCCCTTTGGCCCCCTGTCCACAACGGTGCTTTGCCATGCATGCTCCTCTTAGGTCTGGATGCCACCTAATTTCTCCTCCTGGGCTGCTCTTCCTTCAGATATCTGTCTGACCAACTCCTTCACACACTTCAAGTCTTGACCTTCTCAGTGAGACCCACCTCACGGACTTATTTAATACCACAACGCAATCCCCAATTTCATCTTATTTACTCCCTCACACAAAGTACTTACTTTCCTCTTCTATGTATAATGTAATTTGCATATTTATTATGTTTATTGTGCTACCCCTATTAGAATAGAATTTACCTGAGTTTGTTACGTCTAATAAAGTTAAATTCAATGTTTCATTAAGGAAGAAGGAAACTACACTTATAGCAAACTAAACTTACAGTCTGCCTCTGAGATTGTCCTTAGGAGACATGTCATGGGACTGACTCAAATAGGTCCCCTTGGGATGGGGTCCAAGAGGGGTCAGTCACATTTATTCTGAATTCATAAAGGAGCAGTAATGCGATGGTGAGTCTCCAGGACAAAAACAGCTCATAGAACCAAAATTTTAAATCCAACCCACTGGACTGCCCACTGATGTAACTCAAGTACCAAAAAATTATCGAGCACACACGAAATTCAGATCTATATGAATGAATAGCAGGTACTGAGGTAAAACTCATGTCTGCTTGACTCCAGAGCTTATTCCCAATTTCTACACTATACCATCTTTCATTATCAACAAGACATAAAATATTGAGAAAAATGTGTTGTCACCAGTAAGGTAGTCAAGTTATAATAACATTTACTTTCAGTGTCAATGAGAGATTTTCCCCATCGCTTGCTCTGAGACTGTCTTCCAGGAATTGTAAATTTTTAACGATAACAAAGTATTTTTGCAATTTCGTACCAAAGAGCTCGATTTGGAGTCAGACAGACAGACTTAAAGCCAGGCTCCACGACACACTGAAAATAGGAAGCTGGGCAAGTTGTTTCAACAATCTGCCCAAGTTTCCTCTCCTGAAATACAGGAATAATAATACCAACTTCACAAGCTTGCTGCATCTAATTTAATTATACGATAATGGCTGGAGAGCACTTAGCACACTGTCTGGGTTACAGAAAATATTCAATAAATGGCAGAAAGTGTTATTATTATGATATCATTATGCTATTAAGTTCAGGGAGTATTTGCCAGGCACCAAATTTGAAGAGCTTCTTGGAAGAAGAGAGTAAGTGTTTGCAGGCCACTCTGAGGGCAAATAACAGCTGGAGCAGAAGGAGAGTGTCAAGAAATGAGGTCAGGGGAGATTAGAGCCAGGAGAGGCGGCCACCATGGGGAGCTCGCTTTTTATTGTAAGTGCAAAAAGCAAGTGAAATGTTTGAAGCAGGAAAGCGAGAATGGGGAAATGTCCAAGGGAGAGACGCTAGGGGCTCGAGTGCAGGTTGTCGCATCACGGAGATGCAGAGAAGTAGAGCAATTTGGAGGCAGAATCCGCTGGACTTACTGATAGGCATCAAGGGCAAGAGAGAGGAGAAGGACCAAGGAAAAGTCTAAGTTGTTGACTTGGGCAACTAGATGCAAGAGACCGAGAGAAAGGGGCATAGGAGGAGTGACTGGTGAGTGGCGTTGCTGGTGTTGCTGGACTCATCTGGTGTCACCCCGGGGAGACAGTCATCATTCTTAAACACAAAGTACTGAAATACTGTAAAAATATAACTTACCCAAAGAACAAACCATTTGTTCTAGAAGTGAATGTATTGGGATTTTTGTAAAGTTTTGTTTAGGGCAATGAGGAAGAGAACTTCATGTTTGGTCTACTTAGGTTCTATAAGCACTGTCTAAGGGAAGCATCAATAACCTACTTCATTCCCCACATGGTTATCAGAGTGATTTTCCAAAATGAAAACCTGATTATGTTATACCACAGCTTAATTCTCTTTCGCCTGCAGCAGGAAGCCCAAACTTGCATACGTACCATAGAAGACCTTGCATCATCTCTCCAACCTCATCGCCCACCCCTGCCCACGCTCCTCCCTCGGCCCTAAATGGCCTTTCCTCAACTGGTCCGTCTTGAAAACTCCTCTTCATCTCAACTCGGATCCTCTTCATCTCAACTCAGAAGCCCCTGGCTTCCCTGCCCCCGAGGAAGAAGTAACTCACCCTACCTTTGTCCCTCTGAGGTGCCTTACCCCCTCTGTATAACAGCATCTGTGACACCAGATAGCATCGGTTTACATGTGCGTGGTCCAGCCACGCTGTGAGCTTCCTCAGAGCAAAAACGGCACCCCACACCATCTAACACAGTGGCCGACACCTTAGGGCCTCTGTAAATGTTGCACTGAACAACTTTTAGCTAAATGTAAAACAGTATGTCAGATAACTTTGTATTTTAAAAGAATGAAAGAATGAGAAAACCGGGCCCCGTGGCTGGATATGGTCTTACGTTTTCCAGCATTCAGCAGGTCTGAGCCTGCTTCTTCTCACGCATATAAAAACAGCAGATACGATGCACAAAGGTGTATGTGTCCTGTGGTGCACTCCCTGGGTGAGGGGTTGGGGAGGGATGGAAAGAGGACAGGAAAATGTCAATCTATCCTGATTGCTAATTTAGAGATGATCCTTACATAGTCACTTTCGAAGCAATAGTTCATATAGTTTTTTTTTTTCTATATCACTTTATGTTCTTTAAATCTTGCATAAGCATGGATTAATCTGCAATGTGTGAGGCTGTGGGGGAATACAAAGATGTGTAAGATATAGTCCTTATCTTCATGCATTTACAAACTTCTTTCTGTTACATGGTTAATTTTAAATTCTAAAAAAAAGAAAAAACATTCTGAGGCTAGCTTACTTTCTTCTAAGAGATGGGATTTAAAATATTTAACTAGAAGGCAGTTATTCACATGAAAGTCAATCCTCAAAATAAACTTGTTTATATATGGCTAGTTAAACAAACACTTCTTATAAAAGTAGGAGCATAACAAAAAAATGATTAATTTGCAACAGCTCTAGAAAATATAATCATATTATCAAAGTATGGTTCAGAGAAAAACATGTGTGGGTCCAAAAATCTCAAAATACTGCATATACTAAGTGAATAAACAAGCAATCGTTCTTTAAAATCATAGTATTTATTATGTTCAATGTTGATGTTCAACTAGAATAACAATTTGAAGTTGGGAACAGATATAAGAAAGTTATGATAAGAGAGTTATGTTTCAGAACCTGTTAAAATTAAGTACAAAATTTTAGTTTTAATTTCCTCACAATCTCCTGGATAAGGGATAAACTCTCTCCTCCGTCAAAAAAGGGCTTAGAATGTTTACGTTTAACTGACATTTAGTCATAGAACCTGGCACATATTAGTTCAGTACTACCCAACACTTATGAAAAATCAGTAAAGCCATGGAGACTTAACTGTAATCCAATAACCCAGTTTCCAGATGTTAAAAACACAAAGTTCAATGAACTTGGCTTTGAAAAAAGATTATTTCAATCAAATAAACTTTAAGTTGAAAAATTTCTTATCTAGCTGGCTTTCAAAGGAGGTCTGTAGTCTAATGTCTTAAGGCTGTGGAATTGTTCATTTCATGTTCCCTGTGTAGCTCAAACAAAAGTCATTTCTCTTTTAAAATAACACACACACACACACACACACACACACGGGTGCTCTATGATTTCACCTACAATTTCAGAAACACTTGTGTGCCACAAGTTGAAGCTACTTGGATGGAATACTACTTGAACGTCTCAAGGAGAGCACAGTTTTAATAATCACTCAATGAGCCATTTTGTAAAGCTAAGAATTTTTGAAAGATCAGTTACTGCCTGATTTATCTGATAAATGCACATTTTCGCATGCTGACTTTTTTTGGCCATCGAAATAGGTGTGGTGAAAAGCTTGATATAGTGAAATGGAAATGTCAGTGATGACTCATCTTTTACAGATGTCTTCAAAAATTCCAGAAGAATCTCTAGCTTCTCCTCCTCTTGTCCCAACATGACCCCTTAACTTCTCTTCTAAGGAATGGGAATGAAATTTGTTGTTATGGACTGAATGTTTGTGTGTCCTCCCGAAATTGAAATCCTAACCCCCAATTTGTTGGTATGAGGAGGTAGGGCCTTTAGGATTTGTGCCCTTATAAAACAGACCCCAGAGAGTTCCTTCTGCCACATGAGGACACAGCAAGATGACAGCCATGGACGAACCAGGAAGCAAGCCCTCACCAGACACTAGATCAGCCGGCGCCCTGACTGGGACTTCCCAGCCTCCACAACTATGAGAAATGAATTTGTCGTTTAAACCCTCTAGTGTACGGTGTTTTTCTTATAGGATCTTGAACAGACTAAGACGTGGGTCGAGAGAGTTTTCACACACTTTGTTCTCATCTCTCTCTCTTTTTTTAAAGATTTTATTTTTAAGTAATCTCTAAACCCAACGTGCGACTCGAACCTACAACCCCGAGACCAAGAGTCGCAGGCTCCACTGACTGAGCCAGTCGGGTGTCTCCCCACCACCATGCTGCATCTCTCTTAACTTCTGTCCACTCTACCCCACAAATAGAAAATTTTTCTTTGACACATACATTTCCTTATCCATTTTGTTATACAAGCTCTGGGAAAGCTGTCTGTGCTTTCCTGGGTATCTGTACAGAGCCTATAACATCGTGAGTCTATCTGACTTTCTTTAATGGTAAGCCTCTTTAGTTTTATAGACTTTAACCTCTAAATTGGAAATAATACCTGTATACACAATTCTTTAAAAATGTAATATGAAAAAAAATAAAAAATAAAAATGTAGTATGACAAGATATTATCTTGACTAATATTAGCCCCCATCATAAGTATTATTTATTATAGAAAGGTTTAATTTCTTCAGTCCATCCCTTTCCACTCTTCCTGCCATTGCCTTAGTTCAAGCTCCTCTAACTCCCTTGAGCTCAACAGTTCCCTAAATGTCCTCCATGCTATCAATTTTTCCCACCACTGGTCCATTCTTCCCACTCTGGACAGAATTATCCCTGAAAAACAGATCTGATCCTGCCAAACTCTGGTTTAATATGTTCAGTGCTTTCCTATCACCCACAGTATAATTCCAGCCTTGTGAGCTGAGCACACGGACTCCTCCTTCCACAAGTGACCCACCTTCTTTTATGGCTTCATCTTCAGAAGTCCTCCTAAGTTCACCTAACAGCAGAGTAGAAGAGAAGCACTTGCTAATCCTCAAACCCTCTATGCTTCCCTATGTCCAGCCTCTTTCACGAGCTCTTCCTTCTACTCACAATATTGTCTTCTGCTTCTTGTAACCCCTGTCCCCATCCCATCATCCTTCAAGGCTCAGGCCACCATCACAGCCTAGCTGCATCCACAGCACTTTGCTCATACATAATTTATAGCATTAATCATGTGGTAAGGGAATTTTTAAAAATTTGTATCTTATTTATTTTTCCACCCTCCATATAGTCATACTTTTATATGGCCATATAGCCATATACCCTGACATTAAGAAAATAATTAATACATGTGTATCAATTTACTGAGTAATCAGGAAACGACAAGTAAGAAATTAAAGTAACAACACCTATGAACCAAAGTTCCCCATCTGTAAAGTGAGGATAAAGATCACCTGCCCTGTATTCCTGAGAGTTGCGGGGATGAAACAGAATGACATGTAAATATCTTTTATAAACTCCCAAATGCTACATAAATATAAAGTATTGTAAGTAAGGTACTATTTTAGCAGGTCATACCTGTGGGAAAAGGTGTTTTAAGTGGGACTGACACAAGTTAAATAAAGATATAACACTCTTGAACAAGGGCCCAATGCCTATATAAAGAGAAATTATCACACAAAGACTGTATGTGTGTATGCACACTATCCACTTATTTTATTCTATTTTGTGGTAGACATAGATAATTATGTTTGAGTTTTATACTTTGTGAAAACCTTAATGAAATGAATTCCAAAGATGGTAAAAAAAATTAATATAAATTTCTAAGTGTAATATAAATGAGACATTTTAAAAGAGTAACATATAATAAGATAATGTATACTTCAATATGCCAATAACTACTATGGCAGACATAACAAAGGAAAGAGATGAGTGCATCTAACATAAAATCTCCATTAATGCATCAACCTCAAATGCCAGATGATACAGGAGTGAATAGTATGGCCACTAGTGACATATTTTCTTTTCTTTTCTTTTCTTTTTTTAAAGATTTTATTTATTTATTTGACAGAGAGAGACACAGCGAGAGAGGGAACACAAGCAGGGGGAGCGGGAGAGGGAGAAGCAGGCTTCCTGCGGAGCAGGGAGCCCAATGCGGGACTCGATCCCAGGACCCTGGGATCATGACCTAAGCCAAAGGCAGACGCCTAACCGACTGAGCCACCCAGGCACCCCGTGACATATTTTCTGAAGTTGTAAATAGCACCTGGTAAAGTTCTAATCAAAAACCAAACTATAGAGGCACCTGGGTGGCTCAGTCAGTTAAGCATCCGACTCTCGATTTTGGCTCAGGTCATGATCTCAGGATTGTGAGATGGAGCCCCACGTTGGGCTCCACTCTGGGCATGGAGCCTGCTTAAGATTCTCTCTCTCCCTCTCCCTCTGCCCCCTCTCAAAACAAACACACAAACGAAAACCTCCCTTTTTACACACAGTAGTTGTATACCTGGAAAATGAATACCTTATAATAATACTTTAAGATTTTGTGTTACATGAAGTTAGGTTTTAAGCTCAGGTGATTATAAATTATGTTTGCCCATAATAATATCCTGGAGGACATTTGAAGGTCATAAATTATAAAGGACAATTCTTTGAAGTTTTGACCTGCCTGGTATGTTGTAAGATTGCTGGCTAGGAGGGCTCACTATGCCAAAAGCACTGGGATGATTTAAAAAAAACAAAAACAAAAACAAAAAACCACAGATTTCCAAAACACCTCTCCTGAGAATCACTGTTTTAAGGGCTCCAAATCTACCCTGTACTCCTAATCTTAATCTGAGCCATCTTTTAGGAGCAACTATAGTGTCACTTTGGTGACGTATCTGGCAAGTTGTGGATTTGGAACCACTTCCACGAAGACCGTGTTTAATCACATAAAGTATACAGTCCCAAAATGTATAAGTTTTCTAAACATTAAACATAAGAACATAGCGCAATCATGAACTAGTATTTAATAATGGAGCAGAGTTTACAGCTACTATAAATTACTATTTTACATCTTAGAACATCGGTCTAAGTATTCTAGTCCAGTAAGGCCAGAAAGTACCTTGGATGCCACTGGCACTTCGAAATCCAGTTAGCTGAACTGACTGAACTGATGTATCTATCTTCCCACCTAGCCTGCAAGAGCAGGGCCGGACCCACCGTATTCACCGCCGTGGCCCTGGCACTTATCACAGTTCCTTGCGCAGAGAAGAGCCCCTCATCCGTACTCACGGAACACATGAATGAATGAAGTAAGGAAACTTGAACGGTACGTTATCTCAAGAGCTCTTAAGGGAGAGCCTGGGCAGGAGCCTTGCCAGCATTCTGCGAGCTGTATCCAAAGGAGCTTCTTTCGTGGCCGTCTCTTTCTCCTTGGCAAATGTCCTTGCAGCAAATATAAGCATTTAGTTGTTGATTATTCTACCTTTTTTCCCCCCCCCAGATTGAAAGGCATTCTTTTTTTAACCACTATCATTTTTCCTTCATTCTTAAGGGAGGCCATCTCTCTTGTCAGCATTAACATTGTCTTTGGGTGGCCGAAAAGGCACCTGGAGAATGTATAAATCAGCTATTGTTTAGGATAGATTTTCTATCCTTCCGTATTTTACCCAACAGTTGAACTTACGTAATTTGGCTTGAAAGGTGGTCAAACCCATCACTCATTTGATCTAACATCTCTGAAACTACAAGTCTATCTTTATCACAAGTCTCAATGAATTGTGTCTCCTATCACAACACTGTTTCTTTTCTTTTATTAGCCCTTCTAAATATTCTCTGTGTGATTATAAAACAAGAATATTTTTCCCCGCAAACATGCCAGAAGCTATACTGAATGATTACTGCCTCTCTTCTCATGGCTTTGGAAGGTTGGCCATTGGATCTTGTCCTGATTCAGTCTGTCTATCTCTTTTTATCAGTCCCGGGTTAAAATGCTTCAAGCCTGGCTCTTATATCAGCCTCCAAAATCTCCCTCAGTTCCTCTTGGTTCCAGGCCCTTTTGGGTTTCGTGCCTTGCGTCCTTTCCCCTTCTGAATTTTATCCAACCAGAGATTTCCTACTTCCTTAAAAACAAATTTGAGCCTCTTTATGAAAAGGACCATACATATGGGGCGCCTGGGTGGCTCAGTCTGTTAAGTGTCCAACTCTTGTCGACTCTTGGTTTCCGCTCAGGCTGTGATCTCAGGGTCGTCGGATCAAGCCTCGCGTTGGAAGCCTGCTTCAGATTCTCTCTCCCTCTCCCTCTGTCCCCCCACCCCTGCTCATGCGTGCTCTCTCTCTAAAATAAATAAATAAATAAATAAATAAATCTTTTTTTTTTAAAAAGGACTATATATATATTACATGAAGCTCTATTAAATACACCAGTTCTAAAATCTGGCTGGTCATCTGAATGACACAGAAAACTTTACGGACATTCAGAATCTCTGTTCATCTAGGTTTTGATGCAATCGATCTGGGATAGGGCAGAGAAACTTACACATATTAAAAGCTCTCTTGGCGATTGTAATCATCAGTCAGGCTTAATAAACACTCGCATAAACAATATTTAAGTAATAATGTGTAGACACTCTACACTTAAAATGTATCTTTCTCTTTGTGTGTGGAGCCCCGTTCACATGCCACCCCCTGCCTCTCGGCACCCCCACCGGCTCTGCTCCAGCGGAGGTGGGGGGGAGTAATTTGGGTTTAATAACAGAGCATGTCTACTCCAACTCTCCCCTTCAGCCTCCTGAGAGCCATCTGCCCACAAGAAACCAGGTTCTACTCTACTATCATTCAGAGAAAAAAACAGATTGGATTTGCAGGAGAAGGTAAGGAATGAAAAGCTGGGATCTGCCCTGGACACTACCAAGTGCTGGGTAATGGTGGGAGAGAGAGAAGAGTCGTCCAGCTACTTACCCTCCGCTTTCCCTACTGTGTCTCCAGCCCGCACCACCACCCAAGGCCCGTGCCGGCACCAGCCCGACCCTGCCAAGAAAGTAAATGCCAGCAGAGGAACTACAGTGGTTACAATGAGGGGAAGTTTCAGTGAGGAGCCAGAGGATAATGCCGTAGAGAGAGGTATCTCAGCTTACAGAACGATGGACACAGGCTGGGCTTCTGGAACCCGTGCTTAATGATAATGGAATAGGATGATGCAGGTGCTTTGTCATTTACATCACAAAACAACACCCTTTTTATTTTTTTATTTTTAAAGATTTTATTTATTTGACAGAGAGAGACACAGCAAGAGAGGGAACACAAGCAGGGGGACTGGGAGAGGGAGAGACAGGCTTCCCGCTGAGCAGGGAGTCTGAAGTGGGGCTCAAAGCCAAGCAGGGAACCCAATGCAGGGCTCGATCCCAGGACCCCGGGATCATGACCTGAGCTGAAGGCAGACGCCCAATGACTGTACCACCCAGGCGCCCCAACAACACCCTTTTTACAAACTGCCCCTTGGAGCAGTTGTCCTCAAGCAGTTTGGGTGCCAGAATGATCTGAGGATATATGAGCAGGTACTTTGAAGAAGTAACCCAGAACCTGACGAGCTCAGCGTCCTCATTCTGGGGTACCTCAGAGGGACTCTACAGCTCCATGAAATCCAGTTCAAAAACGGTGAGGCAAGACGATTACATGTGCTTAAATATAATGATATTTAATGTTCACACAACAAAACCTTGACGTTTAATATTCTAGAAGTTTGTGGAATAGTTGCATTCATTTGTATTCTCAGAAAAATATGCAACCTCTATTGGTTCCTTTTAATTTTACCAGAATGTTACTTTTACATGGAACACACACACACACACACATTCTGACTCAGGTTGTCTGAGATGTACGGGTTGAGAGGAAAATGTAGTGTGGTCACCCGTCCTGCACGGGGAGCTTACACCCTCTGGTGCTGTGCATACACGTGGCTGTCAAGTCAAGTGAGGCATAAAACTCTAAAATGGGTCTCTGGCTCTGCAGTTCTTCATCCTGCCACGTTCAGTCCAATGACGAAAAAGGCTTTCCATCACAACTGTCTAAAAGGGAAAAAAATCCAATGTGGCAAACAAAAGTCAGTGATGCTGCAGCATGCACAAACCCTGAGAAGTGATGAGGTCTGCTCCTCAAGGGGTCGAGAGAACACACGCACTGGGGCGCATAAGGAGGAAGCTATAGTTTCCTCGTGCCTACTGAGCCTTCTGAAAACTTTAAATATAGTCACAATATCTTCATTATTTTAATTGAAGTACTATAAACCCTAATATTTCGGACACTTATATTTAAATGTAAATTAATGCATTCTAAAGCAAAATCATGGAGGTTACCCAACATAACCTAATTACCCTCTTTAGGGGCACCTGGGTGGCCCAGTCAGTTAAGCATCTGCCTTCGGCTCAGGGTCATGATCCCAGGGTCCGGGATGAAGCCTCACATCAGGCTCCCTGCTCAGTGGGGAGTCTGCTTCCTCCCCCCACCCCACCGCTTGTGCTCTCTCTCTCTCTGCTCTGCTTTCTCTCTCAAATAAATATATAAATAAATCTCAAAAAAATAATTACCCTCTTTACCAATAAACCATCTAGTTCTCACGAAAGTACTTTGTCCCTTGTATTGGTCTGTAATTTTCTTGAGAAGACCTATAGATATAAATTACCTTCCTGAGACTGTAGTTCTTTTGTGAGGTTTTATTTGTTCATTCCTGAAATGAAGTTCTATCTCTACTTTCAAGATGTTCCTTCTTAAGGAGATTCTAAGTGTATTTTTCTAAATATTGTTAAAGAAATAAAAATATATGATTTTATAAAGTGCGTATTACACTTTTATTTAAAGGAGAACATACAAAATGCGCATGCCATATCAACATCAGACCTACTTTCTTCATAAAATACAGTGAATTACAACAGATTACCACTGGGTGGTAGTGGTGTCATGCTTAATGCTCAGGTTTCCTTTCAGCGATAGAAATATGAATAGGCTTCTTGTCAGAGTTAGATGAGTCCTTGCCTATACCTGTGAGTGGCACATAATAACTGTGTTGTAAAGAGGTAAAAAAATTTTTTAAAAATCTACTTTTCCAATTCTGAATTTACTTCTTCCCTTATCAAACACCCCTACTCACTTCCAAGAATAATCCCTTTGTCCACACATGATGTTCTGATGTAAATACTTTCCCACAAGGCCACAATGACACAACTATTTTGATGTACAGGCATTTTGACGTGGCCTAAAATAAACCACTAAATGCTATGTTAATTTTTTAAACTAGTAACTAATGTGTAAAACAGACAACCTCATGCTAGGCCTGAGTCTCACAAAACTGTTGCTCTCCCTGTTGTTCCCAATCTAAGACTGCCGTTCGGCTGAGGTAGAAGCTGGGGGTCAGTGGTATGGCCAACAATGGGATGGGAAGTGGGGTGAAGCTCAGGTATGGTAGGCTAACCACATATAACCAGGAGTCATATATTTACTACATATACTTATCTCAGAGAGGACTATTAACCATTCTCTGCAAAATAACTGCTTATTTTCGGGAGTTTCAATTATATCTTCAATAATCTGCCTCTCAGATTCTCTGGTTCTTCTCCAGAGATAATATGGGTCCCCAATGCATAGGAAATTCTCAGATTTCTGTCAGTTCTCTGAACTCATAGATAAATAGGTAGGTAGGTAGGTAGACAGACAGATATGTATATGTTATATTCAAATCATAAACTATTTTAATGATGGTTTTGATGAGCAGGACTGATACCGCTACAAGAATAACCCAGTTCTATCAGATTTTTTAAAAGATTTATCTCTTTGAGAGAGAGAGAGCAGGGGAGGGGTAGAGGGAGAGAGAGAGAGAATTTCAAGCAGACTCCTCACTGAGAGCAGAGCCCAATGTAAGGGTCAGTCTCACAACCCTGAGATCATGACCTGAGCCGAAACCAAGAGTCTGGTGGCTCAACCGACTGAGCCACCCAGGCGCCCCTCAGTTCTATCAGATTTTTAAAAAAACATCTTAATTTTTCACAGAAATGGATAAAATCAAATATGAGTGTCTTCTGTGATTAGGATGGGGCAGAAAAAAGGTCAGAGGTAAAGGCTGTGTAAATTACTAGGTGAAACAGTAACACATACATACACACCTCATACTACCATGGGTTCTACACTGTGGTCATGACAATGGGTTCCTTCATCAGGATCTATCCCCCTCTGAGATCTTCCCTACCCTACTCTATCTCTTGCCAGAAAAATATAACCCCTCCCTCCTCTGTGCTACTTTAGTACATCATTCTTCCATCTCTGTTTACATTATATCGTAATAATCTGTTCACATGATGGGTAGAGGTAAAGTGCTATGGCCTGGGCGCACATCATGGCTCCACGGCTGACTAGTTGTTAAAGATGTTGGGCAAATTACTGCGCCTGAGCTTCCTCTCCTTCACAAGGTGGATGATGACGATGATAACTAACTCACGGGGGTGTCGTTGGGACTACATGATTCCATGCATGTAAAGTACATTTCCTGGCATGTAGCACTTGGTAGGTAAGTTGTTCTTGTGTCATTCTTGTTCCTGTCCTTCAGTAGCAGTAGACTTCCCAAAGGGAGGACCACATTTACTTCTTCTTTGTATGGCTAGTAGCCAGCCCCATGCCCATCACCCCAGTGCTACTCATTCGTGATCAGTTAGTTTGTTGATCCAAGTTCAACTATTCTCTGTCTCCATATCTAATTGTTCCTTCTCCATCCATTGTTCCCTGGGCATGTCTGATGTTAAAAAGTAAAAACTTTGTTCACCTGTTCATTACATCCTAGCTCACGATCTATGCTTTCCCTTCCATTACTACAAACCTTCTTTAAAAAAAAAAAAAAAAATTGAATATTCTTGCTGCCTCTTTCCATTTCTTCAGCCTTACTGGATAATTTCCCTTTTTCTTCAAGAAAACATCCCTATGGCTATTTCCAATAATATCCTATGTGACACATCTCTCTGGGTGAACTTACCCTTCACATAGCTCCAATTATGTCCTCTAAATATATATATATATAACTCCCAAAACAAATTTCTACATTTATTCTCAGTGTTTCACTCCAGCTCCTTTTATAGCTGCCTATTGACAATCGCACATGGAGACGTTACCACCATCTGAAATTCAACAAGCACGTTTTATTTCCTGTAACGTATGTCTTAGTATAATGGAAAAAAACACTGCTCGGGTTCAGGAAACCTAGATTCTAATTCTGAAACTTCCAGGTAATAGCTACACAACACTGGGTAGAAGTCACCCATCCGGAATTCAAACTGAACGCAGCACCTTCCCACGGCAACTCTGTTCCTCTTCCTGTGACCCCATCTGTTAGCAGCAGCATCATTTCCCTAAGCACACAATCCCCAAACCGCCAAACTCTCATCTCTTCTCCCTAGCTCCTAAATCCTTTAGAGTGCCATCGAAATGTTTATGAAATCTGGTCTTCCTTTCCACTCCTACCACCACTGCCCCAGTTGCAGTAACTTTGTTGTTTCTCAGCCAGGCGTGAACAATGACCTCCTAGGAAGTGACCAGGACCAGCACTGGAGGAAGAACCGTGGAGACAAGAGCTAGATCAGCAGGCCTGACCACCACCGGCGCTAACCCTTCATTGAGAAGTTCCTGCCGATCCAGTGTGAGTTTGGCCCGTGTGTGGAAGAGAACTCTACTCTTAATAACTCATAAGAGAGGCAAGACAGATCACTCAAACAAGTCTTTGCTGAAGGTTGGCAGGAACAAAAGGGACAGAACACAGAGGACCATGGTATACAGTATGAACAAAGTACCTCTTGTTCTCCAGGTCTGTGAGCCCAAACAGAGACCCCGGGACCTTTCTGTCTTGGCTCCCCCAGCAAGTGCAGACCAGGTGTTCCCCTACCATCAAGAAACACAAGCTGAGAGAACCACCACACTCAAGATCTCCAAACCCAAACCGAGGAGGGTTCACCCTCTTGTTGGCCTGGCCAGGGCCCATCCTCACGGCTATTGCACAAGGGATGCTAGCTAACTGGGGCAGGCCTCCACTGGACACTGCAATCCAACCCATGTGTCCTATTGTTCATCAAAGAAAATCATATGGACATTAAACTGCTCTCTCCTTCTAATTAATTACCCATACTCCTCCCCCCCCCCAGAATTGTTTCCTTAAGACACAGCTCTCATCCTATCACTTCCCTGTCCAAAGTCTTTTTTGGTTGCTGCTAAACCACAGAATAAAACAAAAACTCTGCCTCTAGGGCCCTTGACTGTCCACATCTTCCCTGTGTTTGTAGGCCTCATATCTAGGTGCAATTTCCCTTCTTATTGCCCTGCCGCTTTTAGTCCCGGCGTACTGGTCTACCTGCCACTGTCTGAACAAAACACACATCCTCCTCTCCTGGGGCCTTTATGTACGTGTCTTTCCACAGACCCAGAATGCTTTTCACCAGGATCCTGCCTCTCATCGACTCACCCTTAAATGTGGGGCTTCACACTCCCCTTTCCAAATGAGTCACCCAAGTAGAGTTCACTCATTTGCAATACCATGTGCTCAGTCCTCACAGAGCCCTATTTGTAAACAGTAATGGATTCACGGAGGAGAGCAATGTGCTAAGATGATGTTTACTCTAAAAAGCTTATCTCTCCCATTTTCAATATTGTCAGTGGTACATGAATTCTGAAAAATATATTACAGTATGAAAAGAAAATAAATCATAACACAGGTCAAGTTACCCACTCAGTCTTTAGAAGACTGTTTAACTCTATCTCCCTAACCCTGAAAAATCCTTCTAGGATCCAAATTATTTTATTTCTTCTTCATCCTACTCACACTCCAATCCACTTGAGGAAACTACTGGGAAAAAGTGAATGCTTTTGTTGTTGTTGGGATGGAAGGAAACATTTCCTTTCCTTCTCTCCAATTCACATATGCCAACATCTGGGATGCCCACGTTAGGCCATATTACACGTGTTACCTTTATTATATATGATTCTCTGAATACACATAGAATCCGTCTGCTGAGGTTATAGAGAGTCAGGGGAGACTCCACTCCTTGCTGCCCTCACCTTGGAAGGTGAGGCAAATAAAGATTACCTCACTCAGATGCCTAAGAAATACAAATTCCTGGAGTACAGAGGCAAAAATCAGGCTTGATGGAATATACTGTATTTTACATATCTTTTCATTCATTAGCACATGTTTATTGTCTACTGCATGCCAGGAACTAGTCTAGGCACTGGAGATAAAACAGTAAACAAAAAGGTAACAATGCCTGCCTTCATAGAGCTAATAATATATTGAAGAACAATGCTTAAGATTGATTCTACAAAGGATTTTAAACAACATCTAATTTCATTTTAATCTGTCTACATCTAAAAGGTGTGTATAATCTATTCATCAACTTATAAACCTTACTAAACTAGTTCGTAAGTATGACCCCCAAAAATCTGAAGATAGCATGTAAAAGGGTGACCATAAAAGTTTAGGACGACAGCCAAAGAATTGTCAAAGAATAGTTTTCTACATGAAAAAGCAAGCAGCCACCTCAGGGTGGCATAATCAAAGTACAAATGAGCTTCAAAAAAAAAAAAAGAAAAGAAAAGAAAAATTTATCACTCACTTCCAAAGAAATGCCTGTTGTTTTCTTTTTTATTTTATATATCAAATGTACAATCTTAGGTTATTGAGTTTAAAACTACATGCATATGCAGACACTCACACAGCTACACAAATTGTTTTAGAAGGCCAAGATCAGGGCGCCTGGGTGGCTCAGTCGGTTGGGTGACTGCCTTCGGCTCAGGTCATGATCCCAGGGTCCTGGGATCGAGTCCCGCATCGGGCTCCCTGCTCTGCGGGGAGCCTGCTTCTCCCTCTCCCACTCCCCCTGCTTGTGTTCCCTCTCTCACTCTGTCTCTCTCTGTCAAATAAACAAATAAAATCTTTAAAAAAAAAAAAATAGAAGGCCAAGATCATGCATATTTTTTTTTTAAAGATTTTATTTATTTGACAGAGAGAGACATAGTGAGAGAGGGAACACAAGCAGGGGGAGCGGGAGAGGGAGAAGCAGGCTTCCCATGGAGCAGGGAGCCCGATGCGGGACTCGATCCCAGGACCCTGGGATCATGACCTGAGCCAAAGGCAGACGCTTAATGATTGAGCCACCCAGGCGCCCTGATCATGCATATTTTTTAATAAAAAGCACCTCTGGAAATTTTTCTATTCACAATGACTGCACTAATACTGCTTTACTACTAATACTGTTTTTTCCTATAGTGGAAGAATGGCAAGTAACCAACCTCAGAAATGTTATGACTATTGGCCTTGGGCACTAAATAGAACTTTGTTTAGTAAATAAAGTCTCCGGATGGAAAGATCCTATGCAGAACAGAGAGAAACCTTTGTGTGAGAGAAACCACTAGTAGCTAGCTCACCGTGACCAATTCTGCCCCTGTCCCGATGCTTGGCCTTCCAGCAGCACTCCATTTCCCGGCCTCCCTTGCACGTCACCATGAGACCAAGTTTAGGCTAATAGGGTGTGAGTAGAAGCGATGGGTGCAACTTCTCACCCCCTTACAGACACTTCGCCTGGGTTTGAACTCACTTTCTGCTGGCTGGCAATGGTGATGCCAAGAGCAACCTTAGAAGCTGCCTGGTAACACTACATTTCTCAGGTGTGATAAGATGAATATTTGTGTTCCCCCCCAAATTCCTTTGTTGAAGCCTAATCCCCAACGGGACAGTATTTGAAGGTGGAGACTTTGGGAGGTGATTGGATCATGAAGGTGGAGCCCTCATGAATGGGATTAGTGTCCTCATGAAAGAGACTCCAGAGAGCTCCCTCACCCCCTCTACCCTGTGAGGACAGAGGGAGAAGATGGGCCAGCTGTGAACTAGGAAACCGGCCCTCACTAGACCGTGACTCTGCCAGCGCCCTGATCTTGGACTTCCCAGCCTCCAGAACTGTGAGAAGTAAATGTGTAAATAAGCCATCCAGTCTTCGGTATTTTGTTATAGCAGCCCGAATGCACGGAGACACGAGGCTTTTTGCAACTGCATGTCCCCCTGTGGTTAAGATCTTGCCAATGGAATGTGAACAGAAGTAATGGGTGTCACTTTGGTCTAGGCCTTTATATAGGGCCTGCCTCCTCTATGTTCTCTTTTGCCATTTTCTGGCCAGAACCTGGAAATGGGGACATAGCTTTGACCACACAGGCAATGACAGTCCCCTGGGGAGACATCAAAGAAAAAACATGGAAGGAACAAGGATCCTGAATGGCCAGTGCAGCGATCTCCTCACCTCAGAAGCTTGCCTCACACTGTGATGTAAGAGCGAAACCTCTTTGTTTTCCCCACCTCTGAATTTGGAGGGTTTCTTTGCCATCACAACTTGGCAGCTCTAATAGTCAAACTATGTTAGAGCCACCCCACCGGCTCTGGACCACGTGCCTCTGTACTATTAATGGTGAGAGAAAATTTGGGGGTTTTGTCACAGCAGATTTGCTAGTCTACATACACTATGTTCCTAGCATCTAATCTATAATTAGCCATTATATATAATTCTAGGAATAGATACAAGACTCTACGCAACATCCATTTCTCTTTTCCTCCTTCCTAACAGAACCCTGATTTGGTTTAGACATCCACTCTTTCTCTGCAAGTCATATGCTTAGGGGATGCTGACCCTATTCCTAGTTTTAGCAAGTACCTATTAAATAGTTTAATAAACTGCTAGGAGGATTCCTTTTCCCTTACCAGCAGTAATTAGTTCAGAGGTAGGATGTGACCCAATTCTGGCCAATGAAACGTGAGTGGGGGGTCTCCTGGGAGCTGGGGGGGGGGCAGCCTTTGGTATACCTGAAGAGAAATTCTGTTGACACCTGGAATTGATTCAGGCATTTATTAAGGATACAGCCAGCACAGAGAGGAGGGCAAAACGTGGAGTATCACAGAGAGAAGGGAGTCAGAGCCGGCCCCTCCACCAGATGCTTAGGCTAATATGGTTTAAGGTTTTTTGTTACCTGCAGCTGATGGCATCCTGACTGGTAAAGTACAGCAAGAGTCCCCACTGAATATACATAATAAATGAACCAATCCTAAAAATAAAGTAAGATAATACACCACCCCAGCCCAATCATGAACTGAAAAAAACATATTTAATTACTCTCATGCTAATAGAATCAAAGGGCACAGGAACCACCACAAACAGAAGGAAACTCAGTTATGGTAAATAGCTTTCTCCATTTACTTTCCTCCGATTTCAAAATGACAATCCACAAAACCACAAGGCTTAAAATTATCAAAACTATAAACCCCAAATAAATATATAACAATCTCCTTCTTATCCCAAACTAAGGAGTGCTCCTGGAAACAGAACCAAAAATTTCATTTGCCTGATACAGTAAATTCCTGTTGTTTCTCTTCAACCAGTCATTTTGCAGGTTATAATTCTGACACTTACTCCTTACTCATTCTCAACACAATCTCCTAAAAGCTTTTCTAAACATTCTGTACCCTCCTCCAACTCCAAATTAGTACAGCCATTGCCCCAAACGGGCAGGGCTCTCTTGAGGGCAAGAGCAAAAATGACATTCTTTCTCCTCTGTGCCTTTAATCCATTCAGAAGCCTGTTAATTGTCATGATGAAACCTATTCCAAAGCTGTCCCAGTCATTTATAAAAATTAAAAGTCCTCTGGTAATCTTTAGTCACAAAACAACTATATTTCAGTGAGTAAAATGTCCAGCCCAGACTCCAAACTTTACTCAAAGTTAAAGTTTCTCCCCGACCCCAGCCCAGGCTGTTGTAGACACAGCAGGTTTCTCTTGAATCTGTCCGCTCCTTTCTTCAATTCACTACCCACACTCTCTGACTCCTCAAATGGAAACTCTTTGTGGGTTCTGCAGAGATTTTCCCTCTGGAAACCTTCTTCTGCAGCTCCCAAGGACCAAGCCTTGATCCCTCCAGCTTCTACTGTGGAGGTCACACTGTCCCTGGCATCACAGGCTCTGGGATGGCGCAACTCTTTAGAAGACCACCAGGGCCTCTCCTGGTCCATGGAAGACAGACCCTCTACCTTGTTATTAGTGAAAGTACCGCTGGCTCCCAGTGTAGCCCTCTCCCTGTTCTGAGGCCAGGCAGGCAGGTATAGCCTCAGCATTTGATCTCTAAACTTCTCTAGTCCAGGTTCGGGTCCTCACAGCCTCAGGAGAGCACAGATCATGTCACAAAAGCCAAGTGGTCTCCTTCCAACCCATTCACTCAGCTTGAGGAGCGATGCAGGGATTCCTTTCCTTCCCGCCCTCTCAGTCCACCTTGGCCTCTTCAACCTCAAGCACACCTTCAAGATGTTGGGCTAAGGGGTGTAAACCTTCCTTAGGAATGTGGATATCTTCGCCACCTATTGTTTTGTATGCAACCTTTTGGGGTTTCAGCCAAAATTGAAACAGAGTGAAACTTATGTCAACATCCTGTTTCAATTGTTTTTCACAATATCCAATATATCTGCCTCTTCCTACTTACTCTTCCTCCAATGTCTGGAACAGATTCAGTCCTGTTTTTAAATAATGTTTTTCCACACACCTCCTTTCACTTGGCCATTACCTTTTCCCCTATGTCTCTCCCTCTTGCCACTGTCAAATCTCTGGAAACAACTGTCTAAACTCATCACTTTTATTTCTTCACCAAACATTTCCTCTGACCACCTCCTCCAGAAGTCCCTGAAACAACTTTCAAGTCATCTGTGAGCCTTTTAGACCAGTGCTGCCCAAGAGAACTTTCTGCAGTGATGGAAATGTTCTAAATCCACACTATCCAATAGAGTAGCCATTAGCCACATAAGGCTATTGAGCACTTTGAAATGCATCGAAAGATAAAGTTTTTTATTGTGTTTAATTTTAGTTGATTTTAACTGAAATAGCCACACATGGATAGTGGCTATTGTATTGGACAGCACAGTTCTAGACAAATCAAATTGTTTGTTACCAATTCTCAATCTATGTTAAAGCTACATCATTTGGTACTACCAGTGTTCTTCCAGGAAATGTGCTTTGACCATCAGTTCTAGAAGACTATTTTTAAAGAATGTGCAGAATTTAATTCAATGGGCTAAAGAAAGAGCCCAGTCTGGCTTGGGGAAATAGCATGAATATATGCAAAGAGTAATTAATCAGCAAATGGTGTATACACTGGGGAAGGGAAAAGACAGGAGTGAAAAGGAAGAGCATGCTAGAGCAGAGAGGATGAAGGCAGGATGGGGACTTGGTAGGTAAGCTAGAGATGGATCATAAAGACCACTGACAGCCGGGGGAAAAAATCATGGGGGTAATATTTAGAGCAGAGAAGATACTTACAGATGAGAACAGAAAGATTTGCTTAAGGTCACAGAGCATTTCGCGGCAGAGCTACAGCTAATTATCTGGGTTTGCTTTCCCCCACAACAGGGTTTAGTTTCAAGCATTTAATTAAGAACTTCAGTGTTTTAAGAAAACTAATTCTGGCAATGGTATGCAAGAGTGATTAGAAAGAGAAAGTCTGAAGGTGCTGAAGGCAACTATGATAATGCAAGAGTAAGGCAAATTGAATGTCTACAAGGTGGTTTTCAAATAGTATTAGCAGTGGATTCTTAATATATGAAATATGTAAGTGAGATGTTTTACTAAAGTAAATTCATCTTTAGGTTTAAGTGGGTAAAAATATATACTATGAAAATAATTGATCTGAACAGAACTGTTTGAAAGTCAAGGCTTTTTCCAAGCAGGAGCTACTGCAGTGGCGTGAGTGTATGTGTTGGTGGAATCTAACATATAACATGTAACAATGTCAATGCTGACTGACCCCCAGAAGCACCTCTGCAGCCCTCAGGGTTCTCTGAAATACAGTGTGAAAATTACTCAACCACAGGTTAGGGTTCAAGATCCCCATCTCCATCATCCTGCTTTGCTGGTTTCCGTCAGAGTGATCCCCTTCAAATAGACTACACAATCTACTTATTTATTATACTTGTATTTTATAAGATTATATAATTTATATTTCTATCTGATTTTTGTATGTTTTGCTCACTGCTGCATCCAGTTGCAAAACAATTGCCTGGCACATGGCTGGTGCTCAAAAAATATCTGTTGAATGAATGAGTAAAATACCTTTTGCGGGGGGGTTATGCAGAGGGAGAGAGAGCATCTTAAGCAGGCTCCATGCCCAGTGCAGAGCACAACACAGGGCTCAATCTCACAACCCTAAGATCATGACCTGAGCCACAATCAAGAGTCAAACGCTTAACTGACTGAGCCACCCAGGCACCCCTGAGTAAAATATATTTTGAGCCTTCATCTTTGTTTCTGGAGCTGTTTTACCTGATGTGAAAAATGGCCTCAGCCCCACCACCTTCCACTCCAGTAAAACTACCCTACACCCAATCCCCTGTGCGGTGTCAAGCCTTCTCCCCTGTGGATTCAGCATCAACCCCCATGCTGCCAGTAGGATCCTCTGCAAAACACTTTCCTAACATGTCTGCTTTTCTCCTGAAATTTTCAATCCATGTCTACTGCGCCCATGAAGGGGTCCCAGCTCCTTGAGGGGCCTTTATGCAACCCCAGCACTTTGCCACTCCCTGGCACATATTAGGTGCTTAAATAAACATGTTGAGATGCTAGAATGGAATAGATGAACTGGAGACATACGGCAAAGGAAGAATCAACAAGGCTTGATAATGTGAAATAGAGAGGAGAGAGAGAGAGAGAGGAGAATGGAACAATCGTACTGCCATCAGCACAAGGAGAGACATGAGTGGGCTTCCCAGGCACCGAGACATGCAAGCGGAGGCAGGGCAAGTACTTAGTGGGGAAGCTGTGAGTTGGAATCAGCCAGGAAAGAGCTGGTGAACTGGGCACCTTTATGGTTACTCACAAATCTGTGGCTATGTGAATCAGTGTGGACGAGAAGATGAAGAGTTTTAAACAAGCATCTGTTACAAAAGGATATCCAGAGACGAAGCATCCCTATGTTGGGTTTCGGCCAAGATGGATTTCCCTCTACAGTGACCTTCCATAGCATTTAAGTCTACTATAAAATGTGGCATTGAATTATGTGTATATGTGTCTGCCCATCTATCTATCTACCTAAGGAAATAGAAAATTCAGTGGAAGAGTTGGAAAATGGTGTTGAGAAAATCTCCCAGAAAGCAAGAGGAAAAGACGAAAAGATGCGAAATGGGGTAGGTGAGGGGAAGAGGAAAATGGGATGAGTGGAGAAGGTCTAGCATCAACTTGATAATAATTCCAAAAAAAAAAAAGGAACAGAGAAAACAAAAGAGAAGAGATAATTCAAGCCAATTTCTCAGAACTGAAAGGGCATACAAAAAGCCCACACAATGGATGAAAATAAACCCATGTGAATATCGCTGTGAAGTTTCAGATTCCTGAGGAAAAGTGAACTTCCCAGAAGCTTCCAAAAATAAAGGGGATGAAAGGCATACAAAGCATCAAAGATCCAAGTTGTAAAGAATTTCTCATTTCTGGAAACTACAAGATAGGGGAACAATGTCTTCAATGTCGTGGGGGAAAAATGGCTTCCAAAGTAGAATTCGAAACTCGGCCAAACCACCAACCTATGTGATAAAAAACAGAACCATCTTCAGACATGGAAATCCACCTGCCCAGGACCCTCTGCTCCTATGCACTCAGACTCATCATGAGTCCCTGAATAATCTTTGCACAGTCTCCTTTTCCATGTAGTTCCCTCCACCCCACCTCAAATGACACCTCCCCTTTCATTTTTTTATTATTTTTTAAAGATTTTATTTATTTATTTGACAGAGAGAGAGCACAAGCAGGGGGAGCAGCAGGCAGAGGGAGAAGCAGACTCCCTGTTGATCAGGAAGCCTGATGCAGGGCTCGATCCCAGGACCCTGGGATCATGAGCTGAGCTGAAGGCAGACGCTTAACCGTCTGAGCCACCCAGGTGTCCCTTTCAAACAGTCCTTGGTCAGGTACCAGGAACATTGTCTCCCAGCAGGGCAGCAATTTTATGCATCCTGCAAATCCCGCCAAGTACCACAGAATATGCAATGCATTACTTATTGAATAAAAACTATTGAAAGTCATTGATGGAATAAAGTAGGCCAGTCTGGAACGATTGTAAAAAGTTTACCACATAAATGGGGTCGAAGCTGAATTTGAAGTCTCTCAAAAATTACTTATGACCTAAAACTACTGGATTCACACAAGCCAAAACAAAATTATTCATAAAATAAAAAATTTTAAATTATATTAAGAAAATAACAACAAGGAAATGACATAATTTCTAAATGGACATTTGCAAATACTCTGCTCTCTATATTTAGACAGAAATTTGGGTAAACCAAACATAACATTTTTAAGCCAAAATACCAACAACGCATAGTTACCAATCAATTAACTAAACTGTGTTAACTATGACAATATTAGCTCAATGGTTATTCACAGGGATCAAATCAAATACTGTTTTATGGAAGTGCAATATATAAACATAAATACATACACATTTGTATATAGATAATCAGAAATATAGTGAAATTTTAAATTCACTCTAAGAAAAATAGAAAAAGTCTTTAACTTTTTCTCTGAAGTGAGAGAATATGGAAGAAAACTGGAGGTAATAAAAAAATGACGAATCATCAGTGTTCTAATAAGGCAAGTGAAAAAGCTGCTGAGCGTTGCTAAAAACACAATTCCTAACTCCAACATTGAATCTGTTCTTCCCATAGGTATGACGCACTCAGTAAAAGTAGTCAGCATTTATTGAGCAGCCGCTGTATGTAAGAAAGTACCGTACTAACATCTTCCACAGTCGAAAGAGAGAACAACTGTGAAGCAGGTGACGCATCTTAGGAGAGCGGCTTATCCTTCCATGCCCCCCTCCTATCCTTCAGTGACGTCCCGCTCCCCAGCCTTTCCTCCCTCTCCCCGCTTTGCCGTGTGTTCTATCTATATGTCAAGGGCTTTTGCAAGTCAGAGGCCAACTGGCACACTTCACACTACCTCTTTGCTTTCTGCTACCTTTCTAGGGTTTTCTGTTAAAACACAATTGCTAACTTCATCAAGATAAAAAGCTTCTGCACAGCAAAGGAAACAGTCAACAAAGCAAAGAGGCAACCCACGGAATGGGAGAAGATATTTGCAAATGACACTACAGATAAAGGGCTGGTATCAAGATCTGTTAAGAACTTCTGAAACTCAACACCCAAAAAATAAATAATCAAGTCAAAACATGGGCAGAAGACATGAACAGACACTTCTCCAAACAAGACATACGAATGGCTAACAGACACATGAAAAAATGTTCAACATCATTAGTCATCAGGGAAATTCAAACCAAAACCACATTGGGATATCACCTTACACCAGTTAGAATGGCAAAAATGGACAAGGCAAGAAACAACAAATGTTGGAGAGGATGTGGAGAAAGGGGAACCCTCTTACACTGTTGGTGGGAATGCAAGTTGGTACAGCCACTTTGGAAAACAGTGTGGAGGTGCCTCAGAAAGGTAAAAATAGAGCTACCCTATGACCCAGCAATTGCACTACTGGGTATTTACCCCAAAGATACAGATGTAGTGAAAAGAAGGGCCACATGCACCCCAATGTTCATAGCAGCAATGCCTGCAATAGCCAAACCGTGGAAGGTGTCAAGATGCCCTTCAACAGATGGATTGATAAAGAAGATGTGGTCCATATATACAATGGAGTATTACTCAGACATCAGAAAGGATGAATACCCAACTTTTGCATCGACATGGATGGAACTGGAGGGGATTACAATAAGTGAAATAAGTCAAGCAGAGAAAGTCAATTATCATATGGTTTCACTTTTATGTGGAACATAAGGAATAGTATGAAGGACATTAGGAGAAGGAAGGGAAAAATGAAGAGGGGGAAATCGGAGGGGGAGACGAACCATGAGAGACGATGGACTCTGAAAAACAAACTGAGGGTTCTAGAGGGGAGGGGGTGGGAGGATGGGTTAGCCCAGTGATGGGTATTAAGGAGGGCACGTATTGCATGGAGCACTGGGTGTTATAGGCAAACAATGAATCATGGAACACCATATCAAAAACTAATGATGGGAGTATGGTGACTAACGTAACATAATAAAATAATAAAAAAAAAAACATAGTTGCTAAAAACCTATAAGAAAACAAAGGAGTGATCGGGATTATACATGAGATACAGAGGTAGGAATCTGTCCATCAGTCTGTCTTTCTGCCACTGTGTAACACAACATATGGGCTTCACGTAAACAAAAGTTAATTCTGAACTTGAAATTTGGCAGCCATTTGTACAAACATTTAAATCTCCTTTTTCAAGAAAATTCTGACATGGTACAATGTTGTACATGCGTCCCTTAACTCTACCCAGCTGAGAGCGCTCAGCTCATTACACAAATCCGGGCCTGTGAGAAATAGGAAGGAAAAATATAAACCCTTCATAAACCATGAAAATTGGAAAGAACAATTACTAGAGAGATACCAGGACAAATCTCTGTAACCTTTGTGGTGCTTTTCACAGACTCACACTAAATTCTGCGTCCCCAAACCCAACTCTACTTTATGATTAGGAAATGTGTATTTAAAGATGAATACGGTATTCATCTTTTGAGTATTTTTGAGTCAAATTTTTATTTTTAAAGCTGCTTAAAATCTATAAGTACAAGCAAATCAGAGCAGTTGTTTCTGAGCACTATTTTAACAATCACCTTTATGCAATTTCTGTAAGCTTTTCTAAAAAATTATGGTAAAATACACATACCACAAAACTTACCATGTTAGTCATTTTCAAGTGTACAGTTTGGTCATGTGAACTACACTCACATTGTCATACAGCTGATCTCCAGAATTCTTTTCAAGCTTGCAAAACTGAAACTCTATATCCTTTAAGCAACTCCCATCCTCTTCTACCCCTAGCCCCTGGCGACCATTTTACTTTCTGTGTCTAGAAATTTAACTACTCCAGGTAGCTCATGTGAGCGAAACCATAATACTTTTCTCTCTTTTTAAAAAGATTTTATTTATGTGAGAGAGAGAGTGAGAGAGAGCAGAGAGCACAAGTGGGGAGTGGGGAGGGGAAGAGGAGCAGAGGGAGAGGGAGAAGCAGAACCCCTGCTGAGCAGGGAGCCCGATGTGAGACTCGATCCCAGGACCCCGAGATCATGACCTGAGCCGAAGGCAGACGCTTAACCAACTGAGTCACCCAGACACCCCCAAATTTTTCTTTTTGTGATTGGCTTATTTCACTGAACATACTGTCCTTGGGGTTTATCCATGTTGTCACATGTGTCAGAATTTCCTTCCTTATTATGGTTGGATAATATTCCATTGTGTGTATATATATATATATGTATATGTATATATACATATACATATATATATATATACCACATTTTGTTTATCCATTCATCTGTTGGCTGACATTTGGAATGTTTCCATCTTTTTGGCTAGTGTGAATAACACTGCTATGAATATTCTTGAAACCCTGCTTTCATTTCTTTTGGGTATATACCCAGAAGTGAAATTACTGGATCATGTGGTAATTCTATTTTAATTTCTTGAGGAACTATATACTGTTTTCCGTAATGGCTGCACCATCTTACATTCCCACCATCAGTGCACAAGGATTCCAATTTCTCCATATCCTCACCAACAAATGTTATCTCTTTTTTATAATCGTCATCCTAACAGGTGCGAGGCAATATCTACTGTGGTTTTCATTTGCATTTCGTGATGATGAGTGATATTGAGTACCTATTCATGCACCTGTTGGCCATTTCTATGTATTCTTTGGGAAAATCTATTCAATTTCTCTGCCCATCTTTTATAAAGATTTATTTTTTTTTTTAATATTTTATTTATTTATTTGAGAGAGAGAGTGAGAGAGAGAAAGAGCACAAGAGGGGGGGAGTGGGAGATGGAGAAGCAGACTCCCCGCCAAGCAGGGAGCCCGATGCGGGACTCGATCCCGGGACTCCAGGATCATGACCTGAGCCGAAGGCAGTCGCTTAACCGACTGAGCCACCCAGGCGCCCTATTTATTTATTTTAAAGAGAGAGAGAAAGTGTGTGTGAGCAGGGGGAGGAGCAGGGGGAGAGAAGCAGACTCACTGCTGAGTGCAGAGCTTGACCCAAAGCTCCATTTCACGGCTCTGAGATCATGACCTGAGCCAAAACCAAGAGTCAGATGCTCAACCTACTGAGCCACCTAGGCGCCCTTCCTCTGTCCATTTTTTAACCAGATTGGGCTTTTTTTCTACTGAGTTGTATGAGTTCTATATATGTTTTGGATACTAACCCCTTATCAGATATATGATTTGCAAATATTTTCTCTCATTTGGTAGACTGCCTTTTCATGATGTTGATGGTTTCCTTTGCTGTACAGAGCTTTTTAAGTTTGATATATTTCATTTATTTATTTTTGCTTTTGTTGCCTTTGCTTTCAGTGTTAAATTAAAAAAAAAAAATTACAGCCAAGACTGACGTCAAGGAGCTTATCACCTATGTTTTCTTCTAGGAGTTTTATGGTTTCACATCTTACATTCAAGTCTTTATTCCATTTTGAGTTGATTTCATGTATCTAGGTACTTTTAAAATCATTTTATAATTGAAGTTTACTGAATACTTTCTTCATGTCACCTTTAATTCTTAAAATTTATGAGGTAGGTATAATTCTTTATGGGGCAGGTATTACTTACTCAGTTCAGAAGAGTGAAGTCACCTGCCCAAGATCAAACAATTGATACCTGGAGGAGAGAAAATTTCAACTCCAGCGCTCTTTCACCACAAAACATTAATTTATAATTATGACTGAAGAAATGTACCAATATCCTACTATGTCTTTTAGGTAGTTTCCTGTACCTTCCTTTAGTGGCCACATTACAAACTAGGCATTATTGGCCTATTTTACAAATGAGCAAAATGAAGTCTGACAGTTTAAGGGATGTGCGCACATACGAAGTGACAGAATTCAAAACAAGCCCACTCTCTTCCCACTGTGCCACATTGTCTAGGGAAAGAAGCAGAGAAAAACTGACACTAATCAGAAAAAAACTTTAATTGCAGTTTTACCGCATTTTGCAACATCATGAACCACATGTGGAAATGTGGGAAAATAGAGATTATACAAGAATGTAACAATCCTGCAGCTTTTTTCTAAATGTAAGAGAAACAGCTGAGTCAGGTGACCTTCATTTATTGAACCTGTGCTGCTCATATTTTTCCCATGAGACTCTATGAAATGGATATTAAGGACTTAACACTGGGCGTTTTGCTTAACGGCATATATGCTAAAGTTCAGCAATGTACATGGAACTTCTTTCTGAAAATGTTCATCTTTTTCCATACCATGTTTGCAAATAAAGTGTATTTGTTTATAAAATCTTTAAAGACTGCTCTGAATTGTTTTTTAAAAATATTTCTCTTTAATGAAGGGGGGGAAATCGGAGGGGGAGACGAACCATGAGAGACTATGGACTCTGAGAAACAAACTGAGGGTTCTAGAGGGGAGGGGGGTAGAGGGATGGGTTAGCCTGGTGATGGGTATTAAGGAGGGCACATACTACATGGAGCACTGGGTGTTATACGCAAACAATGAATCATGGAACACTACATCAAAAGCTAATGATGTAATGTATGGTGATTAACATAATAATAAAAAATATTTCTCTTTAACTTAGTCATATGATTTGAAACAGGTTTTTTTTTTTTTTTAGGGGTGCTTGTGGTTCAGTCGGTTCAGGATCCAACTCTTGCTTTTGGCTCAGGTCATGATCGAGCCCCACGCTGGGCTTTGCACTCAGTTGCAAAGTCTGCTGTCCCTCTCCGTTTGCTTCTCCCCACAGCTCGCACTCTTTAAAAAAATAAAACAGATTTTTTTTCTAAAGCACACAAAGATATCTGTTCAATGTATTAGGTTCAGGAAAAGTTTATTATCTTACTAAGTACTTAATATTCATTCATTTAACAAATACATGTTGAACTCCAGCTATGTGCCAGAAATGGCCTTAGCTGCCAGGATCCAGTGTGGACCTTCGAATGTGTTTTCATGAAAAAGAAAAGAAAGAAATGTAAAAGAAACTCCTGTGAGGGTAAATCAAGTATACAGTAGTCTTAGCTTTTTAAAATGGTTAAAAAATGGATTCAGGGGCACCTGGGTGGCTCAGTCGTTTAAGCGTCTGCCTTCAGCTCAGGTCATGATCCCAGAGTCCTGGGATTGAGCCCCGCATTGGGCTCCCTGCTCAGCGGGGAGCCTGCTTCTCCCTCTCCCTCTGCCTGTTGCTCTGCCTACTTGTGCTCTCTCTCTTTGTGTCAAATAAATAAATAAAATCTTAAAAAAATAAAAAAAATTTAAAAATTTAAAAATGGATTCAAACTGAATTCTCATTTGATCTAAAAGTTGAAGATAATTTTTATTGGGAGTAAAATACAATTTTTATAAAGTTATATTAGTTATTTTTTAATATAAGAATTATTTAACGTAAATATGGTATGTATTTTAAGTATGACATTTGCGAGTTCTTCTCTTTTAAAATAACGGATTAAACCTTCCACTTAATAAAAACTTATTCACATAACATAATTATTTCATTAGTTATATGATTTCTTTTTCATTTGAGTTTACTCTCCTTATTTCTATGCAACATCATATTGGAGGTGCTATCCAATGTAATGAGTCAAGAAAAAGAAATAAAAGGAATACAGTTTGGAAAGAAAGAATAAAATGATCTTTCTCCAGAAACACAATTATCTATAATGAAAATGTGAAGGAATCTACAAAATAGTTACTAGAACTAGCAAATATGTTTAACAATATCATAGACTACAAGATCAATATACAAAACCCAATTTAATTCTGAATGTTAGAAATAACATATAGTTTGAGATTTGTTGCTCAACTTGATATGGATCACCATTACATTGATTTGTTTAAGTCACACAACCTGCCCACATGGGAAGTTCTAGCCTCAACGGCGATACAAGGCATAGCAGGAAACCCAAGGCTCCTGGGCCATAGGAGAAGCAAATGAATTCTTATCGGTCAGATGGAGACAAAAGTCATGCCAGACCGTGTGCTTATAAATGTATCAGGAGATTCAAGTTCTAGAGCTCCTGTTGAGGGCATCAAGCACAGGAGAATAATTCTACACTGTCTGCATCCACATGAGTTTCTCTAATTTCACAGTACACGAATGGGAATGAGCAACCTACCAGCAGGTCAGATTGCCAAGGCAGATCCTACTTGATTCAGGTGGATCATATAATTGTTTCTCAGGCTGGTGGAGAAAAAAGAATTAATTGCCCCTCTCCTTCCCTTAACCTCCTGGAGTCTAAAGATTTCCCTCCCCAGGTGCCACAACTGTTGCTCCACAAAATCAGTGTGTCCCATTCCAGTTATATCTTTACCTTTTTTCCAATAAACTCCTCCAGGATTTTTCCTGGCAGTTCCAAATATCTTGAAATTAGGCTTACGATTCTTCTTTCACTCATGCATTATTTAGATGTGTGTTTTTTAGTTGCCAAATATTTGGGGATTTTCCCCAAATATCATCTTGTTATTTTTTTTCTAATTTAATTTCCTTGTGGCCAGAGAATAACATGATCTCAATCATTTTAAATGTAGTAGGCAGAATAATGCACCCCTTTAATAATTTCCACATACTAATTCCCAGCCAGAAACTGGGAATATGTTACCTTACGTGGCAAAGGGGAATTAAGGTTTCCGATGGAATTAAATTTATTTAACAGCTGACCTTAAGTTGGAGAGAGTATCCCAGATTATCCAGGTAGGCCTTATATAATCAGAAGAGTCCTTTTAAGTGGAAGAGGATAAAAGAAAACAGAACCAAAGAGATGGCGGTATGAGTAAAAACTCACCCAAACATTGCTGCCATTGTGGATGGCCTCTAGAAGTTGGAAAAGGCAAGGAAACAGATTCTCCCCTAGAGCCTCCAGAAGGAGCACAGCCTTGCCAACAGTTTTAGTTTTAACTCAGTGAAACCCATTCTGGACTTAAGACCTCCAGAACCGTAAGGGAATAAAATCGTATTGTTTTAAGCTACTATATTTTTGGTAATTTGTTACAGCAGTCAAAAACCAAGACATTACATTTATTGTGACTTGACTATCACACAGAATATAGTCTATCTTGGGAAATACATTTGAAAGAATGTGTATTTTGCTGTTGTTGGATTGAGCGCTCTGCAAATCTCAGTTAGATCAGGTTGATTAATAGTGGTAGTCAAGTCTTAATATCCTTAATGATTTTCTACTTGTTCCAGCAGTTATTGGGAAAGGGGTGTTGAAATTTCTAAATAGAATTGTAAATTTGGCCATTTCTCCAATCAGATCAGTTTTTGCTTCATATATTTTAAAGCTGTTATTAGCTGCATACACATTTAGGATTTTTAGGTCTTCTTGATGAATGGACCACTTTATTATATGTAATGTATCTTTCACCCCTTCAATAGTCTCTGTTCTGAAGTCTATTTTGTCTGATATTAATATAACAACTCTAGCCTTCTTTTGATTAATATTTGCATGGTTTATCTTTTCCCATTCTTTTACATTTAATACATTTGTATCTTTACATTTAAAGCAGGTTTCTCAGAGACAGTAAATAATTGGGCTGTGCTTATTTATCCAGTCTAACAATTCATTCAAAAGAGAGCATTTAGAACATTTACATTTAATGTCATTATCAATATAATTAGGTTTAAATCTACCATCTTGCTATTTGTTTTAATTGGTCTCACCAGTCCTTTGTCACTTTTCCTCCTTTTTTCTTGCCTTCTTTGAAATTAAATGAATATTTGTTTTTTAGGATTCAATTTCATCTCCATTATTGGCTTATTGGTTATGTGTCTGTTTCTTAGTGCTCTGTATTTTTTAAAGTAGCTTCTCTATTGTTTACCATATACATCTTTATCACAGTGTACACTCAGATGTTACTTTCTTTTCATGCACAGTGTAAGAATCTCACAATGGTTTGGGGCACCTGGGTGGGTCAGTCAGTTGAGCATTCAACTCTTGATTTCGGCTCAGGTCATGATCTCAGGGTCTCCTGGAATCAGGCCTGTGGTGGGCTCTCCACTCAGCAGGGAGTCTGCCTGTCTCCCTCTCCTTCTGCCCCCCCCCACTCTCTCTCTCTCTCTGAAATAAATAAGTCTTTAATTAAAAAAAAAAATCTCATAATGGTAAGCATCCAGTTGCCTCTAAGCCCCTCTCCTTTCTGCTACTGCTATCTTACATTTTATTTCCACATATGTTATAAGCTCCAAAACACACTGTTAGTTTTGCTTTTAAGGGCCCATTATCCTTTAAGCTTATAAAAAATAACATGAAAAGAGAAGTCTTCTATATTTAGCCACATACCATTTCTGATGCTCTTCATTCCTTTCTGTACTTCTAAATTTTCATCTGGTCTTATTTTTCTTTTGCTTCCTTTATTTTATTATTTTTTAAGATTTTAAGATTTTTTTTAAGATTTTACTTATTTATTTATTTGAAAGAGAGAGAGAGTGAAAGTGAGCATGAGCAGGGGTGAAGGGGGCACAGGGAGAAGCAGACTCCCTGCCAAGCAGGGAACCCAATGCAGGGCTCAATCCCAGGACTCTGGGATCATGACCTGAGCCAAAGGCAGCTGCTTTAGCTGACTGAGCCACCCAAGCACTCCGAGAGCTTCCTTTAATATTTCTTTCAGTGTAGGTCTCTTGGTGATGAATTTTGTCAGCATTTGTTTGTCTGAAAGCCTTCATTTTACTGTCATTTTTGAAAAATATTTTTGCTGGGCATACAATTCTAGATTAACAGGTTTTTCCTTTCAGCAATTTAAAGATGTCACTCTATTGTCTTCCGGCTAGCATGGTTTCTGTTGAGGTCTGCTGTGATACTTATCTTTGTTCCACATATAATTTGTCTTTTTTCTCTGGCTGCTTTTAGGATTTTCTCTATGCCACTGGTTTTTAGCAAGTTGATTTTGATGTCTCTTGGTGCCATTTTCTTTATGATTCTTCTGCTTGGGGTTGATTGAGCTTCCTGGATCTGTACATTTAGTTTTCATCAAATTTGGAAAAATGTGGCCATTGTTTCTTCAAATACTTTCTCTGTTTCTCTTCTTCTATTGGGATTCCAATTATACATATGTTTTAAGTGTGATATTGTCCCCCAGCTCACTGAAAAAAAAATTAGCAAATCATCAACTTTTTACTATGATTTATATGAGATATTTAAGTCCATGTCTTCAAATTCACTAATCTTTTCTTCTACAGTATCTAATTGTTGTTAAGCCCACTCAGGGTATTTTTTTTTCATTTCAGATATGGTATTTCTCATACCAGAAGTTACATTTGAGTACTTTTTTATATTTTCCATCCCTCTTCTTATCATGTTCATGTTTTCTTCTACCTCCTTAAATAAATGGAGTATACTTACAATAATTGTTTTAATGACTATTGGCCAACTCTATCATCTTTTCCATATGTAATTCGGTTTCTTTACTTTTTCTCCTGTTTAAAGGTCCAATTTTCCTGCTTTTGTAAGCCTGGTAATTTTTTATTAGATGTTGGAGATTATGAATTTTGTCACTGGGATCAGGAATCCATTGTATTCCTTTAACTATCGTTGGGCTTTATAGTGGAATGCAATTAAATTAATCTGAGGCTGACTTGTAAGCTTTATTATGCACGACCAGAATAACCTCAAGCCTAGGGCTAGTTAGTCTCCATTACTGAGGCAATATCCTTCTGAGGATTCTACCTGATGTCCTGCGTATTATAACATCTTTCCACTCTCTCCAGTGAGAAAATAAACTATTCCCAGCTCTGTATGAGCTCTGAAGATTGTTTTTGCCTACTCCTTTCTGGTATTTCTTTCCTTAGATAGTATTCTCCTACACAGGTACTGACTAGTTCTTAGCCAAAGACTCAAGAGGATTCAACAGATCTCCACAGCTTTCTCTCTGTGCAGCTCCCACCTCTTCAGTATTTTGCCCCACAAATTCTAACCGCGACTCGAACTCAGAACTCTACTTCATCAACTCAGCAAGAACAAAGAACATTCTGGTTTTCCCCCCAGCACTGTGGCCTGGAAACTCTCTTTGGGCATTAAGTTGGGGCAATCATGGAGCTCACACCTTGATTTCCACACAGCCTGCCCTCCCCCTTTCTCTAAGGGATCACTCTCATGTGCTGTCTGTTGTCTGAAAACCATTGTTTAGTATGGTTATTTAAGGCAGATAGTCTCTGTTACTCCATCATGGCAGAAGGTAAACTGTTTTCTTGCTATTGTCCAATTTTTCAAGTCCTTAAACATCTATTTGTATCAAATCAGTTTTAAAGGAAACTACTATAGGGGCACCTGGGTGGCTCAGGCAGTAAAGCACCCGACTCTTGATTTCGGCTCAGGTCATGGTCTCAAGGTCCTGGGATGGAGCCTCGCATTGGGCTCCACGCTCAGTGAGGAGTCTGTCTGTCTCCCTCTCCCTCTACTCCTCCCCCCTGCTTGCTCTGTCTCTCTCTCTCAAATAAATACATCTTTAAAAAAAAAAAGGACCATACTATAACTAATGGTTGCTTGAGGAAGAAAACTATAGTTGGGAGGATATATACTAGAGCTTCAACAATCTTCTGGTTGACTGTGTAACAACAAAGTTATTGTAGTTTTCAGGCCTATCCTTGTATTTCAATACTGTGGGGATTGCCAAGTAAGAGAAATGGCAGGAGAGATTTTTCCATTTATTCATTCATTAATAAACATTTATTGATTATCTGACTATATCTAAGACAATGCTTTAGGCACTAAGTTGATACAAAGATGCATAAATCATCCTTGTTCTTATTATTCTTATAAGAAGCTGAAAGTCTAATAGGTGAGATAAAGATATAGAAATCACACATACATCCAGTGTGTAGTCAATGTCTTTGGAAAGGTATTTCTTAAGTGTCACAGAAATTCATACAGGAAAGGCATAACTCGGCTATGGACTTTAGATACATCTAGATTTTTCAAGAGTTGAAACAATCTCAAAAAGCCATTATTTCAATTTAAAAACCCTGCCTACGCTAGCCTCAAAAAAAAAAAAAAAAAAAAAGGCAGCATACAGCTATGTTTCGCAATCTTAAATCCTGGCATTGTTTTATTTTCTTTGAAAATGTTGGTTTTACTTTACATTTTTCCCCCCAAAACATCCATTCCATCCATATAAAAGACTGCTCTGCTACAAAACTTCCATCTTTGATCATTTCTTTTAACATTTCAAGATGTTGGGGCTCCCGGGTGGCTCAGATGGTTAAGCGTCTGCCTTCGGCTCAGGTCATGATCCCAGGGTCCTGGGATGGAGCCCCGCATCGGGCTCCTGGCTCAGCGAGGAGCCTGCTTCTCCCTCTCCCTCTGCCTCTCTCCCTGCTCATGCTTTCTCTCTCTCTCTCTCTGTATCTCTGTGTCTCAAATGAATAAATAAAATCTTAAAAAAAAAAAAATTTCAAGATGTTTGCTGTATCAGAACAGCCTCATTGCATCTATTTTGGGAACAGTCAGAACTTTAAACTACCTACTGTCACAAGCAATATCACAATCACTATACTTTCCCCTGCATCAATATACCTCAAAGTGTACTCCATGGAGCCATGGCTATCCTGGGAAGTTTATGGAGGCAGGATGTCCATTATTTTGTGGGAACAGAGGATGGAAGAAGGGAATTCTTGAGACTATTTTGCTCATATATGTTTTATAAATATGAAATGTAATACAGATTTACAAATAGTTGGTATAGTCTCAAAGGTTCCATATGCCCTATAATGTTGGTCAGTACACCCAGTTATTATTCAGTTTGTGACAGAGCCTGTCTCAGCTAACACTTTCATCATTTTATCCTACCACCTCCATTAATATAACCTAAATTCGTATTTTTCTCTTATGCTGCATCATATGTGAAATTCATAAAATGGATCACTAGCTCAAAATGGATGACTGCTGGATATTTAAAAGTAGGGATAAAAATAGCAGCATAAAGTACCACAAGCAAAAATAGTAAACAAAAGTCCAGGGTGCATACACAATATCCATTTATGAGATTAAAGGTTATTTTATATTAACAAAGAGCAAGCATTATGAAAATTTTCACTGGGTTAATAACACAGGATTACTCTGACCACTAACATCTGTTTTCCAAATTTGCTACACTTCTCTGTTATACTCAGAACCTAGGCAAATATAAAGTCCTTGTCATTTTGCTAGCACATTGCCAACCCAAATTATTATAGGTATATTGCAGGAAACAGAAATCTAGCATGTTTAAACTACTAGTCTGAAAAAAAATAAAATAAAATCCTTAGCTATCCTTCCACAGCCTACAGAGGATATTGTTAACTGTAAAATTATATTCTAAGAATACATTGGTTGGGGTCAAATATAACCATAAAGGTTATTGTAATGTTTGTCAAAGTGAAAAGAATATAGGCAATGCCCCACTATGCTAAAACTCAAATACAGTAACATACATTTTTCAAGGTAACAACATCTTATTATGCTTATATAAAGTTAACCTTAGTATCAATTTTTTTAAATAGTAAAACTCTTTAAGATGAATGAGGCTATTGTGAATAACTTCCTGAAAAAATCCTGGTAGTTTTAAATATTTACACCTAAACTAAAAACATACAAGCACTCTTCTATACAACACTGAATAGCAGATGGGATCATTTCCTACAATGTGGTAGCAAAGAAAAAAAGAACAGATTGTACTATTTCTGTTTGGACAGCAATAAAATGAACAGCAAAGAACTTCTAAGATATACCTGTGAATAAATAATCCAAAAAAATTTTTTCCTTATTTCTTAAATCACTTTTCGGTGCAAACATTTATAAACATATAAAGTACACATATGTATAAATGTCTGTTTTTTTATATTAAATTTTAAATATATTTACATAAATATGGGTGACAAGGAGATCTATCACTATGTAAAGATCATTGTTAAAATTTGGGTATCAGTTTCTTTTTTTTTTTTTAAGATTTTATTTATTTATTTGACAGAGAGACACAGCGAGAGAGGGAACACAAGCAGGGGGAGAGGGAGAGGGAGAAGCAGGCTTCCCGCTGAGCAGGGAGCCCAACGCAGGGCTCGATCCCAGGATCATGATCCCAGCCCAAGGCAGACGCTTAACGACTGAGCCACCCAGGCGCCCCTGGGTATCAGTTTCTAACATGGCTTCACCTTAATCTGTTCTTGCATTTGGTCCTCTGCTGTGGTCACTGCATTTATCTGGAATGCCCAGGCTGTTCCTCTCTGTGTCCCTGACGCTCCTTAAAGCTGGGTGTAACACTAACTCTGGTTTTATATCTTACTTGATATAATTCTTGAGAAAACATAATGGGTTTTTGGTTTGTTTTTAATTTCTTTCACTCTCCTGCTCTCTCTTTTCTCTCTCTCTCTTTTTTTTCTTGCTTTGTTTCCAGTATTTTCTTTATCTTTTAAAGACAGAGAAAGCTGTCTATCCTAGCTCAGGCGCCCCAGAAAACAGTGAGCCCAAGGCAGCAAGAGTAATGGATTAAGTGAGGAAAGGAAATGGGGTCTACAAAAGAAGAGGGTGGGTTAATGTGCCAGCCATGGATTCTTAATCTTGCTCCGGGCAGCCATAGAGACCACAGAGCAGCCTACAGGGGAGAGGGCTGGGCACTATCTGTCCCCCGGGCCACTCAGGCGAGTGCGTTAACCACCCTGCCTAACCTCTCCCAGGGAGTCCCCGGGCTGGGCAATGCCCACTCCCAATCCCCTCCCACGGGGCGCCCCCTGCCGGGCAGCAGCAAAAACACTAGGGAAGTGGAACTATGCATACGGGGAGACTAGTGTCTTAAAAAGGTTACTAATCTGTTAAGTAAATATATTTAGGATAATGAGAGCCAGGTTTCTCATTCTCCAAAAAGGGAGAAGACCTAAACAAAACTTGTGCTGTTGGACCAAAATGAAGAATACCAGTGTGAAACTATGGTTTTCAATAGGAAGAGATACAGAAATAAATACGATGTAAATGTGTCCGTAACTCTGGCCCCGGAGGGATGCTGGGAACACCGGCACTGCAACACTAATGAGCACTCTTTTTTTTTTAAAGATTTTATTTATTTGACAGAGAGAGATACAGCGAGAGAGGGAACACAAGCAGCGGGAGGGGGAGGGGGAGAAGCAGGCTTCCCGCGGAGCAGGGAGCCCGATGCGGGGCTCGATCCCAGGACCCTGGGATCGTGACCTGAGCCGAAGGCAGATGCTTAACGACTGAGCCACCCAGGCGCCCCAAATGAGCACTCTTGATACTCAAATCTTGATTCCTAAATTCTATGATCCTTTTAAAGGAACTTAGGCCTTCTTGCAGAAAGGGCTTATCTCAAGGCTAGGGAAAGGAAAGAACATATCTCTGGGATAGCTCATTATGCCAGAAAGTAGAGAACTGCTTAAGAATGATGGGGACATATCAGAAGAACAGAGAAACTAACCTGAGAGGGCTCCTATTGGGTGATCTAAGAATTCAGGCATGGAAATAAATAATGATAATAGCTTGGAACCCATTGAGTACAACAGGAAGTCATGAGTCCATACTGACATACACAAAAAATAAATTTTAAAATAGATGGAAAGAAGAGAAAGCATTTTCCTTAGTAGAATGGCAACTAATAAATACAGAAAGAATGATTAAATTAGAAAATCAATTTGGCAAATACCAGTCATTATTTTTAAAAAAATTACCTCTAGCATTTAAAGATACGTATATAAAATGACAAAATTTTAATGAAGAATGACCTGAGCTTTTGTTTCCCAGCACTGTGTGGCTTAAGAAGCATAAAAATTAGGAGTTAGGCTCTGACTCCCAGGCTGTGCCTAATTCTTAGCTACTTCTCTGATTCTTAGTTTCCTCATTGTAAAGGGATATGAACTAGATTCATGGTTCTAAGCTGTTACATTCAAGAAAGCCTTTTTTTTTTTCCAAATAAAATCTTACATGAAGCTATAATATATAAAATTCAGATAAATAGCTTGGGAATAAAATTTTCTGAGGAAAATTTAAGTAAAAACCAAAATGGGTATACTTAATAGAAAACGCTCAGAAATCTGGAGTTTTCAGACTTCAAAAAACAATGTAGGGTGGGGGAAATAGTCATAAAAGATTCTGTTACAACTTAATATTGCAGATCCGACATTAACAATAGTCAAGTTTAGTAGCCTTCCCAGAATCTAAAACACTTAAAGGAAATTTCTAAAAGATGAGTTGATCCAGAAATTTGTTTTTAAAAGATTATCAAGAACTGGAAATAGTTCATTCATTTTTATGACATCAAACATAATTACCAAAGGATTTCACTAGAATACTGCCAGTTATGGGCTGATACTGCAAGTCACAAAGTACTAATTAAGGAATAACCAGGCTGGGAAGGAACTTAAGGGTCACGCATTCCAACCTCCTATTCCAGAGGACAGAAACTCCTGTCATTTAACAACTGCTCATCCACCTATATGGTGGGAAACCCCAGCATCTCATGAGGTATAGAATAAATCTGGAACTGAAAAGTTAAATGCCTTCCCTAATCTTCTTACATTTGATCTGAGAAACATTAACTATTATATGAGATGCATTATGTCAAAAAACATAAAGACAGAGGGCACCAATAGGTGAGGATAAAGAAATCTAAATTACAGTGTTAAATAGAAATTGTTCTATTTGGGTATAGGGAAAACTAAGCCATTATTTAACCTCAAGGATAAAGAAAGAATTACTAAGGCATCCGGATAGAAAAGGCAATGTGGAAAAATCAGTCTGTTCTCAGATTTTTCTGCAATAAAAAAGTCAGAAGACAATGGAACAAAATTTGGAGGGAAGGAAAATGGGACTCAAGAATATGATATTCAGCCAAATTATTCATGTATAAAGACAACAGACAGACATTCTCAAACCTAAAATAATGGGAAAAAAAATACTCATGAGCCATTCTTGAAAGTATTCGCAGGTATGAGACAGCAACAGAGGTGCTTCCAGGAACAGCATCAGCCTCCTGACCCTTGGATGGCATCAGAACACTGGCAGTCCAGGGGTGGCCTCTGATCTGTATTCCCTCAACCTCTTGGGGACTTGGTGAGGACCCAATACCCAGAATTAAAACCCTTCCTGCTTAAAATACCTAGAATGTTCTGTTTACTGCATTGAAACCTTGCTGATACAGCACTTTACTGCATTCATTTTGATTCTTTACAATTGCATGTATCATATTTATTTTTGCAAAAGCAATCTAGCAATTTTCATTCGAGCAAATAAAAAATATGGAAGCAAATATGACAAGACGTTCATGGTGTTGAACTCTGGATGGTAGCATAGGAAAGGCTATTCCCTTTTACTTTTTAAATTCTTTTTTCCAAAAATAGTTCTCCTTTAAAGAAATAAATAGCTCATTTTAGCTGTAGAGTAGAAATAGGATTATAGGGAAGCAAGGCTGGAATCAGGAAAACCACTTAGGATGCTGATGCAATAATCCCAAACTACCCTTGCAGCCTACACTATAGCTAGATATTTTTATCCTAATTGTATCTGGTTGAAATAGAAGTAAATAACATTTAAATCTGGATGGTCAGGAGGCCTTTCTATTTCCTTTAGCCACAACAGCAGATGAGTGCCTTGAATCGAAAGTCAAAGTACCCTAAGATATTTCTAAATAGGTTGACTTAAACCACCATAACATTTCCATTAGTCAGATAAAAGTTCAAGGATAGGGCCAAGGACAGTGAAAAGTTGCTTTCCAATTTCAATTCTGTTGCGAATAAATAATCTTCAGAAACTTGTATTTGTCATTCCTTGTATGAGTATTAAAATACCTTTTTATTTCTTGAGTAAATGACTTTATTCTTTTAGTATTGCAACATTAAGCCAAATGCCACCAGTAATAATCAATAGTAAAGTTCCATGCAAGCTTTTAAAGGCCCTAACCATAGACTTTCCCTAATGATGCATTTCTATGCTGAAGTCTATAACATCATCTTTTCAAGTATTAATAAAATGGTTATCTAAACTACATCAGAAAAAAATAGTCTATTATTTTTAGAAGTGTTCAATTCATAATATGGGCAGAATATTGAAGCAGCTAGTCTCTCTATACACTATCTGGTTTCTCAAGGGCTATGTTACCGAATTTATTAAATGCTCAAGTGGAGGGATTATTACAAATATAAGCAATTTATTTATTTTTTTTTAAAGATTTTATTTATTTTTATTTGAGAGAGAATGAAAGACAGAGAGCACGAGAGGGAAGAGGGCAGAGGGAGAAGCAGACCCCCCTGCTGAGCAGGGAGCCCGATGTGGGACTCGATCCCGGGACTCCAGGATCATGACCTGAGCCGAAGGCAGTCGCTTAACCAACTGAGCCACCCAGGCGCCCCACAAATATAAGCAATTTAAAAGCACTAAGAAGAATGTCTGAAATGAGTTGCCAAAGGGAGCAAATAAACATTGTGGAGAAAGAGAAAATGATACATAATTCTATATTGTATAAAAGTTAAGGACGAAAAAAGTTAGAGGACTTTTAACAGAAAGAAGTCTTAAATTACAAACCACCAAAAGAGAAACCTACACATACACACATATACAGAAAACAATCTGATAACCAACAACTTCTTTGTCAATACTACAGAAACTGGAGCTATTATCAACTTATTTTAATTAGCAGGCTTTACCTGTTTCCCTTGGATGAACTGTATTGTCACATCCAAATGGCACATCTTTAAACCAATATTCTGTTGCTTACATATTCTTGGAAAAGAGACATAACTTACTTATGAGAAAATAATCAAATTCTCAACATTCTATGTTAAAATTTTATGGTCCCAGAAAATAGAAACAGAGTCACCATCAGAGAAAGCATGAATAACAGTAAGATTTCTAGAAAATGAGCACTAAAAAAAGTTATCATGTTTTCCTACAAAACACTTTACTGATATAAATATTATGTCTTTCGCTTTCCAGCTTTATGTTGGAGGTGGATTTTTCTCCTTTCTCCAGGTGGTCATTGTCCAAAAGGCCAGTGCAGAAAGTTTCCATGACAGGGAATAGAAAATAAATTACTATGTTAGCCCAGATTATACATCCAAATATACACATGGAATTCTTTTTGCTTTTTGCTGTATAGTAATTGTTTTAGTCCGTTCATGCTACTCTAACAAAATACCATAAACTGGGGGGCTTATAAACAACAGCAATTTATTTCTCACAGTTCCAGAGGCTGGGAAGTCTAACATCAAAGCATTGGCAGATTCAGTGTTTAGTGAGGGCTGGCTTCCTGTTTCATAAATCTCTATCTTTTCACCCTGGGGGGAGGGGGGAGGGGGGAGGAGCTCTCCGAAGTCCCTTTTATAAAGGCACTAATACCATTCATGAGGGCTCCACCCTCCCTACCTAAGCACCTTCCAAAGGCCCCATCTCCAAATACCATCACGTTGGGTATTAGGTTTTAACATATGAACTTTGGGGAGACACATTCGGTCTATAGCAATAATTCTTTTATTCTACAGACCAATAAAGAATTGAACTATTTCCTCTCCACCACAGCAGTATGAATAACAATTTTACCAGTCAAGTAATCGTTTTAAGCTATGTCTTAGAGGCTAGGGACTTGGGTGTTTTTTTTTTTTTAAATCACAGACTAAATTTTGAGAAGTTTATTTATAAAAACTATTTGTACAATATTTACAAACACCATCTGCAATTTCCAGAGAAAGGTTATAAGAGGATTACATGCAACGATCCAAAATGAAAAGTGGAATCACGCTGAACGTGGGCTCATGTTAAAAGGAGAAAGCTATTATTGTAGGAGATTCAAAGCTGACTATATTATACGTTGTTTAAAATTGTTCAAGAGATTGAGAGTCTTCAAAAGGAAAAATAGGGAGTTTCAATTAGGAGTCTAGAAATCCAAGGATGGAAATAGCTAACAGCGGCGGATCTGAGGTGACAATGGGTAAAATGCAGACAGCAGCCCAAAAATAGAAAAGAGTAGAAAGAAGCTGCAGAGACAGGTAGCAGCAAGTGCTCTTGTGGTAACCACAGTAATCAAATCAGCACCGTGAGAGGCTGAGGAGAGTCCCCACCTCCCCCACCCCAAACTTCAGTTAGTGGCTCCAGCGACCCACAGACACTACATATAAGTAGTCTAAGTAGTCTAAACAACAGGCAGAAGCAATGCGGACTCATTGACAGATGTGTTAAGGGCTCAATTTCCAAGGGACTTCTGAAAGATTTGCAAATGAAGGGATGAGAATGACAGGATTTTATTTATAGATTAACAAGGGTGCAAAAACAACGAGAGTGGAAGGTCAGCCAAGTACTTACTGCACTTTTACACTTAGATCTCGTGTTCATTGATGTCCTTCGCCCCAAGAGATGCGCTTTTCACGATCAAGTAAATATTTTAGTTATACAGTTCTTTCGCTTTAGAACAGTGAGAAACAATGCAGCAGCACAGCCACCACACAAACCTGCCAGCCCGAAAATGAATATTCTAAACGTATTGCCAAACTGGACGGATTATTACAGTTTCAAACACCACTAGTAGATTTAATGTCAGCGTAACTAATTGCAGAAATAGGACCTAACGCAGGAAAGAGTTCAAAAGAGACAGAGCGAGTTGAAGCTCACTTTTACATCTTATTCCATTTAATCCTCGTAACGACCGCACGGAGTGATCTACTCATCTCAGTTTTAAAATTAGAAAACCGAGGCTCAAAGATGTTCACTAACTCACTTACTATCATACCACTGGAATGTGTAAGAGGCAGAGGGGTCCATATGCCTTAAAAACCCAGGCAACGTGGGGCGCCTGGGTGGCTCAGTTGGTTAAGCAACTGCCTTCGGCTCAGGTCATGATCCTGGAGTCCCGGGATCGAGTCCCGCATCAGGCTCCCTGCTCGGCGGGGAGTCTGCTTCTCCCTCTGACCCTCCCCCCTCTCATGTGCTCTCTCATTCTCTCTCTGTCAAATAAATAAATAAAATCTTAAAAAAAAAAAAAAAAACCCAGGCAACATCCATTACAACACATCACTGGTCTACTGCTGGATATGAAAAGAGCACCAGGTACTACTCCTTTCCAGTGTGGCATCTACTTACCAATAGTCTATTTCGTTTTTCCACAACTTGTTCTGTTAAATCAAACCATGCCTGTATTAGAAGTTTTGAGGTATTATTCAACATGACAAACCTACACCAGATAGTGAATAGTGAAAAGGTAGTTAAAATGTAATCTTTGTAATCCTGGTGCATAAATAGCGTCTATATTCAAGGTGTTAGGGAAAGAGCAGATGGATGGGTACTGGAGGCAGCCTGTTTTGAAACATGATCTGAGTTAGCAGATACACAGTTATGTTATAGTCCGTATGCCAAGGTAGGGCAGAGATGCCTTATTCTCCCCCCTTTCCATAATGTGGATTGCTTCAAGTGTCATCTTCATAGTTATTTTAATATGTCATGATAAATAAAGAGTTTACAAATATTTCCTTTAATTTAGTCAAAGAAGAAGGGGAAGATAAAATCTAGTGCTTTTCACAGCTGATTTTTGAGTGAGATACCTGAACTTTAATCATCCTCAGGATAGAGTCTTGGTAAACGTGGTGACCTTATCGAAGACATGAAACTGTAAGAATAGTAGGGTTTAATCATGGCAAAAATCGGACTCTGAAGAACTACTTAATATGCCTTCATTACTCTTTAAGGAACACACTTAACTCAGTAATAATTTCCTATGTCCAAAACACAAAAAAGCAAATAAATCAGCACCCTTCAACTGTGATTGTTTTCTATGTACCTTAAAACCATAATGACTATAATGAAAGAAAAATAATCATTACTTTCAAAACATGTATTAGACCATAATAAAAGCATAAACAGAACTTTCTAAATTTTCTGATTAGTCTTTCCTGTCTAACAAAAACATTGTGGTAATTTCTATGAGAACTCCTGAAAAAAGTTCAATGAATTCAGTGGACGCACACACAAAAATGTGTTTTAAAGCGAGGGTAGCAAAGTACTCATATAGCAGAGGACCAGGAGAAAAAGTCATTGTGCACTTGAAGCTTGCTAAGATGCACTTCTCCCTTGGGGCCTGACTTCCATTACTCATTCTTCAATACAATGGAATATTACTCAGCCATCAGAAAGGATGAATACCCACCATTTGCATCGACATGGATGGAACTGGAGGAGATTATGCTAAGTGAAGTAAGTGAAGCAGAGAAAGACAATTATCATATGAATTCACTCATATGTGGAACGTAAGGAATAGAGCAGAGGACCACAGGGGAAGGGAGGGAAAACTGGGAAGAAATCAGAGAGGGAGACAAACCATGAAAGACTCTGCACACTGGGAAACAAACTGAGGTTTACAGAAGGGAGGGGGGTGGGGGGATGGGTATTAAGGAGGGCACTGTGGTGATGAGCACTGGGTGTTATACGCAACTAATGAATCATTGAACACTACATAAGAAATTAAAGATGTATTATATGTTGGCTAATTGAACATAATGAAAAAACAGACTCAGTTCAATTATGGCCTCCTCTGGCAATCTTCCCATCTGCCCGCGAGCGCCCTCTATGCTTGCCTTGTTATAGCATGCATCCATTACTGTATATATTTATATACAAGGCCATCTGCCCACCCATTCCCTACAAGAAGGGACTGTGTTCTACTAGTTTTATATTCCCAGCACAGAATGAACGCTTAATAAATAGCAAAGAAAAAAGGTATTAATATGCTGCATACCTTGCTATATAAAATACTGAGTGTCTATTGGGCAGGATACTGGTCTAAAACTAAGTTACTTCTACCCCACAGATACCAAAGGGAAGGCTGAATATTACCACCACAACTAGAATATATAAAAGAATTTCTCAAAACTAGAACTGTTCCCTTATTCATTCAACAAAGACGTTTTAGGCAACAACTTTGTAACAGGCAGTGTTCTAGGTACCAGAGATAGAGCAGGCGAAAAAACAAATATCCCTGCCCCCGTGGAGTTTTTATTCTAGTGTTAGAAGACGGACAATAGAGAAATAAACATACTATATAGGTATCGGATGGTGATCAGTGATGAGGGGAAAGTAAAGAGGGAAAGAAACTGAAGCATGCCAGGCTGGGGGTGGGTAGTTGCAATTTTGGAGAGCATTGCCCAGGCAGGTCTCACTGAGGGGACATCTGAGGGAAGGGAGGGAATCTTATTAATTAAAGAGACCTTTTCCTTTATTTAAAATTTCATTGGTTAAAAGCACTATGTTCTATAAGTTGTTGAAATAAAACTCCAAAAAGACACTGCCCTATCTACGCTTTCATAATGAGATTTCACAATCCAGTAAATTTAGAAATTACTCTAAAACAGAACTAATGAATTGCAATTGCCTGATGACAATGAGCAGATCTATGTTTCCTTGCAAGGTAAACTTTTTTTTCCTTGACCATCACAGAGTAAGTTTTGTTTTAGATGCTGATTTTATTTTAATCATCAAACTTGCTATGGTACATTATCTATTTGCTTTAATATTAATATAATAACTGACCTCTATTGAGTACTAATTATGTTCCAACCCCTGTTCTCAATACTCCTATTATCTCATTTAAATCCTCACAAGTCTATGAGGTAGGTACTACTATCTTCCCAATTCTACAGGTGAGTCTGCTTTAGAGAGATTAAGTAACTTCTCAGTCACTTAGACAGTAAGTCAGACAAATGGGATTTAAGACCAGGCCTTTCTCAAAAAACAAAGTCCATGTTCTTAACCACAACATTCTACTGCTTCAAAGGTAAGAGCAATTGTGTTACATCAGCATTTCAACACACCTGCTCATTAATTCTTCAAATATAAACTGCATATGGAAAGAGACCTCATAACAAAGGATTCTCTTGTAATTCAGACATTAAGCAATATGAACTCCTAGAAGCAAAGTACAGCCCCTATTTTTAAAGACCACTTTGGGAATCTATTTCATACACTCAGTGAATGGTGATCATAGAAGAGTCATTATGACAGGGAAAAAGAAATAAATGTAACTGATAAAAACAAAAGTAAACCACATCTTCTGTCTCTAAGAATATCTCTAGTCTCAGAGTTGCTCCTTTTAAATTAAATCAACACAGAAGCAAGAAATGTATTATTAATTGTTGGATCAATTGTAGCAATAATTAATAATTAAACCCAAAGATTAAGAACTAATGGAAAGTGTTGGTGTTCACACACACAATGGTATCTATTTGTTGTTTCAAGCTTTTATGGTCTTTCTGGGACAAAAGCCATTTTTCTATCACATGAACAGATTATCTCAAAGTCAAATATGTGTTTGGTGTAAAGAAAAATGGGTCATCTTAATGAAATGAGTAATTCTGTGTTCTACCATCAAAATTCTTTTTTTGTAGTGATTTAAAAATTAAAACATAAACTAGTTTCTCTTCTGACAGAACAGATTTTGGGATATACTATTCTGATTTGATGGGTTCTGAAGTGATTGGTTTCAACTCAAATATTGACTCTGCTTTCATGAATAATAAAAAGTATTTAAAAGTCTCTGATAGGGGCACCTGGGTGGCTCAGTCGTTAAGCGTCTGCCTTCAGCTCAGGTCATGATCCCTGGGTCCTGGGACTGAGCCCCGCATCAGGCTCCCTGCTCAGCGGGAAGCCTGCTTCTCCCTCTCCCACTCCCCCTGCTTGTGTTCCCTCTCTCGCTGTGTCACTCTCTGTCAAATAAAGAAATAAAATCTTTAAAAAAAAAAAAAAGTCTCTGATAACTCTTTTCTCCTGAGGACTAAAAATAAGAAACTCAACAAAGTTAAGGTTTTTAATAGATGTTTTCTTGTAGAAATGTTTCCTAAATGGGATTTCATAGACCATTTTAGTCTTATTTGAAAAGAAAAACAGAAATGAATGTTATTTTTCCTTTGAAATAGTTTAATCTACAGTTGATTATTGTTAGTTGCAGTAGTTATGCCCTATAAACTTGCTGTGGCAGCAACAAATGATACCAATAAGCTAAAGCAATCTCAAGAAAGAAGAACAAACCTGGAGGCATCATGCACCTGATTCCAAACTATATTACAAAGCTATAGCAAGCAAAACAGTATGGTACTGGCATAAAAGCAGACACATAAATCAGTGGAACAGAATAGAGAGCCCAGAAGTAAAGCCACATACTATGGTCAATTAATTTACAACAAAGGAGTCATGAATATCCACAGAGGAAAGGACTGTCTCTTCAATAAACGATGTTGGAAAAACTGAACAACCACCTGTGAAAAAAATGAAACTGGACCATTTTCTCACAACATACATAAAAATTAACTCAAAATGGATTAAAGACCTGAATGTAAGACCTAAAACCATAAAACTCTTAAAAGGAAATTCCCTGACAGTAAGCTCCTTGACATTGGTCTTGGCATTGAGTTTTTTGGAGTCTGACATGAAAAACAAAGGCAACAGGAGCAAAAATAACCAAGTGGGACTACATCAAACTAAAAAGCTTCTGAACAGCAAAGGAAACCACTAAAAAGATGAAAAGGCAGAAAAATGAAAAATGAAAAGGGGAAAACATTTGCAAATCATATATCTGATAAGAGTTCATATCCAAAATATATAAAGAACTTATGAACCTCAGTAGCAAAACAAACAAATAAAATAGATATTTTTCCAAATAAGACATACACATGGCCAACAGGTATGTGAAAAGGTGCGCAACATCACAAATCATCAGGAAAATGCAAATCAAAAGCACAATGAGATATTATCTCATATCTGTTAGAACAGCTATTATAAAAAACAAGAAATAAATAACATTTTTTGGTGAAGTTGTGATGGGAACGTAGCGTGGTGCAGTCACTATGTAAAACACAGAGGTTCCTCAAAAAAATAAAAATAGAACTGCCGTATGATCCAGCAATTTCACTTCTTGGTATTTAATCTGAAGAAAATGAAAACACTAACTCAAAAAGATACATACACCCCCATGTTCACCGCAGCATGACTTACAATAGCCAAAACATGGAAAAAACCTAAAGGGTCCATAAATGGATGAATAGATAAAGATGAGGTGGTATATATACATACAATGCAATATTATTCAGCCATAAAAAAAAGAAAGAAATCTTACCATTTGCGACAACATGGATGGAACTTGAGGGCATTATGCTAAATGAAATGTCAGACAGAGAAAAAAAATACCATATGATTTCATTTATATGTGAAATCTAAAACAACAACAACAACAAAAACCCAAGCTCATAGATACAGAGAACAGACAGATGGGTGCCAAAGGCTAGGGGGTAGGGGGGGGATTATAAAATGGGTAAAAGGGGTCAAAAGTTACAAACTTCCAGTTATAAAATAAGTAAATCATGGGGATATAACATACAGCATGGTGACTGTAGTTAATAATACTATATTGCATATTTGAAAGTTGCTAAGAGAGTAAATCTTAAAAGTCCTCATCACAAGAATAAAGTATTTGTAACTATGTATGGTGATGGATGCCAACTAGACTTATTGTGATCATTTTGCAATATATACAAATATTCAATACAAAATATTGAACCATTACGTTGTATATCTAAAATTAACATAATATTTTATGCCATTATACCTCCATAATAATTTTTTTAATTAAAAAAATACTGACTAGAACTATAACAAAAAGATACCTCAAAACTCAAGAAACTAAAAAAAGTCTCTGAACACCCAGTTAGTGAATACTGAACCAAAGCTCCTAGGGGAAATGAAGGGCTAAGTTCCTGTGAGCCCTTCCATCAACTGATCAATACTTAGCCCTGTTTTATGCCCTGTTTAATACTTATTTTTCATCCATTAACATTGAACCCATGGCCAATCGCACTTTAACTCACACTTCAAGGAAGCTTAGATAACACACCTATTTTTTCCTTAAGGCATGCGCAAGCTTCTTGATTTTAGGAACTCTAGACAGCATTTCAGGACTAGGCTTGGGCCCAGTTTTAAAACAGCAAGATCACCAACAAGAGCACAAAAATGTGAAAAACATCTTACTAAATAGATCACAAAAAGGTCACTTGTTTGCTATCTGGGAAGGCAGACTGTCACCTGGATCAACCCCAGCTGGTGATATGTTCATGCAGCAACTCAAATTTCTCCCGACTCTACACCTGTCCACCAGTGACCACAAAAGCTTGGCAAGTATTGATTTGGGAGTTACAAATAAGCTTTAGTGAGTAGGCGAATTAGAAAATATGGAATCCATGAAGAAGTAGGATCCACCAAATACAATGTTAAGTACATGCATGTAGTGTTGTTTATTGTGTGGAAAGCTGTACTAAACGTTGTGCTGTGTTACACAATAGCATCAGCAAGCTGCACTAAAGATTGCTGGACATCGGAAGGTATGACTTCTAACCTCACAGTGATGCAAAAGCAGCATTTCACTATTGGTCATTGGATGTATGTCATCACTGGCCTGGGCCATATATTTTGTCTTATCAGGTCAAAATACATTCCAATGGTTTTTGCATACAAAAAATTTCTAGTAGATGTGCTTATACTGTTTCAGGGGCTGAAGGAACAGAATTTTTCACAAAAGAGGTACATTTTATCAAACAAGTTCCTATTAGTATTCTGTCAATGCATCACAGTTTACTAAAAATTTTTGTTCGATTAAGTTTTACAAATGCTACCAATAGCCAAGGCTTTTTATTATCAAGTTTTTTAAATTAATATTTAAGGTAAGTTCAGCCATATTATTCTATTTACAAATCTGGCAAATTTCAACAATCTGTCTGAGGGGCTACTTGTTTTATTATCAATATTTAACTTTTGCTTATTATAAAAATTAGGTTATGCAGACTTTCAGCTTCTAATATCTCAATAACATCTTTATAATAATCATATCAATAAATACAGAGCATACCAGTAGGGGTTTTTTTTGGTTTGTTTTTGCTTTTACACAAATGATAAATTACTGAATTATTATTTAATTATTCCTTTATATAGAATCAGAAAAATTAATGCATACTGCTAGGTGGGTAATACCATCTATCTTTGATTATTACTACAGAAATGTTGAATCCACCTCTATTAATATGAAGTATTACACCACCTAATTATCAGATGTTTTATTAATACAAAGTGAGTGGTATTTGAATTCCTTTGGTGTATAAAAATTCAAAATCTCTCTTTTCATCTTTCTGTAATGAGATACATCCAAATTTAAAAGCTAAAGGTTTTTCCTATTGCAAAAGCAAACGTGTAACCTGCAAAATAGAATTGAAAATAGTAATAAACAATAAAAACCCTCAGCAAAGTAGGTTTAGAGGGAACATACATCAACATAATAAAGGCGATCTATGAAAAATCCACAGCTTACATCCTTAATGAGGAAAAACTGACAGCTTTCCCCCTAAGGTCAGGATGTCAGGATGTCCACTCTCGCCACTTTTATTCAACAGAACACTGGAAGTCCTAGCCACACCAATCAGACAACAAAAAGAAATAAAAGGTATCCAAATTGGCAAGGAAGGAGTAAAAATTTCACAATTTGCAGATGACATGATAGTCTATATCATGGAAACCTGATAGACTCCACAAAAAACCTGCTAGAACTGATAAATGAATTCAGTAAAGTTGCAGGATACAAAATCAACATACAGCAATCTGTTGCATTTCTATACACCAATAATGAAGCAGCAGAAAGAGAAATTAAGAAAACAATCTCCTTTATAATACCACCAAAAATAATAAGATACCTAGGAATAAACCTAACCTATGAGGTAAAAGATCTGTACACTGAAATCCATAAAACACCGATGAAAGAATTGAAGATGACACAAAGAAATAGAAAGACATTCCATGTTCATGGATTGGAAGAACAAATATTGATAAAATGTCTATACTAACCAAAGCAGTCTGTACATTAAAAGCACTCCTTACCAAAATACCAACAGTATTTTTCACAGATTTAGAACAAACAATCCTAAAATTTGTATGGAACCACAAAAGACCCCAAATAGCCAAATCAATCTTGAAAAAGAAAAGCAAAGCTGGAGGCATCACAACTCTAGTCTTAAAGTTATACTACAAAGTTGTAGTGTTCAAAACAGTATGGTATTGGCACAAAAATAGACACCTAGATCAACAGAACAGAATAGAAAACCCAGAAATGAACCCACAATTATGTGGTTAATTAATCTTTGATAATGCAAGAAGGAATACCCAATGAGAAAAAAACAGTCTCTTTAACACATGGTGCTGGGAAAACTGGATAGCAACATACAAAAGAATGAAACTGGACCACTTTCTTATATCATACACAAAAATAAATTCAAAATGCATTAAAGACCTAAGTGTGAGACCTGAAACCATAAAAATCTTAGAAGAGAACATAGGCAGTAACTTCTTTGACAATGGCCATAGCACTTCTTTCTAGATATGTCTCATGAGGCAAAGGAAACAAAAGCAAAAATAAACTATTGGACTGCAACAAAATAAAAACCTTCTGCACAGCAAAGGAAACAATCAACAAAACTAAAAGGCAACCTACGGAATGGGAGAAGATATCTGCAAATGATATATCTGATAAAGGGTTAGTATCCAATAAAAAAACTTACACAACTCAACACCAAAAAAACCAATACTCCAACTTAAAAATGGGCAGAAGACATGAACAGACATTTCTACAAAGAAGACATACAGATGGCCAGCAGACACATGAAAAGATGCTCATCATCACTCATCATCAGGGAAATGGAAATCAAAACTACAATGAGATTATCATCTCACACCTGTCAGAATGGCTAAAATTAACAACATAAGAAGCAACAGGTGTTGGCGAGGATGTGGAGAAAAAGAAACCCTCATGCACTGTTGGTGGGAATGCAAACTGGTGCAGTCACTGTGGAAAACAGCATGGATGTTCCTCAAAAAGTTAAAAATAGAAGTGCCTTATGATCCAGCAATCGCACTACTGAGTATTTTTACCCAAAGAATACAAGAACACTAAAGGCATATATGCACCCCTATATTTATCATGGCATTATTTACAATAGCCAAGATATGGAAGTAGCCCAAGTGTCCATCAATTGATGAACGGATAAAGAAGATGTGATATATGTGTGTGTGTGTGTGTATCAAGAACATATATATATAATGGAATATTATTCAGCCATAAAAAGATTGAAATCTTGCCATTTGCAATAATATGGATGAAGCTACAGAGTACAATGCTAAGCAAAATCAGAGAAAGATAAATACCACATGATTTCACTCATATGTGGAATTTAAGAAACAAACGGGCAAAGGGAAAAAATAAGAGAGAAAGAGAAAAATCAAGAAACAGACTTAATTACAGAGAACAAACTCATGAGTTAAATAGGTGATGGGGATTAAGCAGTATACTTGTTGAGATGAGCACAGGGTATTGTAGGGAAGTGCTGAATTACTCTATTGTATACCTGAAACTAACATAACACTGTATGTTAACTAACTAGAATTAAAATAAAAACAAAAAAGAAAAAAAAGAAATAAGAAAAGAGCAAATACCCATAATTCTACAATACAATGAGAAATCACTGTATCTCTGTTATGTCCTTTCCTGGGGCCCAGAGTCTATACATATTACAATCTCCTTTTTCTGCCCTATATATTGTGAGTACCTTCCATGTCAAGATGATGCTTTGTTCATCTATCTACTCTCTTGGTACCTACTGAACATCAAATGCCTGCCAGATATTGCGTACTTGATGGAATTTTTTGATATAGATACAGCATATTAATTTAACCAGTTCTTTATTATTGGACATCTGTATCATAAACAAAGAATGAGAAATAATCTTTCTGGCTAAACACTGAAGAGGTTTAAGAAATTATTTGCCTTGTCACTTAGTATATGGTAAGTTTCAGTATGTCAGGATTCCACAAGCCTGTACTTTCTATTTTCTTCCTTAGTATCACATTTTAAAATTCTTTCCAACCCTGAAACTATGCCATTACTTACCTATATTTATTCTGGTACTTTTATGATTTGTTTATTATAAATTTGATCTTTATCCTATCTGGAAAGTTTGTAGTCCATACTGCGAGGTAAGGATTGGGCTTCCAATTTTTTTAACTAAATGGTGAGCCAGCTGCCTCAAGAGGAATTATTGAGTAATCCAGTTTTCCCCACTTGAAATATTATCATTATTGTAAAGTATATTCTTATATATTTATGGGCAAGTTTCTGAACTTTTAATTCTGTTCCATTTATCTTTCAATTTATTCCCTTATCAAAGCCACATTCACTGTTTTTGTAGCTTTGTGCTAAATTAATTACATCTGATTGGCTAAGGCCCTCTTGTTACTCTTCCTTTTCAATATGTATTATTTTACGACCTTACAGATCATTTTAGTAAGTTAGCCCAAATTCAAATAGCAAATGTATTTGTAATTGTGTAAAATTTAGAGGTAAGCCCGATAAAACTTATAGCATTCATCCAGATTCTTTTTGTACCTCAGCAAAGTTTCAGTTTTCTTGATGTTTTCATGATATTCTGTACATTTCTTAAACTTACTTTTCATTTTTATCTCACTAAAAATATCTTGTAATACCATTTGAGTTTACAGTGGGCCATTCCTATGAAGCCTACTTTATCATTAGTTTTAATTATGGCAAAATGCACTTAACATAAAACTTACCATCTTAACCATATTTAAGTGTACAGGTTAGTGGCATTGAGTATAGTCACATGGTTGCGCAACCATCACCACCATCCAACCACAGAACTCTTTTCATCTTGCAAAAATGAAGCTCTGAACCCATTAAACACTAACTCCCCATTCCCTAATTTCCCTCAGCCTCTGACAACCACCACCCTTTCTGTCTTTCTGACACTGACTACTCTAGGTAATTCATCTAAGTGGGATTATATGTCTTTTTGTAGCTGGTTTATTTCACTTAGCATAATGTTCTCAAAGTTCATCCATGTTGTAGCATGTGTCAGAATTCTTTCCTTTTTTAAGACGATTGCATGTATATACCAAGTTTTGGTTTTTTATTCATTCGTCAATGGACATTTGAGTTGCTTCTACTTTTCGGCTCTTGTGAATAATGCTGCTATGAACATGAGTGTATGACTGCTTTATAATTTAAATGTTTTATGTATCATGTGCTCATATTGTATAGATGGTTAATTAAACTATACCTCAGCCTGTAGGTATAAATGGGGTCACAGGGAAGACAATAATCCATACTTTACTTGCTCATGTAGGACCCTAGTCTTCCCCCCTTCACTAAAAATTTTCCAGGGAATGTCTCATGTATGTTCACAGTTTGCCTTGACAGGAAGGTCAGCACATGTGACTTCCCCTATTCATTCCAGCTTCTCAATTACACCACACACACTGGGGCCCTGAAGGTAATAATGCCATAGAATGAGTATCTTCCTGTCCCCTCCTTATATCCACCATCTTGTAACAAAGGAGAATGAAGGAGCTGATAGAACATATTAGAAGTCTTCCTCATTAAGAAGAGGAGGGGAGGGGAGTCTGGCTGGCTCAGTCGGTAGAGCATGCAACTCTTGATCTTGGGGTTGTGAGTTCAAGTCCCATATTGAGTGTTGAGATTACTTAAAAATAAAATCATTTTAAAAAACGAAGAAGAAGGGAAAGACCATGAATGCTTGAATGGTAATAATTTAGTACTGTTGTGATATGTATGGATGACGATAACATGGGAAAGTTGAATCTCCTTCCACATTCTTCCCTTCCTACTGTGGAATCTTAGCTAGATCTATGAGAACATCTCCATCCCCTTATCAACCTACCAAAAGGTTTACAATTACACAGCTTAGACTCTGGCCTGCCAAAGGCTGGATACATACAGGGATTATCACTATGACCGAAGATTTCACTAGCACCTCACTCCCTTGCATCCTTCTAAGTGCAAAAGCACCCTTCGGAAAGAGTGCCCTTCACCTCAAGATTCTGTTTGTGTGGGTTTTTTTTTTAAGATTTTATTTATTTATTTATTTGAGAGAGAGAGAGAGAGCATGAGCAGAGGAGAAGCAGGCTCCCCGCTGAGCAGGTAGCCCAACATGGGGCTCAATCCCAGGACCCTGGGATCACGACCTGAGCTGAAGGCAGATGCTTAACCAACTGAGCCACCCAGGTGCCCCTCAAGATTCTTGAATATGTGGTAACATTTACTAGCACCTACTGTGTGCCAGGCACTAAGCTAAGGACTTTATCTCTTCAATCCTCAAAAGAACCTTCTGAGAATTTAAATATGAGGAAATAAAACTTGGAGAGGTTCTTGACTTAACCAATAAGAACTAGAACTAGGGCCCATGGGTTACTTAATGCATGTTAAGGTTTCATTTGTATGTTGTTGTTTTTTTAAATTCCAACCCAGAGCCATTTATTTCTTTGAGGAACTATTTTCATGTTCGAAGTAAAATATTTTTTGTATTTTACTAATGAAGAGACCCCAGCTATGCATACATGATCCAGAGATTTCCCCAGCAAAACCTATTTTTAATGCATCTGTAAAGCATATTTAAAATAATTAATACTGGGGGCACCTAGGTGGCTCAGTTGGTTAAGTGTCTGACTCTTTTTTTTTTTTTTAAAGATTTTATTTATTTATTCATGAGAGACAGAGAGAGAGAGGCAGAGGGAGAAGCAGGCTCCCAAGGAGCAGAGAGCCCGATGCGGGACTCGATCCCAGGACCCTGGGATCATGACCTGAGCCGAAGGCAGACGCTTAACCATCTGAGCCACCCAGGCACCCTAAGTGTCTGACTCTTGATTTCGGCTCAGCTCGTGATCTCAGGGTTGTGAGATCGAGCCCCTAGTCCCCCTCTGCACTGGGCATGGAACCTGCCTAAGATTCTCTCTCTCCCTCTCCCTCTGCCCCTCCCCCTCTTAAAAAAATTTTAAACAAAATAATTAGAACTCTATAGCTTTTTTTAGTAGACTTTCTTTTCTTTCTCTCTTCTTCTTCTTTGAGTGGCTAAAATTTAATTCTTTGCAATGATTTTCTCTTCTACCCTTCCTTAGCTACTTGGTCCCATAGTCATTTCCTAAGACATCTTGAGTGCTCATTCTTTACCCAACATAAATTCCAGAGCTTGTCATTGTAATCTCTCCCTTGCATCCACCCTCAATCTCTCTGTCCCCTCTTGCTCTGCCATACTTATTTAACCAAACCACAACCCTGGCTTAACCCAGTTCTCTATTTATTCTGTGCCTACAGCCATGCATTTGAACATGGTCCCACAGCCAGGCTGATGGTGCTTACCTTCAGTTCATGGTCACTTGCCTCAGGTGTGCCCGAAATGCCACCTGATATTCACACTGCATGTCTCTACTCCATTCCCTTTCCCATTCTCCTATTCAAGTATTTCACACCTTTTCCTCTTTCCTAGATCTCCAAGATCCTCTCCCCCATCTTATTCTCAGCTGATGATCTAGCTTCTTATTCCACGAAGAAAACTGAAACAATCAGGAAAGAACTTCCAAAAGCACCTACTCCCGAATCTACTGCATCCTCTGGATTAACAATCCTGCTCTCAGGAAAGACCAGGCCTGCACGAGATCCCATCCTGCCCCACATATTGGTGAGGGTAGCATATACTTCATCCCTCAGTGACTCCCACATGGAAAACTAACAGACACATTTCCTTGGGACCTAGAAAAAAAATTTTTTTCCCTGACAATAATATTTTGTAAATGATCTTGTTGCTTTGGCTACCAGGAAGCTTGGGGCCAAATTTACAACTCATCTTTAACAACAGATAGATGATAGATAGATAAATAGGTAGGTAGATAGATAGATAGATAGATAGATAGATAGATAGATAGATAGATAGGACACAAACACCCTGCTTTATAGACTAACCTGCTAACATTCTTGGTCTCATAGTCCTATCTATATTTTACCTAAGCTTGATACACAATATTGAACATAAGCTGCTTCAGATATTTTCAGAAATGTTGGGAAATAATAGTACATAAAAATAAATCAGGCAGGGGCACCTGGGTGGCTCAGTCAGTTAAGCATCGGCCTTCGTTCGGCTCAGGTCATGACCCTGGGGTCCTGGGATCGAGTCCCACATCGGGCTCCCTGCTCAGCAGGGGGTCTGCTTCTCCTTCTGCCTCTCTCCATGCTCTTGCTTTCTCTCTCTTTCTCTCAAATAAATAAATAAAATCTTTTTAAAAATAAAATAAATAAATAAACCAGGCAGAGAAATAGGGAAAAAGGAGCATTTCAGGTAGAAGGAATATCACGTGAAAACACTTGGAGGTACCACAGTACCTGCCTTATTTTAGCAACAGAGAAGAGTTTGTCATGATCAGCCACAGGATGACAGTGACAGAAAACACAACTGGAATACCATGGCCCTGACTCTGCCTGGTATGTTCCAACACCAGATATCTGCATGGCTCACGTCACTTCATTCAGATCTCTGTTCAAAATCACTTCATCGAAGAGAGTCCTTCCTGGACCTAGTCAACTCAAATACTTTCCACACACACATACACCACCCCATCACTCCCTCCCCCTTTACCCTGTCTTATTTTCCTTCATTATGCTTATGAACATCTGATACACATTTGCATATATGTGTATTAACTTCTCCTTCGATAGAATGTAAGATCTAGTACACAGGATTTTTTTTATGTTATTTTACTATTCCAGCACCTACAACAATATGCAGTAAATACTGGCTAAACGAATAGAAAGGTAAGTTTACTATCAAACTGAGAAAGACCTACTAAGACATGCTAAGAAATTTTGACTTCATTCCACTAGTAATGGGCAATGTCTAAGATTCATGCAAAATGTGTTATGATCATACTTCCCTCTCATAGAGATAACTCTGGCAGCAGACCAGAGAGGAAATCCAGTGCAAACATCGAAATGATAAATTTTGCAGGTTAAATGAAGTTAGGGTAAGTAGCAATAGAAATAAAAGGAAAGGGATGAATTCACAACAAACACACATAGTAGACAAAGGGACAGTATATCATCTTAGTTTTGAACCAGGCATCAAGCCGGTCACTGAAGAGCTGTGTGACCTTGGGCAAGTTAGTTACTTTCTAATTCTTGGTTTCCTCATTTCTAAAATGAATATAATAGTTGTACCTACCTACTTAACAGCTTTGTCATGAAGATTAAATGAGATAATGTATGACAAAACAGAATTGACCACATTTAGTGACTGCTGACTGAGCTCCATGAAGAAGGGGACTGTGTCTGCTTCATACAGGGCTCGGTCCACCGGGCCTAGCACTCTGCCCAGCCAGAGTGGGCTCTGAATGCATATATGTTGACAGCAAATGAGTTAATGAAGATGATTAACAAGATAAAGAGTCAAAGTTAACTATGAGGCAAATCCTGTAAGATATAAAAGTAGTGAGGCAAAATGTGCCCAGTAGGTGGAGAGACTGTGAACATACCTGTTGGGTTTGAGAATGTCAAGGCTGATCTGGCTAGAGGACCCACTTGAGTCAGCACTGGTAGGCAAAGGAAATATAGGTCCAGGTCTCAGGAAAGAGCACAGGCTAGGGAAAGACTGGTACAGCCAGTCATGGAAGTCTAATCTAATCGATCACATTAACTAAGACAGAGGCAAACAGACTTAGAACAAGAATCCTAGGAAACAAAAACATTTAGCATTAGCCAAAGGAGTCAGGGCTAGAGACGGACAGGCAGTAAAAAGCTAATAAGAAAGATAAGAGAAATTCAAACCTTGAAAACAAAAGGGAAAGATGTGTGAAAAATGGTCACCAGCATCAAAATTGGCACGAAATACAGTTGAATGAAAACTAAAAAAGACCACTGGATTTTAGCACTTAGATGGTAGTGACCTTTGCAAAAGACGTTTTCATGAAGTGGTTGGGGCAAAAGCCAGATTGTGTGGACTGAGGAGTAAATAGGACTTGAGGAGACAGGGAAGATGTCAGAAAGATTATTCCAGGGTAAAGTAGATTTGGCCACAAAAGCACCTAAAAACCTACCTGGCCAATTATTTCCACTACCACCTCTAAAGTGGTCACTCGTTCCTATTAAAGTATTCTTTCATAAGACACGTGTAACATACATTACTCTAGAAACAAGGCTGACCCTAGCTAAAATCAAGTAGAATAAGCCTATCCTCATCGCTCTTGCAGTGTGAGTTTTCACATGTCCAAAGGGCCCTTCATGGTAGAAAAGACATTTTATTTTTAATGGCAAAATAATGACAAAATAATGGTCTATAAAACCATAATAATTTTATCAAGTCTTTTATTTTTTTTATTTTTTTTAAAGATTTTATTTATTTATTTGACAGAGAGAGACACAGCGAGAGAGGGAACACAAGCAGGGGGAGTGGGAGAGGCAGAGGAAGAAGCCGGCTTCCTGAGGAGCAGGGAGCCCGATGCAGGGCTTGATCCCAGGACGCTGGGATCATGACCTGAGCCGAAGGCAGACGCTTAACGACTGAGCCACCCAGGCGCCCCAGGTTTTTTAAAAAGTCAACAAAGAACAGTAGTCTATATACCCTACTGATTAGGTATTTAGAAAATACATGTATCGTGAATAATTTAGTTATCCAGATTTTATACCAATTTTAAAAAATAATTACAAAAATCAAGGATACAGAAGCACATGGTATATTTCTTTATCATTCATTACTTACCTACCCTATGAGGCAGAAATCACTATATCCATTTTGCAAATGAGAAAGCTGGCGTTCACAGAAGTGAATTGTATTGGTCACAGTATGCTAACTGATAAAGCAAACAATGTCCAAATCTCAGAGGCTTAACACAATAAAGGTCTATTTCCTTCTAGTGTCACAATCCAGTGTGATCAGCGAGGTTTAGGGGCAGGAGGCTCTGCTCCATGAAGTCATTCAAGGATCCAAGCTCCTCTCACTAGATAATCTACATCTAGGTGGCAGGTGAGAGAAGAGACAAAACACAGAGTCCCATAAAAGGCTTTAGAAGCCAAACAACAAACATCACTCCCACCCAAATTCCCCTGGCCTGAACTCAGTTACATAACCCCACCTATCTGCAAGGGGGGAATGAAATCCAAGGGTGGGCCAGGAAGAACAGAAGAAACAGAAACTGATGAGCACAGCATTCTGTCACATTAAGTAACGTGACTAAGGTCACCTAATAGTACCCAAAAGAGCCGAGATGCAAACCCAACACTACTCATGCCTGAAAGGAACCTTGCTATATTCTATGCCGCTGAACACGATTCATTTCATTGAACCCACCCTCCATTTTAGCATTTCTCCAAATGACCATGACAACAGTTGGTTATAGTATGTGTGTATTTTTTTTCACCTATCATTTATTGTCCGTCCTGCAAGTCCCCTTTACAAATCAATGGTTTTAGTCTTCTGAGGGATGTACACACAGATCTAAAATTTGGTGATCCCTCCAAAGCCCATCCATGCTAAGCAATGCAAGAACCCCAGGCTAAGAACTCTTCTCTATAGTACCACCTTACTTTTGACACTGTTAACCTACTTCCAACTTTCTACCTGCTTCCCCCTGACTCCCACCACCCCCAACGTCAGTCCCACTGATCCCCCTCCTTATCACAGCTTCTGCCTGTTGATTTTTGCATCTGCTGTTCCTTCTGCCTACTTTGCTTTTCCCTCAGAAGTCTGTGGTTCATTCCCTCAAGATCTTTGCTCAGATGTCACCTTCTCAGAAGACCTTTCCCCTTCCTACCCAACCACCACTCATGTTTTTTCTCTACAGCACTTCTCACCTTCTATTATGCTACACATTTTACATATTTATGAGTTCATAACTTCTCCCTGCATTAAAATGTGACCTCCATGAAGGCAGAGGTTTTTGTCTATTTTGTTTATTGCTCAATCCTGGCACATATGAGGGTGCTTGCAACACCATAAATATCTTTTTGAATGAATTGAGGGGCAGCAAAGGAGTAAAAAAGAGAAGGAGCACACAGGTAGATGTATGGTACTGGAAGTACTCTAGTTCCTACACTGGATTCAGGGCTGCTCATTTTACCATTCTGCTTCACAAACTACAGAGATATGTTCATATATGTAATGTGTATATAACAAATATAATATTATATATTATAATATTATAATATAATAATTATAATTATATATTATGTTCATATACCATATATAACACACATTACATGTATTTATATATGTAAGCATATATAAAATTTATATTTATTATATATTAATGATATCTAACATTATATTATAACATTATTTTAATGTTATAAGTTTTTTTTTTTAGATAGAGAGCAAGAACGTGGCAGGGGGGAGAGGGAGAGAGAGAATCTTAAGCAGGCTCCACACTCAGGGCTGAGCCCAAAGCGGGGCTCAATCTCATGACCCTGAGACCATGACCTGAGTCAGTCGCTTAACTGACTGAGCCACCCAGGCACCCCCATTAAAATTTTAAAGTACTATATGAGTTTGTACAAACAATCCAAGTCAAAACAGTATGCCTGCTCAGGTATACAGCCCGGCAAAATTTCTGATTTAAATAAAATAGATAGAGAAAATGGCACCCCAAATGTCATTTCCATCCCTTAACTAGTTAAAAATAAATTTTACGCATACTTCTTCCTCAGCTATGTTTTAATAGGCCACATGGAAAATTACCTTATATAATTCTTTTTAACGCTATATCATGACCTTTTAAAAATAGCATTTTACCTTATGGAAGTGAAACTAACAGTTTTCTTTGAAAACCTATTTGTAGAGTTAGCTACCTAAAAGGATTTCTTCTAAATTAGTCCTTCTAAAGATGTTTTTCAAAGTGATTCCGTGATTTTGCTAACAGTAATTAAAATCAGGAGAGATTTCAGCTGAAATTTTTTATTCAGAAATTCATTTTGCAAACACACACTTAAACATGTCACTAAAAACGTGGGATTCAAATGCAAAAAGACGTTATAAAATCCGTAACATTGGTGAGAGATATACTTACAGACTAAACAAATTGATAAAGGGCAGGACAGGAAGGAGGAGGAAGGGGTAGGGACTGGAGAAGGAGAGGGAGGGGGGAAGGGCGAGGAGGGGAGAGAAGTGGAGACTGCCTGCATCCACCTGTGTCTGTACCCTGTAGAGGTAAGGCTTCAAAACCCAAGAGGCTTATGGAACTCCTGAAAAAAAGGAATTTGGAACCTACCATTGGGTCCACCGTGCCGGGGAATAATGGCACAGTAGTTAGAAGTCTTGCTTTTGAGTTCCAGCCTGCCATTTACTCAGCAGATATTAAACTGAGTCTCAGATGTAAAATTTAGGCAATTTCGCACAACTGTTAAATTAGCTCATGTGTATTCAGTTTATTCAGTTACGAAAACCGCTCTGTAAACAATAAAATGCTAAGTAGAGAGGAATTTTAAAATTTCTGACATAAATGCCCCAAGCCTATACAAAAAGATTTATTGTAGTAAATCACATGCTGGTGGTCTGAAAAAGTCGTAGGATTCAAATGGCACAGCGAGAAGGTTAGAAATTCCAGCTCCAAACATAATAAAGTTAATCATATTTCTTTGGTATAAAACAAGAGCCTGATAGTCTTCCAAATATCCTCATAACAAAGAGCAAGGGGGAGGGAATTATTACTATATATGTTCATTTGAAAAAAAAAAAATAAACGACTACCTAAAACAGAAACAACGTGAATTGAATCCTAAATTAAGGCTATTATCAATAATGATTATTGACCATTTTAAACCACTTAACCAAATCAAAAATACAAATGTGTTTCAAGTGACTAAATATTCACAGAGAAATATACTCGATACCCAGCAAAACCACACAAATTTGCCAAGGAAAAATAATGTACTAACATGTTACGGCTTTTTTCAAAGGTCTATTCTTAGATATAAAACAAACTCTCTTTAATTAAAACCTTTGCTTATAAACACATTTCTTGAGTAAGTAAAGCCTAACAAATCCAATATGAGTGAAACCCTGTACCCTGGAAACAGAAAGGAGCCCTGGGTGGTTGACAATGGTCGTGTCATATAACCTTTTGTCACTCCGACCACAACAGCAAACATGCAACCTTAAACTAAGCGAAGGCTTTCTAAATTTAGATACTTTCAAATAAGGCATCTTAAGTTATATGTAAAGGTTTAGTAAATTATTTATTATGTCTCTTATCTTTGATAATGGAATATCATGTTTAACTTGTAATCAAAATGGAAAGAAAGCTGTTATACCATGTATTACTGTACCAGGACTCAGATTTTCCAGTCTATATTTAGTTCACATTAAAATGGAAGCAAAGACGCAAACCAAGCTAAAAATAAAATGTTCTACAAAGATGAGATTTTTAAATGGATTGAAATCTAGCTTTATTTGGTCCCTTAAATGCTGATTGCATCGAGCAGCACCTTAACTTTGCAGTGCTTGGCAAACCGAACTGTACCATTTTCCACCATCTAGAATAGGGGTCAGAAAACTATGGCCCACCAGCCAAATCTATGGGCCATTTTCTTCTGGCCACCTGATTTTGTACAGCCCATCAGTTAAGAAGGTTTTTACATGTTTAAATGGCTTTTTAAAAAAAGAAGATGAAGAATATTTCTGAATACCTGAAAACTATGAAATTCAAATTCCAGGGTCCTTAAAGTTTTATCTCCCCACTTATTCATTTAAGTATTGTCTATGGCTGCTTTCACAGAACAACAGTAGAGTTGAGTAATTTTGACACAGCCTTTATGGCCCACAAAGCTTAAAACTTTACTATCTGAACCTCTACAGGAAAAACTCACCAAGTTCTGCCCTAGATGAATGTTAATTATTCTTGTTATTCAAAATATCTTCCTGCGCATCACCTAGCAAAATGTTAAAATTCCTACTTGCTTCTCATATCCTATTGAGCTCCTGAACAATAAACCTGTCGATATTACTTTATTCTCATTTCTTAACAGTCTTCTAGCTATGTTTCTGTTTCTCCTCATACTTGGATCATCACCCAATCCAACAATTCCACTCAGAATTGTGCTTAAAAGTTTTAAGTAATATTTTCTAATCTATTCTGTCTCTGTTTCAAATGTTAGATATAAACCATCATGGCCCACTAAGGGGCTGCCACCTACAATGTGAAAAATGCTGAGCAAGTCTTCCCTAGACTACTCTAACTACAGTTATGGTGAAAGATAATGTTTTAATTGCACAAACTGCATCTCATTAGGCAGTGAAAAATACAAATCAATATTTCCATATACTGCCCTACCATAAAGGTACAAGAATTTATTTATACATCCTTCATGTTAAAGTAAAACCAAGGTACTAATTGAAGATTGTGGTGACTATTTTCTTAATGTGCTTAAAGAGATATCTTAATCCAGATATAATGTTGCAAAGTTCTGAATATCTTTTCAGGGGTTAGGTATGTTTTACCTAAATTTAAAGACCCATAAAAAGAAAGACCCATCAATATTCTGAATTAACTGTAAGAAGACATAGAAATGCCAGATCAATGAGAGCACAATAAACCTAATTAGGAGACATTTTTGACACATGAAGCTTTAAGACCTTTGCCGAGATGAATCATTTTTTTGTCTGAAAAAGTCACTGAGATGGTTCACTTGTTGATACCATGTGGCTTACGATGGTTGAACAATCTTAGTCTACAAATCTGACCGAGGTTCCTTCAGCCAGTCCCTGTATTCATGGGCCACAGTATTCATCAGCCAACAAAAAGCAAACAAAGCTTCTTTCACATTCATGTTCAAAACCAAGGTGGTCTGAGTTTATATTAGTGCTGTTTCAGAATGTCTCATTCTCAATAAATACCTGTGAAATTCTCTGTAACAGTAAAGCTGAATGTAAAATCAACCTTCTCCTTAAGACAGAACTAAGAATTAGGAATAAGAGCCAAGGACAAGGAGAGAGGAAGACAAGGGATGAATTACAGCTCCCATTGGCTTTCTCACATCAGCACCATTTCCACTTTTTTAAGTAAGGGATTTTTTTTCCTTTGGGGAAATAGAGGCAGCCATAAAATTATCTTCTGTTTAGCACCTGGCTAGCTAGCTGAGACTACCCAAAATTCCACTTAGCTGATACAGAGAAAGGAAAAAAGTGAAAAACAGAGAGATAGAAAAATAGTACAAAGCAAGGACAAAGAAACAGGAAAAAAATGAAAAGGAGAACAAAGAGTATACAAAATGGGGATGTGAGGAGGGTACTAAAATGTACAGGAGAATTTAATTATTAAATCACACTAATTTTAAAAGCATGCCAGTCTTATTTTTTACTTTAAGAGTCATCATATCCACTGCAAAACAAAACAAAACAAAACAAAACAAAACTGAGATTAGTGTTGTCCTAAAATAACCCATATTTCCTACCATAGAGAAATGGGTAATTAAATGATGATATATCATGTTAGGATGAACCAAATGAAATTTCCCACATTCAACCATTTTTTTCCAGCTTTATTGATATATAACTGACAAAATTATATATAAAGTATACAACGTGATAATTTGATAGACATACATATTGTGAAATAATTGCCACAATTAGGTTAATTAACATAACCAGCACCTCACATAATTAATGTGTGTGTGTGCTTGTGTTTAAGGATGCTTAAAATCTAGGGATGCCTGGGTGGCTCAGTCAGTTGAGCATCTGACTCTTGATTTTGGCTCCGGTCATGATCTCAGGGTCATGATATCAAGCCCCAAGTCAGGCTCTGCGCTCAGGGGGTAGTCTGCTTGAGAAGCTCTCTCCTCCTCCCTCTGCCCCTCCCCCTGCTCTCTCTCTCTCTCAAATAAATAAATAAAATCTTTTTTAAAAAGTGAGAATGCTGGGACACCTGCGTGGCTCAGTCTGTTAAGCAGCTGCCTTCAACTCAGGTCATGATCCCAGAGTTCTGGGATTGAGTCCCGCATGGGGCTCCTTGCTCAGCGAGGAGCCTACTTCTCCCTCTGCCTGGCTCTCCTTCTGCTTGTGCTCTCTCTCTCTCTGTCTCAAATAAAAATAAAAAATAAACTAGGGCACCTGGATGGCTCAGATGGTTAAGCGTCTGCCTTCAGCTCAGGTCATGATCCCAGGGTCCTGGGATCGAGTCCCACATCAGGCTCCCTGCTAGGCGGGGAGCCTGCTTCTCCCTCTCCCTCTGCCTCTCTCTCTCTCTGACTCTCATGAATAAATAAATAAAACATTTAAAAAATAAATAAATAAATAAAAAATAAAAAATAAACTAACTAAATAAAATAAAATAAAAAGTAAGAATGCTGAAGATATATTCTCAGCAAATTTCAAGGGTACAATACAGGATTATTAACTATAGTCACTATGCTGCACATTAGATTCCCAGAACTTATTCATTCTATAACTGAAAGTTTGTACCCTTTCACCAACATCTTCCCATTTCCCGGACCTCCCAGGCCCTTGATCATTTCTGACCTACCCTTGACCATTTTTGACCTACTGACCTAGCAAATTCATTTAGTTCAACCTAACATAATGGAATACTTTCCCACCATTAAAAAGAATGAGGTAGATGTGCACACGCCATTAGGGAAATGATCGCATTAGAACTCCAAACAAGACACAGCATTGTGTACAGAATGTTCCCATTTGTACTTTTTAAAGAAACATATGTATGTTCATAGACATTTTCTGGAAGCATACCAAGAAATATGTCAACAGTTGCCTCTGTGATGAAGATTAGAAAGTCTGGAGTGAGAGGGAGATTACTTTCCACTGAATACCCTCCCATCACTGAATATCCTCTCACACTCTTGAATATCCTTTTATATGCATGCATTCTTATTTCAAGTAAGAAAAAACCCCGGATACTTTCCAAATGCCACAATTAATTTGAGATTATTCAAATGATTTAAAATATTAACCAGTATTTACAACAAAGAACATTTTAAATAAGGTCATTACTTTGGTGGCCTTTTTTACCCCAAACCTAAACTCACCAAACAACTTCATGACCATAAGGCTCTTCAAGGAAACTAAAGTAAGTACCATGTTTTCATAATAATATCCATATATATGAAGCATTACATATAAGTGTATAATATATAGTAAGTTATTCATTTAAGAAATATTTTGATTTCTTTTTTTAAGATTTATTTATTTATTTTGAGAGAGAGAGAGAGCATGAGCAGAGGAGGAGCAGAGGGAGAGGGAGAGACAGAATCTCAAGCAGACTCCATGCTGAGTGCTGAGCCCAACACAGGGCTCGATCTCATGACCTGAGATCACAACCTGAGCCGAAATCAAGAGCCAGAGGCTTAACCAACTGAGCCACCCAAGCGCCCCAGAACTGCTTTCTGTCTCAAAAACCACTAGGCCTTGGGCTAGTCCTGGCCTCGTTCTCCTCCAGACTCTCCCATCTTGCCGATCTGTGGAGATGATCAAGCAAGTATAGTCTTTTTCTAAAAGATCTTTTCCCTTAACTCTTCCCTGGATCAAATTTAGCAGTTCTCACTTTATGAATCCCCTTCCTACCCTAGCTCTCTTCCCTGAGAATCAGTATATGTGATAAAAAGATATAACTGATGAAATCTGTAGCATATATGAACAGTCTGGACTGAGGTGGGGGGGCAGGCGGAGAGTTTGAGGCTCACCAGTCTCAGGAGTTTAAGGCCTGGATCTCACGTGTTCGTATATGAAAATGCTGATGAACTTGTAAACATTTGTATGAGTTAGTATAAAATGCAGAATTTCTGAAATTCAATACATCTTGGGAAATTTAAGAAATATTTCATTTAACGATCACTCTCTAATCATGGAAAAAATCATGCACTAAATATTTTTATTAGAAAGTTAAATGGAAAACCAATAATAAATGTGCTTTTTGAATTTATTCTTAGTCTCAAAAACATGCTTTACCCCAAACCATAGATAATACAAAATTTAAAGAATATGAACTTAGCTATTATCATAAATTCCTGAGACCTACAAATTTTAATTGTACCCACCCCCAAATTTGTTGTTTAACTTAACTCAAATTAGAGCCATCTCTAAATTTTCTTTCAAGCAGTATAAATGTACTGGTAAATTCTGATATGTTTGCATGGAATTTTAACCATTTCATAAGAATCTATAAAATATGCCATTTTTTAAACTTACCATTTTGCCCATTAGTAACACAGTTTTATAAACTTTTTTAAAATTAAGATTTCAAATGTTAAAGGCACTGTTACAAAGTCCCTATCTTGTTTAGCCGTTATCTTCTAAAAATATATTAAACCCATATCCTTAAGTTATCATAGATTCTACTAAATGAAGAAATGTCACTATTAAAATGAGTTACAGGATGGGCAGTTAAAAAAAAAAAAAATGACCGAAAAAAGCAATCTTTGACTCTTTGCTAAGTGCATCTTGTTAACACTTGCGTGTGCTTACATGTATTTATTTTAGAAAATAAGGAGGCAGGCTAATAAAAGCATGATTTCATAAACATGTAATAAAAGTTCTACTCCCATATAGGAGTCCACTGACCTTAAAAAACAAATTCTCATAAAACTAACTACAGAATTAACTTTTGCAAATTTATTTTTAAAGAGAGCACAAACCCAATAATTTCATTGGTTCTCTTCAAATAACTCATTAAAGTACCCCAGTGATAACAGACTTTTAAAGTATGATGATTTTTAAAGTATGATGAAAACTGAAAAATATGAATAATCCTTCAGTGTGGTAAGCATTTCCTATGTATATGCTCAAGATCTATTTAAAACTCTCAACTTTGAGCCCTCAGGGGTCAAAAGCACCTGCTACATAAATAAGAGTAACACAGCTTGCTAATGTCCATATAACACAAAGAGGTTAATCTTCATTAAGATAACCATGGCTGGTAAGATCTGAACCCTGCACTCAGCAGGAACCCACGACTCAATAGCCTGGCTTGCTGATGTGTCTCGCAGGGTATGTTTAACCGCCAGCATCATTTACACAGGCGTCGCGCCTTGGCTTCTGCGGGAGGTAAGGGGGCTGTTTGCTGTCACCTCCCCACCCACCCTTTCGGAGTGGTCCTGGGGAGGAGACAGCTGCTGCCCGCGGGAAGGGAAGGTGGGGGGCTTCTTGCATCTTTGGCTGGTCGGCCTGCACTCGGCTCTCTGCGCAAGGCACATACTCCACCCAACCACTGCACGCAGGGAGGACAAAAAAATAAAACAGTCCTTCTAAGTTCCCTGAGTGGGAACTCTCAAGAGCGCTTCAGCATTTTCCCACGCTCCCGCCGAGCCGCTGGTTTCCTTCTCCTCCAAGTCGGCCGCCGAGCTCCCCGGGAGCCCACCCTGACCGCCTCCCTCGCCGGGCCGAGAATCCCTTCCTGCCGCGCGGCGGTCCAGCACCGCCGGCCCCGCCCCCGGGCCAGGCCCCGCCCTCACCTTCTGCCCCACGTTCCCGGGATCGCCGGCGCGCTCCGAGCGCCCCAGGCGCCCTCGCTCCTCTTCCCCGCCCCGAAGCCGCCCGCTTTCCACGCTGCCCTTAGGCCCGCCTCACCTTGGTCCGGATCTGCCCCGAGGTGGACACTTTGCGGATCAGTTTCTGGGGTCCCTCTTGCTCCGCTTCGCTGTCAGAGGAATCGTCTCCGGGCCCCGCCGAGGCAGCGCCGGGAGTGACCGCGGCGCCGGCCGCGGCGGCCGCTCCTCCCGCGGCGCCCGGAGGGTGGTGCTGGCCGCCGGCCCCGGCCATCCTCTCCGACTCCTGCGGGGACACAGCACCGCCCGGCGGGGGCGGCGGCGGCGGTCAGTGGGTGCGCTCGGTCCGAGCCGGGCCCAGAGCCCCGCGCCCGGCTGCAGCCGCCATCTTCAGCTCCCCCAGCCGCCCCCGCAGGAAAAGGGGCGCGCGGGATCAGACCCCTTCCCAGCAGCGGCCCTCCAGGCCTCTCCGCCCGGCTCCGGCCAGAGCGGCGAGCGCAGTGGGGCACAAGGGACGCGGACCCCGGCCCGCTTGGGACCCCTGCGCACCCAGCCTCGGGATGTTACAGGGTTCCTGACCCAGAATACGACCTGCACGGGTAGAGAGGATGGGAGTGACAGAGGGACAGGGGCAAACTACCACTTCCCCCTGGGGCCTGGGGTCCCCAGGATGGACGGGAGTGGGGGGCGGGGGAGGGACAGGAAACCTCCGCAGCCCAGCCCCGCAAGCCGGGCAGTGGCTATGCTCCCTCCCTCGGCTCACGGGCAGCCGGGGCAAGAACGGCCCCTGGAGTAGAAAGGGAACCTAGAGCTTCCTCCCGACTCCCTTGGGTACACCCTGCCACCCCCTAGACCTAGAATCTCTCCAGAGCCTTGGGCCTCGCCGCACAGTTCCCGCTGAATAAAAGTCCCTTCCGCCCCCCACATGGATGGGCGCTGCCCCTTGTCCCCCGCGCATCTCCGATGAACCATACCTCTCCCGCCTCTACCTCGGGGTTCGGGTCCTTTCAGCTCTCCCGACCGCGGTGTTTAGTTCCTGGCCCACCCCCACCTCCATCCGGCGCACACGGAAGAGAAGAGCATTTTCCGGGAGGTTCCACTCCGCTCTGAGAACTTTTCGTTCAGAAAGAGCGATCCCTTTGGCTAACAGGAAACTGGGAAGGGCGTGGAGAGAGCGCAGAAACAAGAGAGTACACGCAGCCCAAGACCACAGAATGCAAAATAAATGCCTAAACTGAAGCGCTAACCGAGACTGCCTGGAAGCAAACAATGCACTGAAACCATGTGAACACCAGTGCCCAAGCACGAAAACATTGGAGGTCCTGGGAGAGCCACTCCCTAACCCGGACCAGAGCCGGAGGAAATGGGATCAACAGGCTGCCGCCACCCGCTCACAGCTCGTCCCAAGCGAGCTGGCTAAGCGGGCACTTGGGAATAGCAGCCTCGCGGCGGGTGTGCAGGCTCAGCGTCAAAGAACCTTTGTTGGTGTGGGAGGGCTTGGGGGAGAAGACACTAAAATGACAGATTCCTCTTGTCATCCACAGAGAACTCTAAACTTAGCTGTAGTTTTAAATAGGGCAAAAAGTCCCCGCCAGGCTGTAGGGACTCTTCACACTTCAGTAAAGCACTGAATCTCTTCAGCGTGTTCATGTCCTTCAGTACCCATTCCTATTTTTTCAGTTATGACCTTCTACTTTTTCAGTTGACATGACCTTTAAGGGTCCTCCAAACTAGCATTCTATTGAAGTTTTGTTTTGTTTCTTTTTAGTTGCAATCTTACTCTCAACAATAATTTGATTGCTCTGTCAAAACTAACAGTTCTAAGGGGTTATAAGAAACAATATTCAATCCCAATTCTATACATCCACATTGCTGATTAAAATGTAAAATGTGCTGGTTTGAATCTTCAGAGACAGGAGATTGCTGCCTTGAAATACAAACTGATGGAAGCTACTTCTCCAGCTTCTGTTGTCTTCTTTAGGAAGGGAAGGAGCCGGGCAAAATAAACTTTAAGAGCCGTTATGGCTTTGTAAATATGTAATTCTAGATCTACACAGAACATATTGTTGTGAAGGGAATTCTTTAAGAGAAAAATAATGGCCTTTAGCCCAACCTGTTTGGTCACTGATGAGTCCAATGGTTTGTCAGCATAGACATCAACACCTAGCAAAGGGCACTTTGAAGAATAAACCTAGTTCAGACTCCTCCTATAATGAAAGTGAGACCCAAAATCATGAGCTAGGGCCAAAGTCAAAATCGTATGATTACTATGCTAATATTCTAATCACTTTAGCACACCACATAACAAAATTTAGTTTGTCAATTATTATGTTTGTATTCACACTTCAGGCTTTCAAGTTTTATATAGCACCATGTTCCTAAGTCCAGGTGGAGTGGTTAAACTGAAATGCACTGTTGAACACCCATGCCCATCCTGTGATCTGAAGAGGGCTGAATAGAGTTCTCATTCTGATGCAGACACTGATTGCTTAAAGATACCCTAAAAGAGCTTCATGTGCAAGAGCTGGGCAATTAATGCCTCAAAGTGAAGGTATTTATTACTCCATAAAAATTTAACCTCAGTTGTACCTGCTCTTCAAAGACTCCTGTAACAAGTTCTAAAACTTGGTTGTGACTTTGAAAGCATAGCCAGTCTTAGCCTACTCATGCTAAATAAATTATCCCTGCTCTACAGTTTCCCTAGCACATAGAACACTCAGAGTGAAAATAGTGTGTAGGCAAATGAAGGAATGTCACTTCATTTCCCACAAAAGGCAGTTCATGAAAACCCTGTTTTCTTCAATCACCTCTTCTGAGGAGATTGTTTCAAGTAATCCCTAATGGAAGGTACCCGATCCATTAGATTCTTCTCAGTTCTTATCCGTAAACTAGAAGTTTCCAGAATGAATACCCAATCTGGATAACGGTATACCTGCAAGGTACTTCACTTCCCTTACAAATATAATAGCAATGTCAAGAGTTCCATACTTTCAACCATTTTAATGTAGCTCAGAACGGCAACTGAAACAAATTTCAAATATGTGGTATATTACATTATTTCTTCGATTTACAAGATTCCCTTGACTTTTTCCTTACGTGGTGTTTTTAGATTTTCAAATAATTTCTTAGATGTGTCTTACATATTTCTTTTATTATTGTTACTTTGAAATCTTTGTTTGGCACATAACATATCACAAACACACTATTAAAAACTTGGACATAAGCCATGTAGACACTGCTTTCGGGATGAAATGGAAATAGAAGCTACCACTAAATCAGGTTTCTACTTTATAGGGCTTCCTGCCCCGTTTAAAGAAAGGAAAATTATTACACTGAAGATGTATAAATCACAGCCAATTTTCATTGTGATACCGATTTTGTGAATATTAACATATTCTTACTGATAGATATTTTAAATTATATTCTTATTATTGACCATTACCTTTAACAAAAGAGGTTTAATATCCATTTGCAACTTTTAAATCCCTTATGGTCTATGCTTTTATGTTAAACACTATATCACAAATATGTAGAACTCTACACTTATATACTGAAGGACCCAAGTTGGACTTTCAAACAGTAACATTCTAGGACCCATACTCCTAATCAATGGAAACCATGCAAAGAACACTGCAGGCGAATAAGTACAGGCCTGCTTTCATTCAAACTTTATAACTACTTCCATAATATACTATCTGTTATATATTTGAAATTTAACATTCAAAACTTTACTCCATTAAAATTTCCTTGGTTGTTACCTGAGTGAAAAAAGATTTTAGATTCATCATGCTAAGCAACTCCATGTACCTATGGTTATCCCTGCACCTAAGGCAAAAACCTTTTGTCATCTAGACCTAATGCACAAATACGCTTATAACTTCTCATTTATATTCTGGCCCCTTTTCCTTTGAAACTCTTCCCTTTCTAATTTTCCATTAGTTTATTGAAGCATTTCATCAGAGCCAAGTAGACAAAAATCACATGGAAATAAAAACAAATTTTAGTAAGTAAAATGTACCCTAGTATCCTAGTATCACTGTCTGAGGTCTGCTTTGTAAATATGCCCACAATTTCTGAGTTTTGGCTGGAATTCAAGCTATCCATCTCCCCACCCCCACCCCAGGATATCATCTATGAGTAAGGGTTGTTTGGCTAAATATCTTCCCTCCCACCACCAAAATATTTTCATATTGATTAGAAATTTAGGTAATGCCTCTATTTCCACTGATTTGATTACATTCCAAAGCTAGCATTAAAGAAAATACACAGAAACGTGAATGCTAACATTTATCTTCTTTTAGGCCTGATGCCATAGCTGGAGTAATGATAAGGCTAACTGTTTATTTAAATGCCCTCACTTAACTAAATAACTTCATTTTATCTCCAAATACAAAGAATGTCTTGAAGTCCAGTAGCTGACTCTCAGCTCGACATGGGTATATTGCAAGCCAGAAGTTCTGTTCTCTTTACTGTTATTCAGCATCAATTCCTGAGGTTACGTTTACTCTTTTGTCTGAATAGTTCCATGTAGAATCATATCACCATGTTTTAGGTTTCATCAAAAAAGAACAAGGAGAGTAAATCCTTATAGGTATGCTATTATACGCAATAAGGAGTAATTCAGGGTCAGTGTAATGTGACTATTTCCTACTCAATATTAAATATTCTTATTATAAACATTTTTAATGAGTATACTTTTATAGTAAAGTATTAATCAGACAGCAGATTTTCAATAACTGCTAAATGGACTCCTAGTCAAAGCAGATGTTCCTTAGCCCAAGGTCTTTGAGGGTCCACAGATTGGGCTTCAGGAATTCTGATTCACCTGAAATTTTATTATTATTTTTATATACATATTGCAGAGATACATTGTGCGGAGAGACTCCATAGCTTTGGTTAGATTCTTAAAGGGATCATTGACCCAAGATAAGTTCAAGAATCCCTGATTTTGATGAATTTTGTGTTCTTTCAAAACATACTTAGACTAAGCCGATATTTCCTCCCTGAAATAATTAACATTTAAGCATTCTTTCCCCCCTAATTTATCTCCCCATTTCTTGTATATGCCACTTTTCAGTAATTTGGGTAACTATTTTTTAAGGAATTTAAATGAGAATTCTTAGACTTTGTGGTCATACACGTATGAGCACAGGTTTTCAAATAAAATCACTTTGTCAAAGTATCATTTTGTGCCACATACGTGAGCTCTCTGAAGATTTTTTTTTAACTATCTGAATGTCAACTCCTAACATATATGAAACAAGACATTCTGTTAAGAATGTATGCTCTGTGAGGATGTAAGGATTTGTGTCTGTGTTAACTGCTATATACAACAATCCTGGAACACAGTAGATGCCAGATAAAATATCTGTTGAGTGGATAAAAAGGCCTTCAGTGTTTAAAAAAAATAAACTCAATTTTTTAAGGAGAGTTCTGCAGTCTGGGTAAAGTGTCACGGTTCATTCACACACTTCTGTTAGGGCTCTAGTTTTAAAGGCAAATAAAGGAGCATTTTCATTTTTGTCACTTAAAGTAAAGCAACATTAAACTTTTTCTCTATTTTCCTAGGTATGAAGTAGTTCTGCCATCAGTCCCCTAAAGTAAAATACATATAACAAGGTATTTTTCACTGTGATTGGTGTTGGCTTAAAGCATCTGAGTTCAAAAGGGACTTCATATAGGAAAGTTTAAAAGAAAAAAGTAACAAAAACAGGTCAATGAATTTAGTTCTCCATGATCTTTGATTTAAACTTCAAAACCGGATTGTTATTTTTAGTTTCAAGAACAATTTAATCCCCAGTGATAACCACAATAGAAGAAGTATGAGCAGATGGGCAACCTAACAACATGTTCAAATTTACAAAAGCAGAGACAGCTGCAGATACAGATGGATCAGAGTCCAAGGACACCTCTGAAAGGTTGGGAAACAAGAGGCAGAGAAATGTATTTGGGCAAAGGAGCTGAGAATGTACATACTAGCAAAGAAAAAGGAGAACCAAGCCTGGCACCTGACCTAGACGCTCTTAACAGGCAGGGGGCCAGCCTGAGCAGACACGCAGAGTCCCTGGGAAAAGAGCATCCGAACACGTTGAACAGAACACGGGTGAGGCCAGAAATTTCAGACGAGGGTTTCCAGATAGGTTCAAGAATTTCAACCAAGACGGAGGAGCAAACATCGAGGCAGGGCGTGGAGAGCCAAAATTCGATGCCAGGGAAAAGGCAGCCCACAGAGGGTTACAGGGCTCTGAGTGAGACGGGGATTCCGGGGTAGAATCCCTGGAGGGATGTGAGATGGTTCTGACTGTCTGAGTTGAAAGAAAGAAGGAAGTTGGAGGAGTTTGAGGGAACAAATCCAAAGCCCCCCGGTCTTCTCCTCCTTATCCTCACACACACAAAACACCCGCACACGCTCCTCTCGGTCCCTAAAATTACCCAACCTCTGGGCGGCATGTGCAGTGAGATCGAGGTTAGCTTCCCGCTTCATCCCGGGCACAACCCTGGAACCCTGGAAACCCCAGGGCCGGAGCGGCTAGCAGGAGGCGTGGCTCCAGGCTTCCAGCCGCGAGCAGCCCGCGCCCGCCGCGGTCCTTCGGAACCTGCGCGCCCAGGTGACGGCCAGGGCGCGGTCTCAGAAGGGAAGAGCGGTCTCCTCCGAGCCCGCACGCTGCCCCCACAGTCTGGCGTTCTCCTCTCCCTCCTCCTGCCCCCCGTGCTCTAAAATCGAGTCAAAAGTTGAGGAGTCGATGAAGCAACGGAAACGGTCCTCCGAGGGCCGTCGTCAGCGGTTCGCCAGCGGCCCCTCGGGGAGAGCCTCGGCTGGCCGGACAAAGGCGCTCGGGGCGGCGCGCGAGGAGGAGCCCGGGCGGCGGAGGAAGCGCTGCCCCGGCTGGGAAGCAGCTGGGGACCTCATCCCGGGCCATTTCCTGAACGGAACCCGGCCCGGGCGGGGGGGAGCAGAGGAGAAGTGGGAGGGGGTGGGCGCGGGCGCTGTACCCACCGGTTCCTCCCAGGCCGGGCTGCGGGCGCCGGGCGCGGGGCGCACGTGCTGCGGCTCCATCGCGCCGCCCGCGCCCGCCG